>NC_056558.1:22576336-22680868 GCF_013358625.1 Macadamia integrifolia
GTACAAGGATTCCCGTTCGGTACGGGTGAGATCCGGAGCGAATCAGGTAGGGTTTGGTGAACCTAACATAATTGAGAGGGGATAGTACTTCACCATTTTAGAATCAAAATTAATGAAATCCGATGTTAAAATCGTGTTTAGAACGTCAAAAGAAGGTCACACGTCCGATTTGGGTTCGATCGGACATAAGGATCACCTTCGGGGCCACACGGGTGGGTCAGACAGGTGGGCTGTCTACCCACCGGTTATGACCGGCGGGTAGGGGCCCGCCGGTTGTACCAGTCGGTTGGGCCAGGGACCCATTGCTAGGACCGGCGGGTAGGTACCCGCCGGTTGTACCCGTCGGTGGTACCCGCCGGTTGGGCCCAAAGGCCCCCTACCTTCTCAGGTGGGTACCCTCAGGCGGGTAGGTACCCGCCGGTTGTACCCACCGGTCATGGCGGAAATGACACTGTCTCTTCCCCATTTTCTCCATCCTTTGGGGAATCAAATGGGGCTTTCCCCCACCCATTCTTCACACCTTCGAGGTCCTATAGGATGGTTCTAACCTAGATCTAGGTTAGATTCAAGTGAGGGAAACTACCTTACCTTCTTTGCTCAAGAATGACCTCAAATCACTTCAAACTCACAATGCTTCTTCTACCTTGTCAATATCTCTTCAAATCCTTTCAAGATCAACACATAAATCATCTATTAAACCTTAGATTCATCATTTCAAAGGGTATTTACAAGATCTCAAGAAACCATACTCGAATCAAGGGTTTAAAGCTTGGGTATGGTGAATGTTCACAAAGCCCAACTTTTCTTACCTCCAACTGTAGATCTAGAGTTGAAGATCACTCTCCCGGCACCGGAATGAGAAGATCAAGCTTCGGCTCCACTGAAATCCTTCCTTTCTTCCTCTTCCTTCTCTTCCTTTCTTCTTCCCTTTCTTTTCTCTCTCCTCTTTACTTTTCTCACCAACGTACGGGGGTAATAATGGAAAGAAGAGAAAATCATAAAGCTTTATATATAATTCCTAATAAGTGAACAATGCTCTTGGATGGGTCACTCAGGTGGGTGCACCCACCTGTCCTACCCACCTGAGAGCCAAAACTTGGGATTTTGACCGGGTTCGAACCTCGGCGCGCACCCCACCTCAAGCATACGATGTAGCATACGTATATACCTTAAAATACAGATATAATACGTGTTTTATCCGTACATAGCCTTATGGTAGGTGCACGTACACGGTTTGGGCACTCCCGTCTCTTCTGGCACTGGCTCGGACTTATCGGGCCAGCCGGTGTTTAAGGTCACCCGTGCCATCATAGCCCATAAGGAACCTGCTCTAATTTCCTCTGGCTCGGTTCCTGCATGGTTAAACCGGTTCAACCACGAAATCAAACCGGGTTTAAGAAGCGGGGTATTAGAATAAATATCCAAGTAAACTCCTTTCCTAGGGATCAATGTTTTTTCCATTCATACTAGAACTATCTGTCCACAAAGAGATCAGACTTAGGCATCAAAGATTCCCACGCCGAATCAGCCCGACACTCTCTCTTGTGTTTTTCTCTCTGTGTAGGTTCCACAGCAGCCTAAGACAATTTCTTGCCTCAACTGATTGGCGCCGTCTGTGGGAAATGCTACTAGTCAAGCCACTCACTCGAACCATAAATCTGCGTAATAGGGCACTCCTTGTCTCCTCCTCCCATTGCGTAAGGAGGACAAACAAAAGTCGAGAATGCACAGGGAGGACAAGTGAACGTTGAGAATGTGTAAGGACAAGTGAACGTTGAGAATCCTCTAGTGGGATAGGAGAACGACGAAGTGCTTCCCCCACTGACACCCCATGTTGGCTCAGCTCACCAGGAGCAAGGGGAACCATCAACAGGCCAACTGCCAACTTAACCCAATGAGAGGGATCCTACCTCCACCTCCACTAGTCGATCTACTGAACCCAGGAGCGCCAATGATGCATAGGTGAATGACTTGTAGTAATAATTGTTGGAGACCAATGACATGTTCTGCAGTTTCATCTGTCGATTCGGGGTGGCGCTTCCCTTGGGAGGATTATCACCATACCGCCAGTTAATGGACAATGCTCAAGGCCGGCTATAGACCAACGCAATGGATACGAGTCTACTAATAGGCAACATTGAGTCTCAGACAAGCTGAGAGACAAGGAAAGGAAATAAGCCACACAGGCCCCCCGATGGGTACCATTGTCGAAACCCTCAACCCTCCATACCAGTGGGGACCACTAGTAGACATTCACAAAGAGAGAATAAAATGGGCCAGTAGATGGTAGTGTGAACTTTGTGTGAGTCCACTTGAAGATCCGGATCATGGGCCCAAATCCCTACTCACAGGATCGACCCTCCAAGAGGCGACAATATTAGAAGGGTCAATCCGCCATTGAGGGACAGTCCCAAGAGAGAGTCTTTTGAAATGCGGATCCCCAAGGGTCTCCATATGGGAACATGACAAGACTGAGTATCAGTGCGGGCGAGAATAGCCTCAACGGAGCTCAAGTTGCATGCCCTAGATGTTGTGCGGGAACGGGGTCCCCTGCGGAGATGCAACCGATCATGCATGGCACAAGAGATATGAAAACCAGTGCAGGTGACTAATCCCCTTAAAGAATTCAAAAATTATAGATCCAAATGGACAAATCCCATCCCCATAGGGAGACAACCCTGGAACACCGAATTCATGAGTTGAACAAAAAGGTGACCAACCTAAAAAGTCAGCAATGGGAGTACTGGCTGTTCCTACACATGTAGGGATGACCAACCCGATGGATCATCTCCGATCTACAACTCGATGATGTCCATTCAGAGCTTTTGAGACGTGGCACTCTATCGAGCTTTTCGTGCCTCACTTAAAGGAGCAACGTTGACATGGTATTCGACCCTGAAGCCTTGATCGATCCACGGCTATGATCAATTGGGAACTACCTTTATCGCCAAGTTTCTACAAAAAAAAGACCATTCACAGCCTACTCGATGTCAGGCAATGTCGGGACGAGTTGCTCCACGACTACATCACTTGCTTCACAAAAGCAACCATATCCATTCAGGACCTGGAAGATGGTACGACCTTCAGTGCACTTTACTAGGGAGTGTCCCACGAGAAGTTGATCGATTCCTTGTCCAAAAATTACCTGAAGAACCTATCTGATCTCCTAGCAAGGTCCCAAAAGTACGTAATGACAGACGAGAATTTGACGGCACGTAAAGAGATGGCCCAGCCACCCCAGGAGAAGAAAAGGTGAACTATAAGTCCCAAAGAAGATGAGTGAGGCACTAAAAGAACAAGAGGCACAAGCCTCGAGAACTTGCCACTTACTCAGTTAGACAGGGCACCATCTAAGGTGTTGCCCGAGATCAAGGACAAAAAGTTTGTTTGCTGGGCCCATCCTATACTGTCCAAGCCGGAAGAGTGCAGCCTAAAAAAGTATTATCATTTCCATAAGGAAACAGGGCATTACACGGATAATTACCAAGTGCTAGGAAAGAGATGGAGGAGATAATCAAAGCAGGATATCTCAAAGAGTACCTCTGTAGCCCAAAAACTGATCGGCCGATCTAGAAGAAGCCAGGGGAATCAAACCAACAAAAGGGTGACTCACAAAAGGAAAAAGAGGTGAAAAAATGATAGTCGAACAATTGAAGGCCTGAATACTCCAATAAACCGACTGACTCCACCATACACACCATTTAAGGTGGCCTAGGGTTTGAGTCACTAAGAAAAGCAAAGATGCACGCTAATTTTTTTGTGAGTAGAGGAGCCAGTCAAAATTTCTCGAAAAGATCCGTAATCACGTTCTCAAATGAGGACTTGCAAGGCCTGAACTGGGCCCACAATGATGTGATCGTGGTTCAACTGGTGGTCGCTAACTGCTCGTTTAGATTCCTCCATACTTGTCATGTCTTATGATGTGTCCAAGAAGCTCGGTGTTACACTCGTCCCCTAATCGAGTGAAATTTGAACTTTTGTGATAGGTCTCACGCCGGATATCTTCAACAACAATAACTTCTGGATTGTGGTAATCTACTGTCGCGAAGGAAGGGATGACTTGATCTGCCAACTCATTTCTTGTTTGAAGTATTGGAAGGGATTCAAGCCTTTTACACCTAAGCGGTGAGTGACCTAACACCTCCCACTCGAGTCCCCACACGTAGTGAAATTTATCGGGAAGACCTTGCACACATCCCTAGGGAACTAGACTGTTACCATTATTTAAATAATTTTTATAGTAATGAAATGGGATGTTTTTCTTATAGTTAAGGAATTCAGAATTTTGTTTATAGCTAAGGAATTCAGTTAATGGAATGAGATGTTTATTGTATATTAAGGATTACTCTTCCTTAATCTGCCCCTTCTTCTTCTTCTCTTCTTCCTTCTTCTTCGTTCCTCTTCCTATCAGACCCTTCTTCCGATTTCTCCTTCCCTTCTTCCTTCTTCTTTGCATTCTTCCTCTTCGTCCCTTCTTTGGTTTCACAAAAGGGCAAAGGGTTTGAAGGGAGATCTGAGAGAAGAGGGGAAATAGGGATTTGAAAAGTAAAGTTTTGTCTTAGTCGTAGGACTAAGATTTGACATATGTCAATTGGAGATGAAGAATTGGTAAGAAATTGGCGGATTGAGAATTGGAGACGAGCCAAAACCTGAAGGCTGTGACCATGGGGGAGAAGATGGGTTTTGAAGAATAATAGAAACAAGTGAGTTGATGCTATTATTAAGGGTGTCAATCGGCTCGGTTATGGTTTTTCAGTTTGATTTTGTTTCGATTTAGAGAGATGATGAGGTAAACCGAAATCGAATCAAGAACCAACTCAATTATGTATTTGGATACTCAAGCACTTAATTCGGTTCGGCTTGGTTTTGGTTCCAATTCGGTTATGTAATACAGTTGTAATTCAGTTTTGTTACCTGGGTTTTAATTCGGTTAGGTAAACGGTTTCACTCTTGAACCATGATTGTCATGGACCAAAAGCCATAATGGGCTCAAGTTATGGGCTTAAGACCATTGTTAACTCCAAAATTACCTTAGCATGTGAATATGTGATAATAAATTAGAAAAAAAAGAAAAAGAAAGTGAATGCTCATGTACTCATACTTATGGTAATTCGGTTCGATTTCAATTTGAACTGGTGATTTTTATACCTTGAATCGTAAAAAATTGAACCAAGGTGAATACTAATATATTTAAACCGAATCAATTTTGTTTGGTTTCGGATATGGTATTCGATTTCGGTTACAAATTGCCACCCTTAGTTAGTAGGAGGTGGTTCACCAAAAAAAAAAAGGTTTGTAGGAGGTGGCCACTATAACTTGCAAATGTTGAGTTTTCAACTCATCAGGGAGGGAGAGAGCGGAAGAAAATGATTTCAACTTTCATGTTTTATGGTAGGGTAAAATATGGGTGGGCTAGGCTAGGCTGGACCAGACTCAGCCCGAGACCTCATCCCAGGCCCAACCTGGCCTTGGTACCACACATCTCTCTCTCTCTCTTAAATAAAACAACACAAAACACTTCTTATTTCTATTTCTCACTCTCTCTCTCTTAAATAAAACAACACAAAACACTTCTTATTTCTATTTCTCTCTAATCTGTTGTCAATAAAACCAAACAAGAAAAATAATCGGAAGCAGAGACGAGGTAGAGGGAGAAACCAAAACCAAGCTAAACGAGGAACCGAACAACTCTGCAGCCCCCTTTCGCATATCTGTATTCTTTCGTCTCCGATGAAGTCTAGCCAATCCGAAGCAGCTTCATCGTCGTCCACTACAGCGTTTTCCGACCCACCACAGCAACCGCTGGCGGTTCCGGCGACAACATCATCATCGACGGCATCAGAGAAAACGGCTTGTCTATCGATATCGGCTGCAGAAGAAACCTCTGGGTCCCGCGAAGGGGGCGGCCAGGAATCGGTCTCCGTCGAGCGCCGTGGAGATCATTCTGCGGTTTGTCGATGGACGGTCGTCAATTTCCCCAAAGTGAAGGCTAGGGCACTATGGAGCCGTTACTTTGAGGTGGGAGGATACGACTGTCGTCTCCTTGTATACCCTAAAGGAGACTCTCAAGCCCTCCCTGGTTACTTCTCCATCTACCTCCAAATCATGGATCCTCGGGGTTCCTCTTCTTCTAAATGGGATTGTTTCGCTAGTTATCGGCTCTCCATCGTTAACCACCTCGACGAGGCCAAGTCCATTCAGAGGGACTCGTGGCATCGATTCTCAAGCAAGAAGAAATCTCACGGTTGGTGCGACTTCACCCCCTCTTCCACAATTCTTGATCCCAAAGCTGGTTTCCTTTTCAATAACGACTCTGTTCTCATCACTGCCGATATCCTCGTATTGAATGAATCCATTTCCTTCACCCGTGATAACAATGAGGTACAGTCTTCTTCCTCGTCGTCCTCGGTTGTCGTCGCAGGTCCTGTTTCTGATGTATTGAGTGGGAAGTTCACTTGGAGGGTTCGCAATTTCAGTCTTTTTAAGGAGATGATCAAAACCCAGAAGATAATGAGCCCTGTTTTCCCTGCTGGGGAATGTAATCTTCGGATTAGTGTCTACCAGAGTTCCGTCAATGGGGTTGAGTATCTCTCAATGTGTCTGGAGAGCAAGGACACCGAGAAGTCTGTCGTTCCCGACCGGAGCTGCTGGTGTTTGTTTCGAATGTCGGTGTTGAACCAGAAACCTGGGTTTAACCACATGCATAGAGACTCGTATGGCCGCTTTGCGGCAGATAATAAGAGTGGGGACAATACAAGTCTCGGTTGGAATGATTACATGAAGATGGCGGACTTTATTGGGCCGGAGTCGGGGTTCCTTGTCGATGATACTGCTGTATTCAGCGCATCATTCCATGTGATTAAGGAGTCCAGTAGCTTCACTAAGAATGGTGGTTTGCTTGGAGGGAGGAATGGTGGGTCCAGGAAGTCTGATGGACATCTGGGTAAGTTCACTTGGAGGATAGAGAATTTTACGAGGTTGAAGGATCTTCTGAAGAAGAGGAAGATTACGGGTCTGTGTGTCAAGAGCAGGAGGTTTCAGATTGGTAACAGGGATTGTCGCCTTATTGTTTATCCCAGAGGTAAGTTCATAAATTGTTTTGTGTATTTGCTTTATTATCTCAATATATGTTTAATTTGTTAATACCATCTGTAGCTTTAAGGACCATAATCGACATTATTTCTGTATCACTGAGAAAGCTTAGTTAAGACTTATCTACTAGAAACTATTCAGGCACCACCTTGTTTAAGTTATTTAGGCTGTGCGAGACAAGACAACTGATGGAATTTCCACTTGCACTTGATGCCATCAGGGCAGTCTCAGCCACCATGCCATCTTTCAGTATTTCTTGAAGTCACAGATTCCCGAAATACCTCTAGTGACTGGAGTTGTTTTGTCAGTCATCGGTTGTCGGTTGTGAACCAGAGAATGGAGGACAAGTCTGTTACAAAGGAGTCACAGAACCGTTACTCCAAGGCTGCAAAGGACTGGGGTTGGCGCGAGTTTGTGACGCTTACCAGTCTCTTCGATCAGGACTCTGGGTTTCTTGTTCAGGACACTGTTGTGTTCTCGGCAGAGGTGCTTATCTTGAAGGAGACCTCTATGATGCAGGATTTTTCTGGTCAGGACACGGATACAAGCAATGCAGGTTCCCAAATTGATGGGGCTGGGAAAAGAGGGTCATTTACATGGAAGGTGGAGAACTTCTTGGCCTTCAAGGAAATAATGGAAACCCGAAAGATCTTTAGCAAATTCTTTCAGGCTGGTGGATGCGAGCTTCGGATTGGTAAGTAGATCTGTAGATGATGATAGTTTATTTGTCCCATTTTTAACTGAAGATGCAGTTTTAGATGTCTACTTTGTGTCAGTCTTTTTATATCATGGCTGTCTCAAACAAGTTGTCGCTTGTCTTGTTACTTAATCATGCTGTGCTACTCAATTCAAAATCATAATGCAGGTGTTTATGAATCTTTTGACACTATCTGTATATACCTGGAGAGTGATCAATCTGTTGGGAGTGATCCAGATAAGAATTTTTGGGTCAGATACAGGATGGCCGTGGTGAATCAAAAGAATCCTGCCAAAACCATGTGGAAAGAATCCTCTATCTGTACAAAGACGTGGAATAATTCTGTTCTCCAATTCATGAAGGTCTCTGATATGCTGGAAGCAGATGCAGGATTTCTTGTACGCGATACAGTTGTTTTTGTTTGTGAGATCATTGATTGCTGCCCGTGGTTTGAGTTTTCAGACCTAGAGGTTAGTATTTTATGCAAATTTCGTCCATTTACCTTCTATTTGTCAGAATTTATTTTTGTCAGTGTAGTCCTTGTTGTTTACAATGCCTCATTAATACAACTCAGCATTTTCCCAACTAAATGCGGTCGGGTACATGGATCCATGACAGGGTAAAATAAAGAAAATTAAGTAAAAAGAAAGAAACAAAACAACATCTCAGGAACATCCCACCTAAATGGGGTTGGCTGCATGAGTCCTTGCCCTCCAAACAGCTCAATTTGAGGTCTCTTTCCTTTGTAATACTCCTATGGTCATTTTAGGCTTGCCCCTAGCTCTTTTAGCATTTTCCATCTGAATATGATCACTCCTTACCGGGGCATCTTAAGGCCTCCATTGTAGCTTAGAAAAAGGACCATTACCCAAAGAAGGGAAACGATGTTCTCTTAAAGGAAGGTTGATCTATTTTGTTTTTGGATGTGTGATAGAATTTTATTGACAAGAAAAGATAGGCTAGTAGTACGTCGACAAAGTGCTGGAATAATCCAGCCTAAGATATAATATAAAGATGACATGTTCCTTACCTGTCCTCCCATCACAGTAGGACCTACAAGGGTCAGAGAAAGCAACAAAGTAGCCAGAACACACACAATACCGTCCAATGGTTGTCTCATGAAACAAATCCGTAGCTAGATAGTTACTTGTTTGGCTAGATCATTCACTGTTTTGTTGCTCTCTTTGGATTCCAAGAAAAGGAGAGTTTCTCTTGGATGCAAGGCAAATGGATGCCTTATGATGTAGGTGCACTTCCTTGGAACAGCCCAAACCCATTGGGGAATCTAGAAATGATGCAGATTCTTCACCTAGGCTTGTTTTATTAGGAATAAGTCTATGGTTGGGTTTTATATGTGTTGGGCCTTTAGTCCATGTGGTTTTAAGTGTAATGAGCCACTTTTATAGGTATAAACTGAGGATATTAAGGTTGCATACGGGTTTAACTAGTTTGTTTCCTTTTTGGTCGGGTTTAATTTAAGTTGTTAGGCTTTGTTATTTCTTTGGCGTTAGGTTATTAGTTGTTAGTTTCCTTTTCCATAGTTTCTGCCTTAAGTTTTTAGAAACTTTTGTAATAGGCAATCAATTGTGAGGTTTCCTATTTTGGAACCTTCCATTTGCTAGGCTGTATTCCTCCCTCATTATCACTATTAATACAAAGCAGGGAGGCTCCCATAGCTGAACGATTTGAACAAAACAATAGCTGTAGTTGTTGCTGCCTTCTCCATGGAGATTTGTCTTGTGTTTTGTCAAGGCTGATGGAGCTGGTGTTTGATCAAGTTGACTCTCTGCGGTGTGAAGCCTGAGAGGTCCTCTTCCTTACCTTATCTGCTTATTCTTTAATCAATCAAGGATCTACTACTGTTGCAACCATCTCCAGGTATTTGATTCCATCTTCTTCCACAGTTCTGCCCAGGGAATCTTCTTAGTTTCCTATTTGATCCCTTGCTTCTTGAAACACTTTCAGCCATCCTCTGTAGTTGAAAATTGGATCAATCCTCCCCCCCACTTAGATCCAAATCTGGTCCAATTCTGACCGGCCAATTGGGAGTTATTAAGAGTTTCCTTTTCTTTGTCTTTTAGTGACCTGTGCTATCCTGAACTGAGATTGATGGGTGTTTAATGGACTGTCCTGATTCCTATATTCTTACCTGATATTATCCATTTTATTTGGATTGTATGGGGCATAATTATTAAGGTAGGAAGGTGATCGAGGCGTTTGAGGGTCTTCCGAAAGCGCTTTGGTGATTGGGCGGGCATAAGGCATCGTCTTATCGAATAAAGCATTCTAGTGTTATATAATTATACTTACATGCTAAATAAAGGTTAAAGGTTCATACCAATGCAAGATATTTATCAGAAAAACAAAGCAATAAAATTAATAGGCTGCATTTGGTAGTCATTCGGTTCCAGAAACGGCGTTTCGTGTCAAAAATGGAATTTTCAGTTTCTATGTCAATGCCGTTTTTAAACGAAAAAGGGTGTTTGGTGAATATGTTTCAGGAATGGTTTCAGAATGGGAAAACGACAGTTGTGGCATTTGGTAAAACTTGTTTTAGGAATAAGTTTCTTGATGAAAATTAATAATTACAGAAATAACATTAATTAAAATACTATCATAAATTGATAATCTTTTGGGACAATATTAGAGTAGTAGATACCAAATAATTCTTGTTCAAGTTAATCATTCTCTACATAATCATTCTTTTGTCTAGTTCAAGCCCAAAGAGTTGAATGCATTGATGACGTCTTTCAACTTATTTGTTTGATCCTGTAACCCTTTAATTGTCCCCTCTAGATATCCTTTCATGTACTCTTGGTTGTTACCTCCCCTCTCCCCCCTTCTATAGTGTACCCATCTAAAAGAAAACAATCTCTGAATAATCCTCCACCAAAATATTGTTGCAATGAGAATCTAAAGAAAGCTTTATTCCCAACTACAAAGATAGGAATTCAGCTATAATTTAATCATCCTTTCCAATGGGACTGGATTGAGCTCTTGTCACATTCTGGATCTCACTTCTGGCCCCCACATGTCCATGTTTCTGTGAACAGCTATTAAAGTTCAATTTGAGGTATACCCCTCTGGTGGACTCCACTGATGAACCATCCTCTCACTCGAAGGGGCTGGAGCCTATAATCAATGACCAATCCTGAAGAAGGATTGATTGCTTTCTTTTGTCCTAAAGTCACTTCTCTATTGAAGGCAGCTGATCTTAAAATTTCAAGTTCATGTCTCTCCAAGTGTACTATTTCAGTTAGTAGCCTTTGTGGGTGTTGAATAATCTCTTTTCTTTTTTGTACACGGAAGTTGGATGGATGGAGTCAGGCTGTGGTGGATATATAGGAGAAGATATATGGGTTCAGATTTTGGTCAAAATATGATGCTTTTGATTGGCACCAAAATCAAAACCATTCAGTGATTTTGATCAAATGACTCAAATGTTCGATTCCAGCCATGATGAAATCAAGATCAAAATCTATGTTTGATTATTTGGTTTGGATGGTAATGGGGGCTTAAATTTTTGAGCTTGTACTTTATCCTGTAATGTACTGCTTGTTTTGTCTGGAGACACATGAAGCTGTGTGATGCAGTTGCAGTAGACTGTAATCCCGTATGGAAGCATGGGCACAAGCTTGGGAGGCCCACAAGTGCTGGTGGTAGTTCAATGGGCTGAAATTGAGCATTGGGTAGTTATATTATATGTTGAGCCTGATATTTCCTTTGGTTTCATTGTAATGGGCCTAATTTAAAAGCCCATAAAGTGGGGATAAAGTTAGTACATGGTATTAGTAAATTGTTTGAGTTAGATTAGGATGTTTAATAGCTTTTAAAAAAGTTCTGTTTTGGGTCTATTTACTTCAATTCACTTTACGAGAGTGATTAAGAGTCTTTTCCTGAGTCAATTTAGGAATTTTAGAAGTTTTGGAGCTGTTGAGCTTGTGGCATACAGGATTTGTACCCCCATACGGCCAAACCTGATTTCTTCTCTTTTATTTTTCTCCACTGATAACAAGGTTAGTTTCTGCAATATTTCTCTTCATATTGATTTCTAGTTCTGATTTTGTTCTTAGCATGAACATTTTATCTTTTTTTTTTCCTGGTTTCTTGAATTCTTATTCCAACTAAGAAATTTCTGAATCTTCAAATTTAACCATTGGATTTCAATTCTGCTTCCATTTTTTGGCATTGGTTTATGTTCTGTACCTTCTTAAGGTTTCAAATTCAAGCTTGAAACTGATTTCCTGTTTTCCACAAGTATGATTTCAGTTTACTTGATTTTCCAGTTCTATTTTCTAATTCTGATATCAGATTTTGACTATCACTAGGCTTATTATTTGGTACTGAAATCAATCTCTAATCTGGTTTGCCTGAACTTTTTATCGATTCCCAGATTTGGGAATTCCTTCTTAAAGTAGGAATCGTCAAAGTCTAACCATTGGATCAAGCCTGATTCCTGCTATTATGTTCTCCCATCCAATTAGAACATTTGACCAGAATTTTACTTAAATTTGATGATTTGATTCTCTCATTAATTTTTCTCAGAATTCTAGTTTCATTTCTTAAGATTTTGTTGCAAGCTGATCTCCCACTGGATTTCGCTGGTTTGGGATTAGCATTTGGTATCAAAGCCAAAAATCCTTTGGCGATTGATTAAGACCCTGTTTTTTTAGAGGGGAGCATGGGGTGGGATTGTATGACATATTGGCATAGTTGTCAAGGCGTCGCCTACGTGCCGTTTTGGCATCGCCTACGCGCCGCCTTGGCATCGCCTACTCGCCGCCTTGGTGCCGCCTTGGCATCGCCTACGCGCCGCCTTGGTATCGCCTACGCGCCGCCTTGGCATCGCCTACGCGCCGCCTTGGCATCGCCTACGCGCCGCCTTGGCATCGCCTACGCGCCGCCTTAGCGTCTAGGCGGTTTGCCTGGGGCCTAAGCAACTGTCACCTTATTGCACTGTACAACAACAAACATAACCTTATCCCAACTGAATGGGGTCGGCTTATTGCACTGTATGCCATTTTATATTTTTTGGCCTTATTTATGCCAAATACCATTTCAACTGAACGCTTATATATTTACTTAAGATATTATTCATAAATAAGCAAATACCCCCTATTTGAATCCAATAAAAATACTTTAAAAATCAAATTCCAAAAGGATAAAAAGTCAACCCCTTGGTCCAAGAACAAAAACTGGATTTTTGGTTGTAGGGCGATTTTCAATTTTTGAATGCTAAGGTTTTTCTCAATTATGAAAATTTTATAAATCTTATCATGGTAGAACATTGCTAAAAACCAAAAGTCCGGTAAAATAATCTTTTGTTTTGATATCAGTAAAATTATTTGCATTCAGGAGATTTAACAGCATTCGCAAATTTTGAAATAAGTTTGATCAGAACATAACTTTGTCATAACTCAGATTTAAGTAATCTTAGACTTGTTGGAAAGCTAGTTTTGTTTTATACATAATACAAAGAGTGTTATCTAAAAATAAAATCATTTGACCAATAAAACTTATTATAGAAGAAGAGCATTTCTATAAATGTCAATAAGTCGTGTTGATTTTTTATGACTTGATGTGAGTGTGTCTATGTTGATTTTTATGACTTGATGTTGCTTAATGTTGATTGGTTTTTTTATGTGATAAGGTATATATTATAACATACAAAATAACTTTAGAAAATAAGGGAAATAAAAAATAATATATGGGCGATTTGATCGCCATGGCAATGCCACAACGGGCGATTCACCACCAAATCGATTAGGCACCCCTCAACCACCTTGGGTCGCCATGACGCAGTGACAACTATGCATATGGGTCCCACATGTTGGTGGGGTGACAAGAATGGAAAAGTTGTGGAAAAGTTACCCCATGCTTGCTTAGTTGGCTTGGGAAAGTTGCACTTTACCACCCAATGGCATGTTTGGATATTAGAATTTGTGATCGATGGGAAAGTTGCTGAACTACAATATAATTACGAGAGTACCATTACTTCCATAGACACTCAAATACTTATCAATAATGTCCTCCCATCTACGCCTTCTAAGTGTGGCCTTTATTTTTTTTTATTTACAATAAGATGTTGGACCCACTAGTATAAGTTAATTGATGTGATGTGGAGAAATAAAAAACTATTCGAATTAGCCCACAAAAAATGTCTCTGAATTTAACCAACATCCTATTACACACCAAATGGGAAACGAATTAATCAAAATCTAAAATGTTTTTAATTTGAAACAAATTAAGCTTAATGACCTTATTTTCAACATTTTTTTTTTTTATAATTCATACTAGAACAAATAACAGCTGTATTTATTTTTTTACTTGGAAGTGACAACCATTTGACATTATTGGTTAAAGTATGAAATGAATTATAGGCACCACTGGTGGGAGAAAAACTACATCTTCTGAGGTTGTGGTTCAGTAGAGTAGGAGATGTTGGAGAGCGAGATTGCAAGGCGTTATCCTTGTATCGGCAACAATAGTAGCAACCACCATGAGCATCCTATTATTCTTGTGCCATATTTTGTACCTTTCCCTGCATGATACTATTCTATGGCTAATGCCTAAAACCTTCTGCTACATTTTCTCTTTATTTAGGTTAAGGTGAAACCCCCAACTTCTTAAGATCCCTATCAAGCTTCCAACAAATAAGTTTAGGTCAAAATGTACATCCAAGGTTTTGAAACTCGATCTCACCAGCCATCTTGCTATCCCAAAAAACGAGATCTGGCGCCAAGATCTCGCTGAAACCTTCTATTTCTCGGGTGGTCGACTCGTTGGTAGACCTCAGTGGGCATATGGACTTTGTAGGCCCTGAAACTGTGTATTTACCCTATTTTAGCCATTCTAAACACAATGGAAATATCAGATTTGCAAAAAAAACTCAAAATGGTACTTTGACTTCGTACCCTATGTAAGTAGTCTCCGACTCTTTGGACCTTAGGCTAGTATGCTCTATTCCACAATCCACATTCCACATTCCAAAATCAACACATGACACAACATAATCATAAGAATTTAAAAGACATCATATATAAGAAAAGTAACTCCAAATGTAGATGAAGAGGTAATATTCTCTACTCTTTAAGCTTCAATGAGTGTAGGACTAGAGATCGTCAAGCGAAAGCACCAAAGTCTTTGCTCCTTGGTGTTTTTTCTTCAAAAAGGTAGAAAGAGGCGAGATTTGGCGAGATGTAGCGAGATCTGGCGAGATCGCCAGTTGGGCCATCTCGCCTTTTGGAAATAACGAGATGTCTGCGAGATCTCACCGAGTTCCTGAACCATGTGTATATCCTACTTAAGCATTACATTTTAAAACTATGAAACAAAAAGAAGTTCTTCAACCTGGAACCAGAGCTCCAATTACGTATTTTGAAAAAAAAAAAAAAAAAAAACCTAAAGAGATCATAAAACCACAAAAGCATGACATCTATAAATCTAAACAACCCTTATACCCACTGCGATCTTGTGAATGCCAATGCTACCAAAGAAATTCTGCACTGTGTGAGACATCAACATAAATATATTAGCTTGCACTGGAGACTTAGCCATGACATCAGAAATATCAGGGATCTCTCGTATGGCATGGAGTATAGGTGTCAAATCCATTTGATAAGGGTTGGCCAACTATCGAAGTGCAGATGCCACATCCTTGATGCCTTTAGCAATAGTGACTAGCTGATCAAGCATAACACCTTGATTCTGTTTGGATTATATCGATTCTCACTAGCCCCTCTCCAATAGGTGATGTCCTTGGATTTTGGGTGGTAAAGAAATTCTCTTGTGAGCCCCCACCTGCATTCGTGTCTGACGACTACATGGCAATGTCATCGGAGTCCATTGGATCCCCTCCCCTGCCTCTGATTTAATTTGGCTATTATTATGTGCCTTTCGATTTCAGTTGTGATGTCCTCACCAAAAATGCTCTCCCAAATATCAAAGAACTCAAATTTCTTGATTTTGTACTGCTTGGCTTCAAGGTTCTCCTGCAACACAGCATATTAAGACCTAATGCACAATTTACGTGAACTACAAGTTCAATTAGTATGCATGTATATCTCTCATATTTGATCAAAATTAAGTGCAACTCAAGTGTGATTACTGTGGGGGGAGGGGTGGCTATTGATTAAAAAAAGGTGCCACCAATAAATCATGAAAATTGCCATCTATTTTGATGTCTCCTCCAAACTCGCTTCGATGCTGGCATCTCTGGTCTCCAGCACCCATAGGAACATTCACACTGTCTCCCCTTGGGGTCTTCCCGATCCCCTCCTGTCCCTTCTTCCCCTTCTTGGATGTAACATCTTCTTTGATTTTGCTCTTTTTCTTCTTTGCCCTTAGGGGTTGTACATTCCCCCCCCCCCCCCCCTTTCTCTTTTTCTCCCTCCTTGGTAATGAATTTCTTATTCACCCAAAGACAAACTTACCTCTTGCTGGGAATGAAGCATATTTGAAGAGGATGATGAAGGTTGGAGATGGTTTTGTGGAAGAGGGTTTTGAGTGGAAAACCAATGGAAATATGGAAGAGAAGAATGTACTTGAAGAAAACCACAACAAAGAAAAAATGGAAGAAAAAAAACTAGGAATTAGATGCTACTAGGCTTAATTACCTTTTGCTAGGAATAAAACTTAATTGAAGAAGAGCCGACAAGTTCCCAATCGTTGGGGACGCATTAACAATCCCATAACTTTACTTTTGTCGTTCCCTTAAGAGTCCCACCAAATCGGTGGGACTTTGGGCAAGAGGGGTGGAGGAAACAAGGCTCCGATAGGATTTCTTGCTATCTTGATAGTTCTCCCACAGTTCTCCCGACCCTCATATCTAAATGACTACGTATTGCACTTCTAAGCGGGGAAGTTGTCAGAAATCCCACCCCATTAATCTCGCCCTGCCAAGTCCCCTCTAAACATATGGGGCTTAAGATTTACTTGAATCTCAAATTTTTAGCACTTCAATTTCACATGGAGAGAAGCACTAAGAGATTTGTGGATGGATTTTGTGCTCTCCAAAAGTGATTGTCGATGGTTTTTGGGAGGTTTCCGATGATATTAACTGCCTCTGTGATAAAATCTTGGGCATGACATAAGATTTAGAAAACTAATCAAAAGTGGAAGAAGATCCAACGATAGAAGAACTCGAAGACAACCAAGTAATGATTCTAATTGAGGAAACACAATTTGAAGACATTGAGACTGTTGATTTCATAGTTTTTAAGGCGATAAGGCGACGGAGGCATTTGAGGGTCTTTCAGAGCGTCTTAGCGATAAGGCGGGCATAAAGCGTTGCCTTATTGACTAAAACGTTTCTGTGTAATTTTTTTTATAAAACCAATCTATTTGGCTCAAATCCTAGTTGAATCCTATTACTCATATGCTAAATAAATATTATAGGTTCGTATTCATACCAATGTAAGATATTCATCAAGAAAACAAATCAATAAAGTGAATAAACTAAGTTCATATTCATCAATCATCAATCATCAATATTCAATCATCAATCATCATAACATATTAACATATAATATAAATACATAATTATGAAACAAATACAATTATACACATTTACACATTAGACAAAGGAAAGACAATAGATGATTGAACAGTTCTAAACTAGAGTTGAGAACTAGCAAACGGAATTAAAGAAAGACAATAGATGATTTACAGTTGTTAACAAACCTGCGGCAGCCATTGAAGACCTTAGTCTGGACAGCAGTTCGAGTACCACAGGTAGCAGAATAGAAAAAGAAGGAAAAAAAAAACTAATAGTAGTTGCAGAACAGCAGAACAGAAGAAGAGAAAAATGAGAAGAAAAAAAAGAAGAAAACACTCACCGACTCACCGTATTTGTAGAACAGAAAAGAAGAAGAAGGGGAAAAAAAAAAAAACTCACCGAGTCACCATAGTTGCAGAACATAAGAAGAAGAAGAAGAAGAAGAAGAAGAAGAAGAAAACAAGGAGAAAAAAAAACCTCACCGTAGTTGCAAAGCATAAGAAGAAAAAATGAGAAAGAAAAAAAAAAAAACTCACCATAGTTGCAGAACAGAAGAAGAAGAAAGGAAAAAAAATACTAATCGTAGTTGTAGAACAGAAGAAGAAGAAGAAGAAGAAAAAAAAAATTCACTGTAGACCGTAGTTGCAGAACAGAAGAATAAGAAAAAAACGAGAAGAAGAAGGAAGAAGATGAAAGAAGCCAGAAGCGAGAAGAAGGAAAAAAAAAAAAACACTGTAGTCGGTAGCTCTGGAACAGAAGAAGAAGAAGGAAAAGAAAAAAACGAGAAGAAGGAAGAAGAAAGAAGCTAGAAGCGAGAGAAAAAAAAAAAAAAATCACCGTAGCCGGTAGCTCTGGAACAGAAGAAGAAGAGAGAAGCGAGAACCAAGAACCGAGAAGAAGAAGAAAAAAAGAAAAACTTATTGTAGCTTTGGAACAGAAGAAGAAGAAAGAAGCGAGAAAAAAAAAAAAAACTCACCGTATCTCTAACGCCTTTGCATGAAGAAAAAAAAAAAAAAAAAAAAAAACCTATAGTGCCGGAGTAAGCTCACTGTTGCCGGAGCAAAATGGTCACCTGGGGCCCTGGATCAGTGGTTTACTGGTTCTTCCTTGTTCCTCGATTCTTCTCAAAGCCCTTTCTCAAAAGTTCAAAACCCTTGACAAAATCCAAATTCCAAACCCTGTGTTGTGAATCGGGTTTTTGTTTTGGTTATTTTTGATGGAGTAAAGTTGATCCTATACATCACAAGTATTAACAAAACCATACACCTATCAATAAAAACTCTAGATTTGAAATCTAAAAACAAGAAATTTTAAAATGTGTTAAAAAAAAAAAAAAAAAAGAAGCCATAAGGCGACCTCCTTTACCATAAGTCGCCCTAAGGCGTCTTGAGGCGGCGCCTTATGCTATAAGGCGACTGCCATACCCACTTCACATAAGGCAGTGCACTGCCTTACCATCCCTATACCGCATCAGCACGAAGGCGCTGGTAAGGCGCTACCTTAAAAACTATGGTTGATTTCCTTCTTCCTCCACAAATCTTGGATGTGAGGAACACAATTGTTGCTGATTTTGGTCGTGAGATGTGCTGGATGATTGTACCATCAAAGCCGGGGATTGTGAATGCCAATTAAGTGATGTTGATTATACCATTCTGGATAAGCTTAGAGAAAAATTCTAAGGACAGGAGTGACCGGATTCAGATGGATGGAGCTAAAAGGGTTAGGGGCAGGCTGAAACTGACCATTAATGAGTTGGTAAGGAGAGGCATGAAAAAGTCTTCACCCTAGTATGACATCTAACAGAGCTGCTTGGAGGGCAAACATCTGGGTTGCTGATTGTTTGTGAGTGGGATGTCCTAGAGAGGGTTTTTTTTTTTTTTTTTTAAATAAATTAATTAATTTCTTATTCTTAACTCGGATCCATGTAGCAACCCTATTCAGTTCGGATAAGGCTGAGTTGTTGTTGTTGTCTCATATCATTGATACTGTTGCTGGAGTTCTGAGATGACCATACATAGCCTGCGGCTCCCTGTTCTGGAGATTTTCTGGGAAGCAATATCAATCCCAGATCTCACAACTTACTTGGCCTTTAAGGCCCCTCTTTTGGGGTTCCATTGGATCCCCTGGAAGCTACCTTCAACCAGCAGATCAAGGACAACTGAGGCCTGCTCATCAAGCTTTCAGAAATCTCCAAATTTCTGACCTAAATCAAGATTTGTTCCATGAAACTCAGATTTTGGGGTTTCATTAAGGCTTCCATAAGCCTCACTCGACCAGGGTTTCAGGTCTACCGGAGATCTCTTTTGGGAGTTATTTAAATTCGCCGTTTTGACCTAATTTCCTAGATTCAAGTAGCCAGTTGGTTACTGTTTGGGTATTTGTTACTGATTTGGGGAGTTGTTATTGTACTGATATTGGTAACAACAGTAGTATCTTTTGGAGTCATTTGTTGATCCTAAATGGGGTTGGGTATTCTTATCTAGCCTTACATTAAATTTGTTAATACTGATTTGGGTTGGTGGTTTTCATATCCTGCTTGTCACTCCAAATTCTGATCATCATCCTTATTGCTTGATTGTAGCCCATTATGTGAAGCCATTAACAAATGGCCGTTATTATCCCCCTCCAATATCCTTACCATCCCACTTTCCACATTATTCATAGCTATATAGATGTGCCTAGCACTCCTGATTTCCTATGCACGTGTTATTGCCTGTGGTCTTGGCACTCAATCTTGCTTCATAAAATAGGTAAGCTCCTGGGTAATTGCATGCATTTTGAGTAAGCCTTGGATTCCACCACATCCAATCCACATCAATTTGGATGGTAGGCCACTGGGAAACCTTTCTCTTGCAAGTATTGGCATGCTTTTATAAAAATATGAGATCAATATTATCATGTTTTCATGCCTTCTTGATGTATCTTTCTACTTTAAAGTTTGATACCTTTAACTTTGGTTTGAAACTCTCTCGATTCCTCTCTCTTGTTGGAAGGGTACTTGATTACGGTTATTATATGGGTGTCATCAAGGATTAAAGTATAGGTATCGGTTGCCGTATCGGTCAGCTAAAATTAAGATACATAAATGGATAGGAAACACTTTTGTATACACTTTTGCATAAAAAAATTGTTAAAAACTATAGATAACATGTATTATACATAAACACTAAATTGAGAGTATTACACTAAGAATCCAAGGTTTGTAGTTGTCTCATAAATGCAAAATCCTTGTTCCCAACATTGATTTCCACTTTACTTAGAGAGAAAAATGGCTGGCAGCAACTTTGGAACAAAAACCCCTCAAAAAATCTTTTTTTTTTTTTTTTTTTAAATGACTCATCTTGGCCATTATATGACCATACCACGCCTTATCAGTACCTATCGTACTGCATTAGTCGATACATACATTTCACCTTGATTTATAATTTTTCATAAGGTATCGGTATGTATCGGTGCGTATCGTATTGTATCGGTATGTACCGTAGGATACATATCGATACAAAAGGATTTGAAAATTTCAATGTATCGTATCTGTGGTATCGTATCGGTAAGGGCCGATACAAATAGGTATCGGCCGCCGATACTGAAAACCATGGGTGTCGTTTGCAGGAGGTACTGTAGGATCGCTATGTCTATTGGCTTGTCATTTCAGCTATGGCCTATAAGGGAGGTCATGTATACAGGGGCATATCCCGTTATAAAGCTTCTGGATTACTTTTGCTTGCCATTTTATTTACTTTTCTTCTTCTTTGCCATATTGATGAAAGCTGATTTCAGTTCCCTCAAAATGGGAAAAAAAGAAGGGGCAGAGGGTTCCTCAGTGGAAATCCGAGAACCAAGATTTCAGTTTTTTACGAGAATAAATTACTTTTTGCAGGCTATATTTTGTGTTATCTTGGGCCAATTTGCAGCTGTACTCCAGATCACACAAGTTTTCCACCATTCTGTGCGTGAATATAACTTTTAACAAATGGGATCTTCTCGTGCAGAATACACTCAAGTATTACATATTAGTAATTAGCCTGGAGTTGGATGAGAGGCTGAATAGATAATCTTGCAGATTTCTGTGGAGAAAAGCATTCTTCACGTCAAGTTGAAATAAGAACCACTTTTTGATTGCATCCAAGGCTAGAATGACATGAATGGTGGTCATTTTAGCAGCCTGGGGCAAATCTTGCTGAAGTTTCAAAGCCGTTTGGCCATCTTGCAAATCAATGAAAATAATCAAAATCATTTTTATATGCATAAGCATGACAGTACTAATAGTAATTAGTCTATAACTTCTGTAATTCTTTTTCCTGAGATCAAAGAGTTCTTAGTTTTTTGGAGCTTTATGGAATTTGTGTTTGGATGGCTCCACACTATAAGTTCTTTTATATGCTTGAATCTTTTTATCCTGTCGTAATTAATTTAACCTGGAAATTTTAAGTGTAGTATAGGCATAGTTCATTATTAATATTGGGTTTATGCTTGTTGCATTTTATCAATTCCAAATAGGCAGTTTAACTATTTTTATTATATATTTCTTTTGTTGGACATATTTGCCAATGATCAATATCTGGTTTCCCCTCGGTCAGGTTTTTGCTTCTGAGGATGATCAAGATGCTCTGTCAACTGACCCTGATGAGCTTATTGATTCTGAAGACAGTGAAGGAATTAGTGGTGATGAGGAAGACATCTTTAGAAACCTTCTTGCTAGGGCTGGGTTTCACCTTACATATGGAGATAATTCTTCACAGCCACAGGTCACTTTGAGGGAAAAGCTTTTAATGGATGCTGGTGCAATAGCAGGTTTTCTTACTGGGCTTCGTGTCTATCTTGATGAACCTGCTAAAGTAAAGCGCTTGCTTCTCCCAACCAAGCTTTCTGGCAGTAATGATGGGAAGAAGGATGTCAAACGGACAGATGAGTCTTCTCCCAGTGTGATGAATCTGCTGATGGGGGTTAAAGTTCTGCAGCAGGCAATTGTTGATCTACTTTTAGATCTAATGGTTGAATGCTGCCAACCTTCAGAAGGAAGATCTGGTGATGATACTTCTGATACCTGCTCAAAGCCTTCCACAGATGCCAATGGTGCCAGCAGTCCATCAGAATCCTGGAGGGAAACTGGAGCAGCAGAATCACTGCAATCTCCTGTCTATGGGAGGTTGGACTCGTGGGCAGATGAAAATACTAATTCGTATGCAGTACAAAGCTCGGACATGAATGGAAGTGATGTACCTGAAAAGGCTGTTCCTGGACGGCCTATTACTCCTCCAGAGACATCTGCAGGGGGTCTTCCTGTTGACAATTGTTTCATTCGATCTTCCAAGGTACACAAACTTGTACTCAATTTTGAAGGGATTTCCAAACTGGATTTCCAGGAACTAACTGGGAAACACATTACTTTTTCAGACAAAGTGCCCGGAGCAGTCTGAGGAGCTCTTGGAATTGATTGTAAGCTCCCTGAGAACAATAGACGGTGCTGTTCCACAAGGTGGTGCAGAGCCGAGGAGAAGGCCTCAGTCTGCACAAAAGATTGCTCTAGTAATTGATAAAGCCCCTAAACGTCTGCAACCAGACCTGGTTGCTTTGGTACCCAAATTGGTTGATCATTCGGAGCACCCACTTGCAGCTTGTGCACTTCTAGATCGACTTCAGAAACCAGATGCGGAGCCTGCATTTCGACTGCCAGTAAGGATTTTGTTGCGTGTATCTATTTTGGTTTCTTCCTTCTTCCTCCTCAATTTACAGGGCATTCTTGTGATACAATTTTGGATTTTTACTATTTTAGTTGTTAAACATGTTCAGAAAAAATGGTTTCGATGTGATTTAGTGTGCTTGCCTTTTGCCAACTTTAGTCTGTTGTTTCATGACCAGTTTAAATAATTATATTGTTTTTTATTCTTGTAGGTTTTGGGTGCCCTTAGTCAATTAGAGTTTGGTAGCGAAGTGTGGGAACGCGTCTTATTTCAAACATTCAAGCTGTTGACGGATTCGAATGATGAACCACTTGCAGCAACCATTAGTTTTATATTCAAAGCTGCATCCCAATGCAAGCATATTCCTCAAGCAGTATGCGTCAAGATCTGAAATTTTATATTTGGATTTTTCTTGTTAATTCTCTTATGGCTTTATCTTGGAAAAAATTTCCACCTTATATATCTATATATAGATATATATATATATATATATTTTTTGTGGCTTTTCTTGTAGGTCAGAGCTGTTCGGACCAGGCTGAAAAGTTTGGGCACTGAAGTGTCACCTAGTGTCCTGGATTTTCTAGCCAAAACAGTGAGTAGTTGGGCTGATGTCGCTGAAGCAATGTTGAGAGATATTGATTCTGACTATGAGCTTGGTGACAGCTGCTTAAGAACACCATGTGGGCTCTTGTATGGTGAAAATGGATTTACTGCCGAGGGGTTGCATTTGGTAGAGGATGAGCATGCAGGTCGTCATTTTGCTGATGTTTGTGTCCTCATAGAGATGTTATCCACACCATGCCTTGCCATTGAAGCTTCTCGAGTTTTTGAGAGAGCCATATCTCATGGGGCCATATTGGATCAGTCAGTAGCCATGGTCTTGGAAAGACGCCATGCTCAAAGATTGAGTATTAATTTTAGATCTGTTGCTGAAAATTTTCCTCATAAAGATGCAGTGGAGGGAAAAACCAATGAGTCATTGTTGGCCCAGGAAGATGATTTTGCTCCTCTTCTTGGTCTTGCTGAAGCATTGGCCCTCTCTAGGGAGCCTCGGGTGCAAGGGTTTGTGAGGATGCTACATGCTATGCTGTTTAAACTGTATGCTGATGAGGGATATCGGGGCAGGATGTTGAAGGGACTTATTGACCGGGCCACTAGCACTACGGATAACTGTCGTGAAGTGGATGTAGATTTGGATATTTTGGTGTATCTGGTCCGCGAGGAACAGGGGATTGTCAGGCCAGTTCTAAGTATGATGCGGGAGGTTGCTGAGTTAGCCAATGTGGATCGAGCTGCTCTTTGGCATCAATTATGTGCTATTGAAGATGAAAATATCCGTGCTCTTGAAGAAAGAAAAGCTGAGCTTTCAAGTATGGCTAGAGAGAAAGCTATTTTGTCACAAAGGCTAAGCGATTCTGAGGCAACTAATAACCATCTCAAGGTACCTGAGTTTATCTCTATTGCCCACATTGCTAGTGAATTACAATCATATGTGGCTGACGTGTACAGGAATTCTGGAAGATGATGCTATTTGTGAAAATGGATGGCAGGCAGAGATGAAGGCTGAAATTGATCGCTTTGCTCGTGAAAAGAAGGAGCTTTCTGAACTGGTACAAGAAGTTGAGAATCAACTTGAATGGCTACGCTCAGAAAGGGATGATGAAATTGCAAAACTCTCCACTGAGAAGAAGGTTTTTCAGGACCGTCTTCATGAGGCTGAGACTCAACTTTCTCAGTTGAAGTCTCGAAAACGTGATGAGCTGAAGGTAATATATGTATCATCTCTTCTCCAGCAATTTTTTTTTTTTCTGCTCCTACTTAAGTTTGTAAGTGAGCTAGATTTCTGTTGGAACATGGAGATATAGAACCTGTGAATCTCCAGAGAATTCAGATTAAAAGATTTTAGGGATAGAGGACGCTACCTGGTCGTATAGCCCCTGCATCAGCGTAGGGGGCCAATGGGAGTGTGCATCGAGGCATCCAACAAGAGGGGGGTGGGAGGGTGTCTTGTGACCCATGTTTGGGCACAAGAGCGCATGACAGGGTAGCATTCTTTTCTCTAAGATCTTATATGAGTATCAATTAACATCTGTAGCTAGAGTGATCTTAACATTGCTTGGTTTGTATGCTTGCTGTGATTAGTTTGCATACTTATTAGTTAAAGAAAAACAAGGATATAAAATGATGAAAAATTATCGTTTCTTAACTAGGTAAGGAAAAGTAACTTATGGTTTAAGTTGCAGTCTGTCATAATTCTAAAGGTGCCAAGGTTGTGACATAGTTCGAAATCTTGGTCTAAACCACTAAGGTTTCACGAAATATTCCAGTTTCGACAAAGGCTGAAATGAAACTTGGTGCGTCTCAATAGGAATACATGGTGTTGACAGAAAGGCCAAAATTTCGGTTTGGACTCAAAACAGTACATATAAAAGCACTGCTCTGATCAATATTTGTTTTCACTTGGTTTTGATTCAGTTTTGAGTGTTTTCGCATGTTAAGAGGGAAAAACCTCCCAAATATTCCACTAGGTATTTTTGGTCAAATCATATACATTTTTTGGTGGAACATAGTGTTGGGGACTACTACAATGACGATTTGCCACATTTGAGCAAGATTTGTATAGATTCAAACTTGGATGTGATACCCAAGGATTAAAGTATTGGAATCGGTCGCCGTATCGGTCGGCTAAGTTTAAGATACATAGCGGAGGCAGAGGGTATCGTATCGTATCGTATCGTATCAGAGATACGCTTAGATTTGTTTTGTATTGAAGATATGCTAAGATGTCCTAAAGATACGCACATAACACTCTTCTGTGAAATCTACCGGTACATGTGTTTCTCCTCCACCACCACCACCACCACCACCACCACCATCTGGTTTGATCATCATCACTTTCTTGTTGAGTTCCACTATATGCAACACTTGACTTTGTCCTCCTAATGAGACCATCATCAGAGCTATTGTCATCCTCTTGTACATCTGACGGTG
Organism: Macadamia integrifolia; assembly: GCF_013358625.1. NCBI lineage: Eukaryota > Viridiplantae > Streptophyta > Magnoliopsida > Proteales > Proteaceae > Macadamia > Macadamia integrifolia. The sequence continues at coordinate 22,602,294 of NC_056558.1, forward strand.
CTTGTGTTTCATTATCAAATGAGAATCTTCATTTATCTCTTTAATGATGTTCTCTATAAACAGATCAGGTGTGTTTCCTCATCGATCTTTAGACAATATTTATCACCAAAACCTTTTCAATGTCCTTAATCCATCTCCTGATTGGATCTTCATCGAGTATGTAGGTGATATTGATTTGGTTGGCATCAATTTCATCTTCTGATCTCTCGAACTCTAGTATTTTATCTTCAACTTTATGTTGTATTGCACACAGATTAACTTCTCTAGCTTCTTATAACTCGGACGATTTCAAGGTTTGGTGTGTAACAATCCTAACGTACTCCTTTTACGCTCGCAGCCACTTGAGGATGTTGTGCATAATAATATCTTCACTTTGCGATCGGCCTCAAGTATGGAGCGCTCCACACATGGTTGAGCCACCAATCACCAATCACCTACACAAGGATAATTATAATATTAAGAGTTTGAAATAAATTTGAAATACTAGGATTGCTCATTAAACCTAACTTACTAGTGTTGGTGTATGATGCCTTGTATTCCGTCACAATTTAATTTAGGGAGTACTGGTGCAGGCCCCCCGACAGAACGACGGTCCCGCTTACGTAGTGGGGGCTACGCTTGAATTTTTTATTTGAGGGCAGTTTTGTACTTTTCGGTATTAGGGTTTTTTGCTATATATTTGTAGTGAGATTTACTTTCTTTGTAATCAATTTTGAGAGGTGTGAGGATGAGCGTTGTAATCTTGTTCTCCATTGGTAGTGAAGTAGAATCTCATTTCATCGAGGACGTAGGCAATCTTGTCGAACCTCATAAACCTGTGTGCATTGTTTGTTCTTGTTTTTTGATTACCTTATGCATCACTTTTAGGGTTGTGTTTTTACAACTAGGACGTGTTCCTCTAGCATGGATAGCTAAATGATCAACAAACCCACGAGTGGCCTCCCGAAAGTACTTTGCCTCTAGATGTATTAAAATATTAATACGCCACTCAATGTATTAAACATTTACAAATATGTAAGATTAGTAACCTCTTCCACTGCATCTTTGGCTGCATCAATATTAGGTGCCAATTTGTCTATAACATCATTCAAAGATTGCATCGAATCACTTCTAAACCTTAAATTGAAAGCGTAGTGAAGGTTCGAATTCAAATAATAGGTTGCATATGGTTTGCCCATTTATTTTTAGCAATTTAGCATACTAAATTACTAATAAATTCACTTATAAATTTACTTAAGAGATTATCTGCCCGCATGGTTTTAAGTATCTCCGATACCGATACGATACCCTCCGATACGTATCTTAAATTTAACCGACCGATACGATACACACCGATACGATATATAAAATTTTTAAAATCCTTTCGTATCGATATATATCCTACAATACATACCGATATGCATCAATACACCACCAATACACATCGATACGATATGATATGCCTCGATACGACTATGGAAAATATAAAATTGAGGTAAAATGTACGTTTCGATATGTATTGGTACGTATCGGTATGTATCGATCGGTACGTATCGGTATATATCGACACGTATCGGTGAGTATCGATATATATATATCAGTACGTATCGGTGAGTATCGATATATATATCAGTACGTATCGGTGAGTATTGATACGTATCGGTGAGTATCGGTATGTACCGATACAGTGCGCTACGGTCATATAATGGCCAAGATGGGCAATTTTTCAGAAAAAACACGATTTTTTGAAGGGTTTTTGTTCCAAAATTGCTGTCAGTCATATTTCTCTTTAACTAAAGTGGAAATCAAGGTTGGGAACAAGGATTTTACATTTATGGGACAACTACAGACCTTGAATTCTTAGTACGATACCCTCAATTTAGTGTTTATGCATAATACATGTTATAAATAGTTTTTTTTTAACAAATTCTTTATGCAAAAGTGTTTAAAAAAATATTTCCTATCCATTTATGTGTGTATCTTTAGCGTATCTTAGTGTATCTCCGATACGATACGATACCCTCCGATACGTATCTTAATTTTGGCCGACCGATACGACAATCGATACCGATACTTTAATCCTTGCCTGCCCGATGAATGTCTTGAATCAACATCTTTTCCCATCGGTTTTCTATAATCATAAAAAATGCTTTGCATGACTTTGGGTTCTCATCTTGTATCTTTTTCTTGACAAATTCCATACAATGCACTATATTTCCCATAGCTTGCGGCTTATCTCCATCAACTACTCTAAGAACAACAAAGAGTGGTTGCATAATCTTAGTAAGTTGGGCCACCTTTTCTCAAAGCTTTGTTGAGGAGATTAGGTCTTGAACATTTTTTACTAATTTTAATGCCTGTATATCTATAATTGAAACCACTTAGTAGAGGTGAATGACTTAAGCAACATTTCCTTCCTGTTTTCAGAACTATCAAGTGCAATGTAATTCGTCGCAAATCGTGTTGTTGCAAGCCTCACCAAGTCACCTTTCATGTACTTTCTCATCAGTGCCAACACCCAATTGTGATTATAGATGAAGTTGGTGATTTTGGTATTGAAAACCACCTTATGCAGTTTGAACATTTCATCAATGTCTTTGAACATCAGATCAATACAGTGGGTTGCACAAGGTGTCCAATATAGGGTGGGGTACTTCAACATAAGCAATATACCGACCTTTTGAAATTTGTAGCTTTGTCGGTCACCATCTAGACAACATTATCTGGCCCTATTTCCTCAACAACTTGATCCATTAATTTGAACAAATACATTGTATCCTTGATATCCTCAGATGCATTGACAGACTTATGGAAGATTGTTTTTCCATCACAATATACGGAGAAGTTAATGATGGACATCCTCGTCGGTCCATTCCACCCATCACACATAATGGTCACTCCATATTCAGGCAACTTGTATTTGAACTCTTCAATACATTCATCCACCTCTTTCACAATAGCATTTCAGTATGGACCAACAATATCCCACATGCCTGAATCTCCTTAACTATAGCCTTGAAGTATGGATCTTTAGCTTTGTGGGGTGGAATCATAATACTATTAAATGACTTAGAGATAGCTTCCCAATCTTTATGCTCAATGTCTTAGCTTGAAAGCTCTCTTCAATCCTTTGTTGGCCTTCATTCTTCTCTCTATATGTTGCATGACTCATTTCTTTAATATCTGAGCTCCTTTTTCCTTACCCTTACCAATTCTTGTAAATTTGTCAAACATGCTCTTCACATTGCCTGCTTTACTAAGTCCAACAGGATCCGAACCCATGCCCTTATCTACACTTGAATGACATGAGGAGCCAACACCTTTCTCAACAATAATTGGGCCACCAAATGCTGGTTTTACAGATTGACTTCTTCTCAACTACTCATCTCTCCATTCTTTTTCTCTTGCTTCCTCTCTTGACATATGCATCACTTATGCAAGTTGTTGATCTTCATCCTCTATCTCCATATTGGATCCTTCATAATCCTTAGCATCCCTTAGATTATCAACCAACCTATCCTTATCTTCAACAACTTGTTTCACTTTATCTCTACTGCCCCCTTAAGTGCTTCTTCATTGCTATGCTTACTTTAGAGGGGCACTTTGTACACTTGGCAACATTAGAAAACCCTCCTGCCAGTGTCTGGTAATTCCATCTCCAAGGTGGATGGTCTCACAATAGTTGCATTTTTTCCAAAACCTATTACCACTCACTTTTGCGGCTGAATCTCGTCCAATATCCCTAGTACGTCCTTTAGGCGGCATCTTCCTAGAGAGATACATAATGAAACATAAGTATGTCAATATCAATATGTATGATGCACTTTAATAGTTATCAAAGCATATTGCACTAATTTAAAATCATTTAGTAAATCAACTACTATTTTTTAGAAAATAAAATTTGACATAATATAGAAAAGTGATAAAAAAGTGGTTCAAGCAAAAGATTCAAACTTGGTGATGGATTTAATAAATGATATATATATATATATATATTTATTTCCCCTAAGTTTTAATCAATTTTCGGAATTATTAAAGAAAAAAATTTAAAATCAAAATTTTTTTGGAAGTTGTAGATTGGTTGTTTGTATGCAAGATATAAAAAATCTACAAATTTGGGACAAGCAAGTTGCCATAGATCTAAGAAATTTAGAATAACTTTCAAACCCTTTCATTTTTAGGAAAAAAGTGTGCATCCAAGTTCAAATCATGGTGATGGATTTAGTAAATTATAGATTTTTTTTTTTTACAACTAAAATGAATTAGATTAAAATCATGATTTTTCTTTGGATTGTGAGTCACAATGTGTTTTTTACAACATGAATGTATGTTATGAAAACAAAAACATGGATTATGAAGGATCATTTGACAATAAGTAAGAGTCAGAACAAAAAATGACCGAAAATAGTGATGTTCTTCCAAAACCTCGAGTTGAAGGCCACTTTGATTTGAATCTTTGCCGAAATCCTTGCTTGAATACTTGCTCCTTTATTGTCTATGACTAATATATAGGAATCCTTGCTCCTCTGTTGTTGATTTGCACTTTACTAGGAGAGAAAAGTGGCTAGCACTAAGTTGGAAGAAAAATCCCCCTCCCAAGTGAAGAATTCTTTCTTCCACTGGGAAACAAGTGTGAAATGGGATTTTTTGGCACATTTAAACTATGTATCATCTCGTATTGGTACGTATCGTACCGTGTCGGTTTGTATCGTTCAATACGTACCAATACACATAAATACTAAATGAAATTTAAAAAAAATGGTCAGACATATGTTTCGGTATGTATCATATGTATTGATATGTATTGGCTGATACATACCGAAACAGTATGCATTTTATTTTTTCCTTGTAGCGTATCGGTTTGTATTGTATCGATATGACTGATACCGATACAGTACGATATGTACTGATACTAAAACCCTGCCAGCAGTGTCGCATATGGTTTTACCCTCAAAGGTCATGTCAATCAAAATCCATTCTTTAGAGAGGGGAAGGGGGGATCTCCTGGAATGCCAACAGTGGGTAAGGACTCTTTTCTAGATAGAGATGAAAAGGGGGCACTAAAAAAAGAGGTGTTTAATATCTTCAAAACCGTTTTAGCAGAGACTTCAAGCTAGGGAAACAAGGATATGACAGTGGGTAAGGAAAACTTGGGTTGGGAGACAGTTAGAAAGGGCTTTCCAGATAGTGAAGCTATGGTAAGGGATATAGAATCTGAACTAGATGATTTTGCCAAGGGCAAGTGATGCCCTTAGTATGAACAAGATGCCAAGCGGAGGAGGAGAAGTTTCCGGAGGAGGAGGAGAAGTTTCCAGAGGAGGAAGGAGACTAGATAATTTTATCTTCCCTAAAGGAGAAGGGAAAAGGACGAACCAGAGGGGATAAAGAGAGGTGGGTGGCTGAAGGCGACCAGGCACTATTTGTGATAATGGAAGAGATCGAAGAGCCTTTGGCAAGGCCAAAGGAGTAGAGGTTCCATAGAAAGAGCAGCGCCTGGGGTGCCAGTTGTGAAGCCAAAGAGAAGTGGACTACCCATTACTGATCTTTCAATGGATGACCTCCATGGCAAGAGGCCTAGCCTGTAGGATTTTACGCCAAACCCGAGAGGCATCTTGAGAGAGAGGGACAATATAAAGGGAGCCTCTATGGAGGAGGGAGGAGTAGACCCAAGAGGCCCATATACTGGTTTGCTTGGAAGCAATCTTCCACATGCAAGGATGCCAATCGTTTAAGACCAAGCCCTCCCTCATCCTTGGGGAGTTAAACGGAGGACCAATGGAGCAAAAGAGAGACTTGATGGCCTTGATGGTGGCCTTGTGGAGGGCAAAGATGCCAGACCAATAGATGTAGGAAGATTGAAGGACGGATTTGATGAGCTCCAGTTGACCAACATAGGAAAGGATTTTCACTTTCCAAAGCTGGAGGCTTTTCCGGATCTTGTCCAACATTGGAGTACAGTGATGTGCAGTGAGTCTAGTGGAGATAAGGGGGAGGCCCAAATATTTGACATGCGAGGAACCAAGGGAGATTTTTGGAGTGAAATTATTAGTGTTGATTGATTATTTTTTCTTTCATTGGCTTATTCTTCATGTCAGGAATTTCATTGTACTATGTTTTTCTTACATATTTTAATGGTCATCCTTTATAGATATGTTAGTAAACAGTTTTACATCTTATGGGCATGGTAGTCTTCCTGGTAGTGAATTGCTTTTGCTGACACTGAATATTGAAAGCTATGCTTCTGCATAATTTACATTTGCACTTTACTCGCTTCTTGTCTGGCATATTGTCTCCAGAACTTCATGGTATTGGATTGGGGTGTGTTTTCTCACGCTACGTTTCTTATTTTCCCCCCCTGTTGGGTCCATTGACTGGAATCTTCTCTGCTATGCATTTCAGCTTCAAGAGTTCAAGTTTTAGTGATAAATGATTTAAAATTCAGTTTCTTAGCTATTATAGTGGAGTGATGCCTTCTTCTTTATGAGCTGAATTGATGACTATATATAATATGATTTTCTAATGGTGCAGAGAGTAGTAAAGGAGAAAAATGCTCTTGCTGAAAGGTTGAAGAGTGCAGAAGCTGCACGGAAAAGATTTGATGAAGAACTCAAACGTTATGCCACTGAGACTGTGACCCGAGAGGAAGTCCGCAAGTCACTTGAGGATGAAGTCCGGCGGTTGACTCAAACAGTTGGACAAACTGAAGGAGAAAAAAGGGAGAAAGAAGAACAGGTTGCTCGGTGTGAGGCATACATTGATGGGATGGAAGCAAAATTACATGCCTGCCAGGTATTTTTCCTCCTGTATTTCATGGGTTTCATAATTGATTAGTTCTTCAAGTTGCTTACCCTATGTATGAGTTTTCATCCAACACAATTTGTGCAGTTAACATCATTTGGTTCTGTGGTACTGTTGTCTTGCACCCATACTATATAATTGATGTGGATCCAGGGTTCGATAACCTGATTCTGATACCCATTCAATTAACAAAAGTGCAATAATAGGAAGGCAAGGGGAATCTTGTAATAACCAGAATTTCCCAAGGCTTAAATGAGCAAGGAGGAGAGGATCTAGTAGGGATTACTATTTATTTGTCAAGGACATACTTGGAAGCAATTATAAGGTAATAGGGGATAACGGGGAATAAAAAGAGAAGGGAAGGGTAACTTTGGCTTTCCACTCTAGGGTCTTATTCCCACTAGATCATCTCTCTCATTATCGAGGCAAGGAGGAATCTCTTATACCAGGTATTCTTCAATCAAGTGGAGGGGGAAATCTGTCTACTATCCTATTCTCATAACACAAGTTGGATGGCTTATCTTGCAGCTGCTAAATCAGCCTTGCTATTGACAGTTGAGCCACTCAATTGTGGATTGAAGGGGACTCCAGAAAAAAAAAAAAAAAAAAAAAAAAAAAAAAAAGGTGAGGAGAAAAGAGAGGAAGGAGTCCAGGCCCTCTTCTTACTTGTGACATCAAACAGAGGCGGAAGACCAGTACCTGGTTTGGGGAAGAAAACTCTCGCCAACGAAGATCAATCGAGCTGAAATTCTGGGCAAAGGTTTCTACTCCAAATCCCAACTGAATGCAAGCCCTAACAGTGCCAACGATGTGCAACTGTGACAAAAACAGAACTCTGAAAGTAGCTCTGGCTTAAGAGGGAAAATCAGATCCTAGTTTCAGTTTGGTGCTCAAGATAGAGGGCTCTTTCAGATCGGGATTCTAAGGTTTGAATTGCCTAAAGATAGGGTTCCAAGCCCAATATATTAGAGATGAGGACTCGAATAAGCCCTTTTCAGTCCTCCTGTATTGCAAATTGCAGGAGACGAAACAGAGAAGGGGAAGAAAACATAACATATAAATGCGAACACACAAGGGAGAAATGTGGTCACACGACCATTGTTATGTACCTGTGCGCACCATAAACAACTCAACAATTCATTCATCAACTCTTCAATCTATTACAAGAAAATCCCTAGATCAAAAAATAGAAACCTTACTTGTCTAATAATAACTACCCAAAATAAAAGATTACATAGATTCTCCAAATATAATAAATCCCAAATAACTAAAATATCCTACCTACTAAACCCAAAAATCCAATTGAACTGGTTCGTCTCGGTCTAGATTGCCATAAAGTTCAATCTGGTTCTGTCATGATTTTTCATCAATTTTCAAAATATCTTTGTAAAGGGATATGTTGACTGCTGCTAAATACCCATGTCTGACTAATTTCATGCACACTATTGCCCAGAAATAGATGTAACCCATAAATCATGCAACAACAACAAATGACTCAGCTTTATCCCAACTTAAATGGGCGCGCTTGGTGCAACGGTAAAGGTATGAATGCTGCGACCTGGTGGTCAAGCGATCGAAACAGCCTCTCGACACTCTCAAGGTAAGGTTGCAAGTTCTCACCCCCTGGACCTCGCACATGAGGGAGCCTTGTGCACCGGGTCACCCTTTTCATTTTATAATGGGGTCAGCTACATGGACCCAAGCAAGGACAAAGTAGGAAAAGTAGTATTGAGGAAAGTAACATAATAACAGCAAAAAAGTAGAGAGACTGCTAAATGGGGTCCGCTGCATGGATCCTTGCCCTCTAATCGGCTCTATTCAAGGTCATACATGGGATAAGGCCTAAACTGTGCATGTCTTTCCTTGCTATTTCTCCTATGGTAATTTTTGGGCCTGCCCCTACGTCATAAATCACCTTCTACCAAAAAATAAAAAATAAAAAAACCTAAATCACCATGTCTGATCAATTTCTCACACACTATTGGCTGCAAATAGACATAACCCCTACTCATATGCAGTCCATGTTTCAAGGACTTTATTTCTTCTTGCTCTTTTAAGTTATATATTCTATATTCTTTATTCCAAAGTTTAGAGGTGGTATTATTAAGCCCATGGGAGCAAACACTCCTTGGAAATTTCTGTTTCCTTTATTGTGATAAATAAAACAATTTTTATATAAAATGGACAGAGAGGGGAGCAAACCTTGAAGGCCTTTAAGAGTCTCAGTACCCTTGATGATGTGATGCCAACTTCCCGGACAATTACAACTAGAAAGCTAGATTAGTCTAATCCTCTTCTCATGAGGCTACATGATAGGATTGTTTCTATAAGTAATAGTGTTCCAAGTGTTCCTTTCCATTCAGATGCTCAACATATGGCTGCTGGGTGTCGGTCTTCCTAATTATGTGAGCAGAAGCCATAATGCTGAAGAATCCGTACTCTTTTTAGGTCAGCCTACACCCTGGCATAGACTGATTAGTTGTGTTCCTAAAGAATATATATCGCTTTGCCTAGATGCCTAATTGACTATAGCTTGCACATGGCACATGTTAGGGATGATTGGATCAGGTAATCCATTGTCAGAAGCAGTTGAGATCGAGGCCCACAGGGAAAACTGAATCTTGGAGGAAACTTGTTGTCTAGGCAGATTTTCTGAGGAATAATGGTTCCCCCTCTTTAATTTTAATAGGATTCCTACTTCATGGTCTTGTTGGTGGACTATGGGAGCCTGATTAGTTGTGTTACTAAAGAATATAAATCACTTTTTCTAGATGCCTACTGGACTATAGCTTGCACATAAGCACATGTTAGGGATGATGGATTAGGTAATCAATTGTCAGAAGCCTGTTGAGGCCCACAGGAGAAAACTGAGTCTTGGAGGAAACTCTTATTGTCTAGGCAGCTTTGATGAGGAATAACATGGTTCCCCCTCCCTCACCCCCCCCTCCCCTTTATTTTTAATAGGATTCTTACTCCATGGGTCTTGTTGGTGGACTATGGGAGCCTGAAGTATCCCCTTGATTACGTGGTGTCTTTCTGAGAACAAAACCCTGTTCCTTGATCCCACTTCAAGGTGGGGTATATTGGGGGACAATATGTAATATCTTCGTTGTAGAGTTTTTCCATAAACCAGCAAATATCACTGAATGAGCTTAGTAGATTCCACCATGTAAGGTTCCATGGTTTGCTTTGATGGCCTTCTTCAGTGACTTGAAACTTACACACGAAATTACTGGTCACGGTCACAACTGGTCTTTAATCCTTGAGTGGTCTTTTGGGGTTTGTCACCACTCACCAGTCCTCAAGCCTCAAGGTGGTATTTTGATGCTTCATCCAATTCCATGGAGCTGTTCCGCTCATTCATCATGGAAACTAGCACTCACAAAAGTGACGGTAAACAAACTGGCATTACTGATTAGTCAACTTTTCTCTTTTTGATACTTTGCTGCTCATCAATGATATCAATTTCTTCTGAACAGGTTTCATGATCATCACAAACTGACATTGTTTTAAATCCAACTGCTCAAAAGGGTTCCCCTTTAAGATGATGGAAGAATAGCCATTTTTCAGATTATGCTTGTGGATTTCTGTCTAGTTAGAGATTCCCCCTTTCCATCGAGCTCACTTTTGGCACAGCCGCAGACAACTTGAGAATACCTTCTCCGATGGGTGGTTCTGTATTTAAGAATGGGAGCCTCAGGAAGGGGTTTTGCAAACAGTGAGAAATATTGGGCTCTCATTTGCCATGAATCCTTCTAGGACACCACTTTCTGCTGCCTTTCGTTCAAACTATCTGAGGTTTCTCTAGCTAGAATAAGCAAGGGCCGTTGGGTACCCTTATGAGCACCCCCGCCCCTGCCCACCCCCCACCCCCACCACCCCCCCCAAAAAAAAAAAAAAATCTAAAGAATCAGGCATGAATTTTATGATTCAAATCTAAGAAAGAAGCAGAAGAATATTGAGAGGCCAACCTATCCATCTGATGCCAAATCTAGTTGTCCTCTAGGATTTCTTTATCTGCATGATCATCAGCCTTGGAATTCCTTGTATTACTTGGGTTTATACACCACCTATAATTAAAATGTGACCTAAAATTTAACTTTCCAAGTAGAGGCACTTTCTGATGATTCCGTTGGATACTTAGGCCCTCATAAGACTTTAAGGCGAGGGCATTTAGGAGCTGCATACAAGGTTAATGGAATGATAATCTTTTGATTCTTCAGGATTCTTTCTGATGATTCAAGGTGATCAAGGTAGCATTGCTCATCAAATGAAGTAGCATTCATCTTAGAACTTGTGGCGTGTGCCTTGGTAGTCTCCCAAAATTAACATTCTTATCAAGGAATAGCTGGACAGTATTTGTGCCCATTCCCATCCAGCTTAGTGGTTACTTTCCAGACTCACCTATTGAAGAGAAAAGAGCCCTTTCTGGGCAAAGTTGTAAATTTTGCTTCTGACAATTTTTTAAAGTGGAACTGGAAATATTTAGAACTTGTGGAATTGGAAATATATAGTTCAAACATGCTCTTAAATCATGAAAATGTAGAAAATTTAATATGGAATTCTTAGAATTAATAGACTAAAGTGATGATGCTCATGTGTCAACCATAATTTGTTTTGGTCATTATTTTATTCTTTTTTGAAATGAAAAATTTAGTTATGTGGGCACAAAATAAGATTGTCTATGGCATTGACATCACCTAAAATATCAAATTCCAGAAATATGCTCCACAGTTCTGCTGTAAACAGGGGAACATGGGCAGTAAACACTATTAAAAATTTGTGACTTTGACCTGCACGGTTTTATGTACCGTCATTTTGATTGGATGATCTTGCCTGTGTGTTAGATGGGCTGAAGAAGTGTAGGGTAATTGATTGTATGCTTAGTGGTACTTAAGATGATACTTGGTTATGTCTCTCCTTTTTTTTTTTTTTTTTTTATATATATATATATATATATATATGGAGTGCATTGGAGTGCCAGCTAGTCCTCATATGAACTAAAATAAAAGGGGAAACGTGTGGTGGGGTGTTTACATGTATGCTGTTAAATGAGCTTTAGATGACTCGATTGGCAGATTTTATTCTGTTGTTTATGGTGTTTCTTTGTGGTACTCTTCACATTTTACTGAATGTGCGAAGGGACAATTTTAGTTTTGAGTTGCAGTATGGATAGTTATTTTTAGGCAATCTGAAATTTTTGAGGATTTCAATCATTAAATTCCACTTGGCCATCTTTGGATTCGTCTGTTTCTCATCTTCTTTCTCCCTTCGACTGGTGAATGTGTAGTTGTTTCAACTAAAGACTGATGTTGTTGTCTTGCAGCAATATATTCATACTCTTGAGGCTTCTCTTCAAGAAGAGATGTCACGCCATGCCCCTCTCTATGGTGTGGGCTTGGAAGCTTTGTCATTGAAGGAGTTGGAAACATTGTCACGAATCCACGAGGAAGGGCTCAGGCAGATCCATGTACTCCAACAGCGGAAAGGGAGTGCTTGTGGCAGTCCTCTGGTGAGCCCTCATGCTCTCCCCCACTCCCATGGGTTGTATCCTACGGCCCCAACTCCCATGGCTGTTGGATTGCCTCCTTCACTCATCCCAAATGGTGTTGAGATCCACAGCAATGGGCATATGAATGGTGCCGTGGGACCTTGGTTCAATCCTACCTGAAGCCAGTACCAGACTCCTTGTTATTCAGTGCAAAGTCATGCTGGCATTTTGTCTTAGCAGTAGAGCTCAGTTAATTTCCATGTGAAATGGCTTTTTATCATCCCCTTCCCCACCCACACCCCCCCCCCCCCCCAAATTCTTATAATATTTCATTTTGGCCTTCTTTAGAGTCATTTCTTGGCATTTGAACTGGTAGGACTGTCGGATGGTCTGTTACATAAATAACAGAAAAAGGGGAATGCATGGGAAAGGAGGAAAAAACGTTGTAATAATTGAATGTATGAATGTGGAAAATCCAATGGAACTAGCAGTTGAAAATGCCACCCTTCGTTTTTTGCCAGAGCATATCTGGAAAATTATGGAATTTTGTTTTGCCATCGGCTTTGTGCCTACTTTTATGTTTGGTCTTTCTTGTTTCATACTTTCTATGTTTTTGGCAATTAATGAAGCTTTCAAGTGAAGCTGGTTTTCTTGCAAGAAACTCCGAGGCATTGGTTTGGCCACATTAAAAGCTTAATGCTTGAGGATATGGACAAATCAATATTGCAGATTGTTAAACAGTTTAAACTGAGCTGTCTTATTGGTCTCTTAATTGACGCTATGTTACAATTTTAAGGTGGCCCGGAACCATTTTATTTATTTATTTTTTGTGTGGTAAACAGGAGTTTATTGATCAGAGAATATGGCTCATGGAGTCAGTTTTACAAGACTCCACTAGTCATGGAGTGGTTACCGGCCAACTTGTCCTACACTCAAGGGACATGGCCTTCCAGGCCAAGGTATCAGCAACTAAGTTGATGGAACTTGGAATAAAACTCAGAACAGTGAAAAATAGGACATGAGAAGATGGATATACTGGACTATTACCCAAATCTCTGTTGGACGGAGATTGTGCCTATAGTTGATGGACTTAACCAGTTCTTTGCAATTCGACTCAACCAGAAAGTCGTCTAAGACATGCCAATTTCAGCTTTGGGAACCCCTGATACCAGAGAAGCCTCACAGTTGAGTTTAAGAAAGGACAGAGGTGGCGGATTCCAACTAACTGACACCTGGGTGTGGTTGATGGTTGAAGCATTTTGATACGATTCAAGTGGACCACACATCTAATGGCACGTGTACTAATCTGAGTGGATTCAAATAACAGAATTAGTTAGCAACGGTCTTGTAATGATTGCCTATAAAGAAAGGAATGAAATGAAAGGAGAGGCATCCAAAAGTTATTCTATCTCATTCTGGCTTCTTCTTCCTTTATCTTCTCTTATCTGGAGGTGGCTCCCTTGAAGCAGCCATATTCATACCTAAACATAGTTTTTAAGGCGGTAAGGCGATGGAGGCATTTGAGGGTCTTTCGGAACGCCTTAGCGATAAGGCGGGCATAAAGCGTCGCCTTATTGACTAAAGCGTTCCTGTGTAATTTTTTTTTTATAAAACTAATCTATTTGGCTTAAATCCTAATTGAATCCTATTACTCGTATTTTAAATAAATATGAAAAGTTCATATTCATACCAATGTAAGATATTCATCAAGAAACACAAATCAATGAAGTGAATAAACTGAGTTCATTTTCATCAATCATCAATGTTTGAGATTTTAAATGTAACCGCAAGCGTACGGATCAATGTAGTTACGGGTCAAACTTAGGGAGAGCAGCCACTTTATTTATTTTTTTCTTTTAATAATGCGAAAATGAGCCTATTAATGATTGTGATCTAATTCTAACTACCATCCTAAACATATGTATCTAAAATAACGTCCTAACCATTCGTCATCTAAGAATTTAAAGACACAAGCCACACAATTAAAATTAAATAAATAAATAAGTGAAAATAAACAACCCACGCAATTAAAAAAAAATAAAGGAAAAAAATGCTGAAATAAAAATAAAGTAAAAGAAAGGGGAGAAAGCTAGAGAGAGACTCACAAGTAGGTTTCTCTACTTAGCCCGAGGGATGCATCATAATATGAGCTTCCCTACTTGACTAGAGAGTCACTCTTACAAGGGTTACTCTACTTGGCTTTAGGGAAAGGGAGACAATTAAAATAAAAGCAATAAATTGATGGTTCTATGGCTATGAGGGGCAAAGCCAACACATACACTAGCCATGAACCTTGGGGGAAAGAGATAGCAATAATGTAACGATTGAAATTAAAATCCTAAATTAAGAAAGAAAGGGTAGTCAGAAGAGGGAATGAGAGGGGGGAGAGAAGATTACTGAGGGAGCCTACTTACTTGAACTTCAATGCTTGAACTTGAAAGCTTGGGTGATTTGAGAGACTACCAGTACTAAAAACCAGATCTGGAATAAACTAAATCTGAAATTTCTAGTACTAGAGAAAACAAATCTTAAAAAAAAAAATTGACTTGAAAAAAAAAAATATGCTCTACGGCTCGTGATCTTGTCACCTAGATCTAAGCCTAGAACTATAACTTTAAAAATTACAACTCAATTGCATAGATCATAAACATAAAATGTTAAATAAGAATAAAAGAGTACTTGCATTAATTGATATAAAAAACTATTACAAAAGTGATTAAAGCAAAAATAAAGAAGAACTAAAACTAAAGAGAGTGAGAGAGGGAGAGAAAGAAGAAAACTAAGCATAAACTAGAAAGTAAACTAAGGAGAATAATAAATAGGAGGGGGGAGGAAGGGGCTTTTATAGGGTTTTTTTCTTATCTCCTTCCTTCTACAAACCTTCTTTAAGAAAAGAAATAAAATAAAATAAAATAAAATCTTGGTAAAAATCCTCATTCTCTGAGATATTGTGTGAGGAAAGAGAGAATCCGTTTCCAAAATTAACAAATTCTATTCCTTCCTTGCAATATTAACCAATATCTTGCAATCTTGATTAAATCAGAAAGGAATCTCTGCATAGCATCTTTAAGATCTTGTGAGGTGGCAAGGAGAGAGAATAATCTTCAGGATTTTGTAGGAGAGAGAATGTGGTATCAATGAGTGGGTCCCACCTTTGGATTGGTTCTTGATTCACTTTAAGCACTTTCTCTTGTAGACTTGGAAACTGAAAAAAAAAAAGAAAAAATAAAAGTAGTACTATCCAAAGTGGGGCAAAATATACACTTATATCCCTAAGATTTCACACATTATTGTGCTCATCAAATTCCCCCAGACTTAGACTTTTGCTAGTCTTCGAGCAAGATAAATAAATAAAAAAATGAAAGAAAAAGCTTAATTCACTTTCGTAGGAATCACGATTGCACTTAGCATGTGCAACAAACCTTTAAACCCCTAGGCCACCCCTAGTAGACGAGTTGTGTCTCGTGGGTGTTTGCAGTGAATATACACCAAAAATTTAAATTAACTTGAAAAATTACCATTTAAAGTTTCCAATAACTATAAAACACACACCTTCTTTCAATTAGAGCACATCAACCGAGGAACCCTCACACTTGAACTTTAATACTCCATCTAGATTTAGGAACAATCACATATCTCAAATAGGGATGACCCTTGTATATTCTAAAGCACGACCAATCCTAAGGCAAACCACATTACAAGGTAGGGACCATGAACTAGGGTTTTGGAGCGTTAACCAATCATAAGCAACAAGGAATAATGGTATTTTTTTTTTAAAGTAAAGAACTCATTCTACTCCACTACATTTGGCCTGAATAACATGGTGGAGCAAACACCAAAAACCCAAGTTACTAAGTAGCTTCGCTTTATGCATATGCTAACAAAGATAGTGATGCTAAGTTCTTTTCGGAAGTATTCCTTCCTAAGAGGTTCGATCAAAACACCCCGCTTCATGAGGCGCAGTATTCTATCTAGGTCCTGGAAATTCTATACTTACTTTCTACTTTTTGACCAATTTTCACTTTCTTTGCATATCCATGTTTTATGGTTGTCCTTGTTGGCAACTCGGCCACGTGGCGGTGATGACGTGGCCAGTTTGGGTGACGTGTATGAAAATGATGACATGGTAGTGTCCAGTGTCACCGATGAGATAACAGAGCAGCTTGATATGCATGGAGTGGTTTAATACATCATTAATAGGTGGTGCGGATTTCTGGGTCAAAACTGGCAAAATTGGCCTATTTATGATCGAGGGCATTTTCGGCAGTGAAAATGACATTTTTGGAAGATCAGTTCTTCATGAGAAAGATAGATTGTAATTTACCTAGTCCAGTACATTTGATTTCGTCACATTCTGATACCGTATGAAGAAGTTACGACATTTGTGGCAGTCGAGGGCAGTTTCGAAATTGAAGATGAATTTTTTGAAGGAAGCGTTCTACATGTAACAATACGACAAAAATACAATCTTTCCAACGGTTCTGATTTCATAGCATTCCGATTCCGTATGAGAAAGATACGTTATTGAAAATGTGTAGGGGCATTTTGGTCTTTTTACATGGACGATTCAGATGATTGAGTCTTCTGAAAAGTCGTAGAGCATCCAATTATAATTCCAAAGCACTTCATTTCATCTCGATCGGATATCGTATGAAAAAGTTATAAGTATTTTCGTAAAGTCGGTTTGAAAATCCAAACCGAAAATCCATCAGTTGCTCTCGGTGTTGGGTGGATTTTTCGGAATTTATTTTTGAAATTCGAGGGGCTTTTTTGTAATTTAAATATTTTGAAGGTCTGAGTTGCAAGGGGTCTTTAAGCACTGAAACATATGGAGGCAGGGACTTGATTGTAATAAAGAGGAGTAAAGGGAAGTGAAATGGATGGCTAAGATTCGACCATGTAGGCTTGATGCCCATCCAAAGGCTGCTGAGATTTTACGCTGACATGGACGAGATAGATGCTTGCGTGTAGAATTTGATTGGTTAGGTGCATAATTCTTGATGCACTGGCGCTACACCTTATCAAGGTATGTTGTGGTGTTTCGCGCATGTATAGAAAGTATTAAAAAGATTCCGATCTTAATGATCTCATGAAATCTGATTAAAGCATCATAGAGGATTCGGATCCAACGGTCGATATGCATTTCTCTTTTGTGAGTGGGAGACAAGCTCCCTTAAAATTCAGAAAAGTAACCAATCATAGATCGACAACACTTCTGACGATGTCAGAGCCTACGTCATGATGGCGTCATCGAGATTCAAATTTAATGGTTTGGATCTATTGTCCGTTGGTTTAATCCGACAGCTTATATTACAAGATCTTTTATATGAGATCTACGGTCAGATTTCGCCCCTGTTGCGCGTGCCGCCGGTGTAGCCTACTCCACCCCTACGAAGATTCCATTTCAGGCTATCTCATTGCTCCAACTTCAAAAGGTCATATCTCCCTCATTTTAAGTTGGATTTGGGTGAACCAGGTTGCAGCTTCTTCGTTTTTTCAAGCCCTACACATGGAAGCAAGAAAAATGAGTTTTGAGTGAAAGAAGGCTATGATTTTGGTAGGAGAAGCTTCCCCCTCTTTGTTGGTCCTTGAATGAATATACATTCTTGATGATAAATGTTCTTAGGCCATTAAAGGAGGTAAAAGAGGTGGTTGAAGTGTGTTAATGGTACATTAACTCAAAGCCAAGGAGGAAGAGAAGAAAGCAAGGATGTGTTTGCTTTGAAGAGTAAGAAGCCAAGGAGAGAGAAGGTGTGAGCACCAAACTTGTCAGTACAAGTTTCCAGTCATCCCAGGCAATCGGTTGTGAGATTCTCTAACCTTTGATTTTACATTACATGTATGTATGTATGTTAGGGTTAGTTGTGGATGAATGTATACATGCTAGGTTAGTTGTGGATGAACTGTAAGCATGCTAGCTAGTTGTGGATGCATATGCTAGGCAGAGCTTGACTGTAGAGCATTGATATAAGCCCAATTTAATTGTATTATTTATTGTGTGCTTAGTGGGTGCTAAGCACCGGGAGTGGGTGCTCCCGTGTAGTGGGTGCTACACATTGTATTGGCACTACGAGTGTCATCTCAGCTTCGGCTTGAGAAAATTGAGTGTGGGTGCTCCCGACTGTAGGTGCAGTCAAAAGTAGTGTATTGAGTAGGTACGAAGCCTTTACAGGTACTACTCCGGGGATGTAGGCAGATTGTCGAACCTCGTAAAAACCTTGTGTTGTAGGTGCTTGTTGTTTGTATTTTATATTGAAGTGCGTGGAATGTGGAATGGGTGTGTACACTTGGAAGTGCCTATGAGAGGCTGAGTGTGCATACGACTGTGTGCAAACAGGGGCAGGTATATCAGGTTTTTCTTGGCCAGACATCGGACAAGTTTTTAGGGATCAGAATTGGACTCACTGATTCACCCCCCCTCTCAGTGACTGTCGGGTTACAACAATTGGTATCAGAGCCGATACTCAGTGACAGTTTGGTCAACAATTGAGTGATCCAGAGGCAACGGCAGTGACAGTATGACAAGTGAAGGTTATTCTGGACATGCACCAAAGTTTGATGGATCTGATTTTATCTTGTGGAAGAGGAGAATGCAGTCGTATTTAGGTTCACTAGGTTATGATGTTTGGGTATCAGTTTTGATTGGGTACAAGGAACCTGAAGGAGGTCCAGTTGACAATGAAGCTAAGAAGGCTTATTGTTACAATAAAAAAGATGTGAATGCAATATTCTCAGCATTGGATAAGAGTGTGATGGCTAAGGTAATGGATTGTGACTCAGCCAAGGATATCTGGGGAAGACTAAAGAACATTTATGAAGGAGATGAAAAGATAAGGAAAGCAAAGCTTCAGACCTTCAGAGGCCAGTTTGAAAGTCTATTAATGCAAGAAGGAGAAAATATTGACACCTATATGACCAGGGTAAATGAAGTGGTCAACTCTATTAGGGGTCTGGGAGCCAATTTAGAAGATTCAGTTGTTTGTCAAAAAATCCTGAGATCTTTGTTGCCCAAGTATGACTCCAAGGTGTCAGCTATTGAAGAGGCAAAGGACCTAGACACTATCACTCTTGATCAAGTGCATGACACTTTCACAGCTCTTGATATGAGATGGAAAAAGGGCAAGTCCACTGACAAACAAGCTGCTTTCAAGGCAATGAGAAATTTAAAAATCAAGGAGAAGAAGAAGAAGCAGTCTATGGAGGATACTGATGAGAGTGAAGATGAGGTTACAACTCATTTCACCAAAAAGTTAAAAAGGGGAACAGGAAAATATAAAGACAAGTTGCCTTTCAAATGCTTCAACTGTGGAAGGGTTGGACATTTTGCAGCCAAGTGTCCTAACCAAGGAAAAATAGAAAGTGATGAAGATGAAAGTGAAAAGAAAATTCATTTCAAGGGTAAGAAGAAATTCTTCTCAAACAGATACAAGAAAGGCAAGGACAAGAAGAAAAGTTTGGTTTCTAAGAAATGCAGTGACACATCTGATGAAGAGTCTGAAGAATCATCTAATGATGAAGATGATGAGGCTATGTTCATGGTCTCAATAGATATGGAAGAAAACAAAGAAGATTCTTCTAATAAGGAAGATTTTACAGAAGAAGAAGAGGAAGATGAAAAATCACATCTAGAGGCTGAACTCACAGTTGCCCTTAGAGAGCTTAAAAGAGAAAGGAAGAAAGTGAAAAAGGTCACTCAAGACCTTAAGGGGCAAGAACAATTAGTTCTTGAGTTGAGAGATCAAGCCAATAAGTCAAGGAAGATCTTAGATGATCTTGAGTATCAACTCTCACAGAAGACCATTGACTGCAACACTCTTGAGTTAGAGAAAGTGGCTTTGAAAGCACAACTAGAGGAGCAATATGAGATTCTTGCACAATTTGATGGTTATGCAGATGAGCTAGCCTTATTAAAGGCTAAGGTTGAAGAATATGGGAGAACTGAGATTGAAAGAGAAGACATAGAAAATGAAGATGTTGAAGATGACTCTACTCCAAAAGAGCATCCTAGTAGTAAGAAGCTCAATGACATTATCAATGCTCAAAGATCGACTCACATCAAATTTGGACTTGGATTTGTTGGGGAGTCTTCCAAAAATACCAAGGCAAATGGTAAGGGAACAGTACATAATCCTATCAAAGTCAATGATAGGAATGCTCAAAGAGGAAAGACACATGTTACTACTGCTGGCAATGTCAAGAGAGCAGTACAAAAAGATAAAGTGCAGACTGGTCCAACTAGAAGAGGAAATCCATCTATATTCCATAAGACTAACCATGCTAGACAACCACAGTTGGCAAGGCCAAGCAGGAGAGCAGAGAGCTATGGATACAGTCAAGGTCCTCAACAGAGGCCTAGAGCATTTGACAACTTCAGAGCTCCTTACAGATGGCAGATGGAACCTGTGATGCAGAGGCACACCTTTCAAGGTTATTGTTACAAATGCAACACTTTTGGACACAAGATCTCAGATTGCAAGTTCAACATTGGTTCAAGGAGTTATGTGGACAGAAATCCTTTTGCACCCCTTATGGAGGAAACAGTTGAATGTTACAGATGCAACAACCTTGGACATATTGCAAGGAATTGTAGAACTGTGTTTCCCCCACAAAGACAGGAGAACAGAGTTAAGCAGAGAGTTTTCAGAAACACAGAAGATGATGAGATGGAGAGACAATTCTCAAGACAGAAGAAAGCAAAGAAATCTAAATCTATCAAGAAAGTTTGGGTTAAGAGAGATAGAGTAGAAGATGAAGAAGATGCAGCAGCATTTGTTATTCATAGAGCTTTTAAGGCTCAAGGAGACTCTAATCCATGGATTCTTGATAGTGGTTGCTCAAGCCACATGACAGGAGATAAGGAAAGGTTTGAACAATTACATGACTTTGAAGGTGGATCCGTGAAGTTTGGCAACAACAATGGTGCCAGAATTACAGGAAAGGGGTCCATAAGTTTGAACCATGGGAAGGTGAAATCCCTTGATGTCTTGTATGTTGAAGGACTCAAACACAATCTTCTCAGCATCAGTAAAATTTGTGACAAAGGGCATGAAGTAACTTTCACTAGTAAAGGGTGTGAGATAAGAAGATCAAGCAGTGGAAAGGTTGTAGCTACTGGACAGAGAACTTCAGGGAATTTGTACACCTTGACAGAGTTAGAGAAAGATTCTTGCATGGTCAGCATAGATGAGGAGACATGGTTGTGGCACAGAAGACTTGGGCATATTGGTTTCAAGAACCTTGCCAAGATTTCTTCAAAGAAGGCAGTGAGAGATGTTCCTGAGTTGAAGAAGCTCTCCAATCCTATATGTGCATCTTGTCAAAAGGGAAAGCAAACCAGAATCTCCTACAAGTCTAAGGAGTATTATTCCAGTTCTCTATTGCAGTTGATTCACACAGACCTATGTGGTCCTATGAGGACACCTAGCACCTCAGGAGAGAGATACATCATGTTGTTTGTTGATGATCATTCAAGAATGGTGTGGGTGATGTTCTTGAAACATAAGTTAGAGGCTTTAGAAATATTTAAGATCTTTAAGAAGCAAGTTGAGAATCAGACAGGGAAGAAGATAAAGTGTCTGAGATCTGATAGAGGAGGTGAGTACAGTTGGGATGATTTTGAAGAATACTGCTATGAGCATGGTATCAGGAAACAAACTTCAGCTCCAAGAACACCCCAACAGAATGGTGTTGCAGAGAGAAAGAATAGAACAGTGCAAGACATGGCTAGAACAATGTTGGCAGAGAATGACATGGGTAAAAAGTTCTGGAAGGAGGCAGTTCTAACTGCAGTGTACATCCATAACAGATGTATGTTGAGACCTCATGAAAGCAAGACTCCATATGAAATCTGGTTTGGAAGAAGGGCTACAGCAAGACACTTCAAGGTCTTTGGTAGCAAGTGTTATATCAAGAACACAACCCAAGATTTGGGTAAGTTTGATGATAGAGCTGATGAAGGTATATTTTTAGGTTATTCTACTTCAAGTAAGGCCTATAGATGCTATAACAACAAACTTGGAAAAATTGTAGAGAGTGCTGATGTCACAGTTGATGAAAAAAGGGATATTCCTTCAGGCTCAGGAAATGAACTTCTAGAATTTGAAGATCTTGATGATGAGAATGATCTGGTTGATAGTAGACTCAAAAGCAAAGATGAGGTTGATGTTGAACAGGATGAGGTAGATTCAGATGAGCAGAGGAGACACAACAGAGTTGATCAACAGAAAACAGATGAGTTAATCATTGGTGACCCCACTGTAGGTGTTCAGACTAGAAGAATGAAGACCAACACATACTCTCTTCTTTCGAAGATTGAACCAAAAACTGTTGATGAGGCAAGCAATGATGAGAGTTGGATGAAGGCCATGAATGAAGAACTTGATCAGATAGAGAGGAATCACACTTGGGATCTAGTCCCTAGGCCAGTTGACAAGAATGTGATTGGTACTAAATGGGTTTTCAGAAATAAACTCAATGAAGATGGTCAAGTGGTGAGGAACAAAGCAAGACTTGTATGCAAAGGATATGCTCAAGTGGAAGGCATTGATTTTGAGGAAACTTTTGCTCCAGTGGCAAGACTTGAGGCTATCAGAATGTTCTTGGCTTTGTCAGTGTACAAAGGGTTCAAGGTCTATCAAATGGATGTCAAATCAGCTTTTCTAAATGGAAACTTGGAAGAGGAGGTTTACATAGAGCAGCCTGATGGGTTTCAGCTGAGCGAGGACCCCACTCTTGTGTGCAGATTAAAGAAGGCATTGTATGGTTTGAAACAAGCTCCAAGGGCATGGTACTCCAGATTGGACTCTTACTTGTGCAAGTTGGGTTTCAAGAAAGGCTTAGTGGACAGTAATCTCTACATCAGAACTGAAGAAAGTAGTCAGCTTGTGGTGGTTGTGTATGTAGATGATATCATCTTTGGGGGTCACAAAGATGAGTTGTGCAAAGATTTTGCAATGAGGATGCAAGATGAGTTTGAAATGTCCATGTTGGGTGAACTATCATTCTTCTTGGGTTTGCAGATCAATCAAAAGAAAGAAGGTATCTTCATATCTCAGTCCAAATATGTGAGGGAGATGTTAAAGAGATTCACCATGGAGGATTGCAAGCCAGTTAGTACACCTATGATGACTGGGTGTAAGTTGAGCAAGGAAGATGACTCTCCATCAGTTGACCACACCTCGTATAGGTCAATGATTGGTAGCCTATTATATCTGACAGCTAGTAGGCCTGACATCTTACAAGCTGTGTGCATGGTAGCCAGATTTCAAGCAGGACCAAAAGAGACACATGTGGCAGCAGTGAAGAGAATTTTCAGATATCTGAAAGGGACTAGTGAGTTTGGGTTATGGTATCCGAAAGTCAAGAGCTTTAGTTTGTCAGCTTTTTCAGATGCAGATTGGGCCGGATGTGTAGATGACAGGAAGAGCACCAGTGGTGGTGCATTCTATTTGGGGAGCAGCTTGGTGGCATGGCATAGTAAGAAGCAAGAGTCAGTCTCTCTTTCAACTGCAGAGGCAGAATACATTGCAGCTACATCTTGTTGTACACAAGTGTTGTGGATGAAGCAGATGTTGAAGGATTTGAGTGTAGAGGTTGAGCAGGCAGTGCCACTATATTGTGACAATACTAGTGCAATCAATATCTCCAAGAACCCGGTGATGCATTCTAGAACGAAGCACATTGCTATCCGGTATCATTTCTTAAGAGACAAGGTGATGGAAGGTGAAGTAAGGATGGAGTTTGTTCCCACAGCAGAGCAGGTGGCTGATATCTTCACTAAACCGCTTCCCAAAGATCAGTTTGAGTTCCTCAGACAGAAGCTGGGAGTGGTGATTCTTCCAAAACACTAGTAGCATTGGGAGAGGGGGAGCAAGTTGCTTGATGTTGCTACCCCCATATTGGACTCAGGGGGAGTCCATTGGTTCCACCCTTTGTACTTGTTGTCAAAGGGGGAGAGAGTTACTCATCGGAGCTTTAGAGTGTATTAGTGATGAGGTGGTTGCCAGGTGGTTGCCAACAACTCCAAAGGGGGAGATTGTTGTTTTATGGTTGTCCTTGTTGGCAACTCGGCCACGTGGCGGTGATGACGTGGCCAGTTTGGGTGACGTGGATGAAAATGATGACATGGCAGTATCCAGTGTCACCGATGAGATAACAGAGCAGCTTGGTATGCATGGAGTGGTTTAATACATCATTAATAGGTGGTGCGGGTTTCTGGGTCAAAACTGGCAAAATTGGCCTATTTACGATCGAGGGCATTTTCGGAAATGAAAATGACATTTTTGGAAGATCGGTTCTTCATGAAAAAGATAGATTGTAATTTTCCTAGTCCAGTGCATTTGATTTCGTCACATTCCGATACCGTATGAAGAAGTTACGGCATTTATGGCAGTCGAGGGCAGTTTCGGCATTGAAGATGATTTTTTTAAGGGTAATTTACAGCGCCACCCCCTGGAGAATGCCAGTATTATAGGAACACCCCCTCTCTTTCACCAAATTAGACTCAGACCCCTTACCGTCAATCTCCGTTAAGTAAAGATTTAAAAGGACATTTTTACCCTTTTAATTAAAATAAATAAGAAATCATATTCTACCTATGTTATTTATCACCCATTTGCAACAGCAGTTACCACCGGCAGTTCCAGCTTCTTCTCCGGTGGAACCTGTCACTCTCTCTCTCTCTCTCTCTTTGAACGTCGAGGCTGACTATCCCTACGATCGGATCTGGGCGACCTCGGCGACGAATTTGTTCATGGCGGCCAGTAGCTGTGGGTTCTTTAAATGAGGAATAGGGTTTTAGAGGGAGATTTTCACAGGTTAAAGAGAACTTTTCATGATACTCCCATTGAGGATCTCTGCCTCTGTTTTGATCCCATAATAATCCATTAGGTTTTCTAACTTTGAATCATACACCCTTGTAATAATAAGCGTTGTCAATGTAATCCTCAAAGCCTTCAAACTCCATGTCAGGATCATAAGATCTAATTGCCTCCTTCAGAGTAAATTTGGATACGATGGCATCTGTGAAGAGTTCCATGGCAAAGGCCTTGAACTTAAAGCAGATTTAGAGTTTCACCTCCATCAGATGGAATCTTGAATTGTTTAATTATGACTCTGATCACCTTGTTTATCTGGGTCCGATTCGGAGGCGATTGGAGCCACTTCTTGAGAAGATGATGGTTTTGAAGTGACGAAGAATAGAGCCTCTGATGGAGACGTTCTGAAGCACCGACGAGCTGGTAGAGCCGAACGCCGATGTCGATCTGTTGAGCCATTTCGAGGTATTCTTCCAGAACTGAGTTGCAGGCAGCATCGAATTCCGGCGAGTCTTTAAGGGATATCTCTACTCTCTTTGATGCTGATAACCCCATCGGAGGAGATGATGTCAATGCGTTGAGCCATTTCGAGGCATTCTTCAAAGACCGAGTTGCACGCAACATCGAATTCCGGCGAGTCTTGAAGGGATTTCTCCACTCTCTTTGATGCTGATAACCCCATCGGAGGAGTATCAAAGTTTCAGAGGTGAGAAAGGAACAGAACGATGGAATCTCTTTATCGTGAATCTGGGTTCAGGGGTTTGATTTGGGGAAGAAGAAGAATGAAAAGGGCATACTTGGTAGTTTACTTATTATGAGGGTATTTTGGTATTTTAAAAAAAATAACCTAGCTGATGTCAGCATTTAAGGTATATTCCCTAACTGTGACTGACGGTAGGGGGTCTGAGTCTAATTTGGTGAAAGAGAGGGGGTGTTCCTATAATATTGGCATTCTTCAGGGGGTGGCATTGTAAATTACCCTTTTTTTAAAGGAAGTGTTCTACATGTAACAATACGAAAAAAATACAATATTTCCAACGGTTCTGATTTCATCGCATTCCGATTGCGTATGAGAAAGATACGTCATTGGAAATGTGTAGGGGCATTTTGGTCTTTTTACATGGATGATTCAGATGATTGAGTCTTCTGAAAAGTCGTAGAGCATCCAGTTACGATTCCAACGCACTTCGTTTCATATCGATCGGATATCGTATGAAAAAGTTATAAGCATTTCCGTAAAGTCGGTTCGAAAATCCAAACCGAAAATCCATCAGTTGCTCTCGGTGTTGGGTGGGTTTTTCGGAATTTATTTTTGAAATTCGAAGGGCTTTTGTGTAATTTAAAGATTTTGAAGGTCTGAGTTGCAAGGGGTCTTTAAGCACTGAAACATATGGAGGCAGGGGCTTGATTGTAATAAAGAGGAGTCAAGGGAAGTGAAATGGACGGCCAAGATTCGACCACGTATGTTTGATGCCCATCCAAAGGCTGCTGAGATTTTGGTGTGATATGGACGAGATAGATGCTTGCGCGTGGGATTTTATTGGTTAGATGCATAATTCTTGATGCACTGGCGCTACACTATATCAAGGTATGTTATTGTGTTTCGCGCGTGTACAGAAGGTATAAAAAGGATTCCGATCTTAATGATCTCATGAAATCTGATTAAAGCCATCATGGAAGATTCGGATCCAACGGTCAACATGCATTTTCACTTTTGTGAGTGGAAGACAAGCTCCCTTAAAATCCGGAAAAGCAACCAATCATAGATCGACAACACTTCTGACGATGTCAGCGCTTACGTCATGATGACGTCATCGAGATTCAAATCTAACGGTTTGGATCTGTTGTCCGTTGGTTTAATCGGACGGTTTGGATTATAAGATCTCTTACATGAGATCTACGGTCAGATTTCGCCCCTGTTGCGCGCGCCGCCGGTGTAGCCTACGCCACCCGTACGAAGATTCCATTTCAGGCTATCTCATTGCTCCAACTTCAAAAGGTCATATCTCCCTCATTTTAAGTCGGATTTGAGTGATTCAAGTTGGGGATTCTTCATCTCTCCGAGCTCTACACATCAGAGGGAAGAAATCAGGCAGAGGGCTTGCTGAGGTGGTCGGAAAAACGAGTTGAAGCTCGTGGAAGGCTAAAGGTTTGAATGAAAGACTTCCATCCTCTTGCACTTCATTCATAGCCACCATTAGAGGCTTAGGAAGCTGCTGGAAACCAAGGTAGCAAGTCATATTGGTTGTTGCCAAGAGAAAAGAAAAGAAAAGAGAAGAGAAGAGAAGAAGAGGGAAATAGAGAAGAAGTTGTTTCTCTCTCTTTGTGTGTGTGTGAATGTGAATGTGAATGCCATTGTTGCTCCATGAAAGTAAAGACAAGGAGAAAAGAAAGAAGAAGAACCTAGAATTTGGTTCTTGTGAGTTGCTTCAAGAAACCCAAGTGCCAACCGGGGTTGAAGCATTGGCGGCACCGAGACAACGTGGTTGTGGTCCGCATCAAGTGGAGATTGACATTATTGCATCTCCGACGGTTACTCCTTGCCAAGGTAACCTCAATTTTGCCAAATTTCCATTATTATAAATCATTGTAGGCAAGATGTTTGATAAAATGCCTAAGTGATAGTTGTAGTCTATTTGGGGGAAATTTGCATGTATGAGTGCTTCACTATAGGGCATTGTTATAAGCCCAATTTAATTGTATTATTTATTGTGTGCTTAGTGGGTGCTAAGCACCGGGAGTGGGTGCTCCCGTGTAGTGGGTGCTACACATTGTATCGGCACTACGAGTGCCATCTCAGCTTCGGCTTGAGAAAATTGGGTGTGGGTGCTCCCGACTGTGGGTGCAGTCAAAAGTAGTGTATTGAGTAGGTACGAAGCCTTTACAGGCACTACTCCGGGGATGTAGGCAAATTGCCGAACCTCGTAAAAACCCTGTGTTGTGGGTGCTTGTTGTTTGCATTTGATATTGAAGTGCGTGGAATGTGGAATGGGTGTGCATACTTGGAAGTGCCTATGAGAGGCTGAGTGTGCATACGACTGTGTGCAAACAGGGACAGGTATATCAGGTTCTTCTTGGCCAGACATCGGACAGGTTTTTAGGTATCAGAATTGAACTCACTGATTCACCCCCCCTCTCAGTGACTGCCGGGTTACAACAAAAGCTTGCTTTATTTATTTCTCAAAACAAAAAGGTAATGTAGGAAATTTATATTTGATTGACTGTGAACACAAAATTCTGACATATAACGTGGATCTATTGAGGTGCTGCCACGTACAGGTTCCCGGGCGGCAGCAAAATTTTGTCGCCACTGGCTCTTTCCTTCTTGTTTCCTGGTAACTTTTTTTTTTTTGGGTATAATGTTTCCAGGAAACTTCAGTACTCCGCCTTTATGAATATCCATCAAACTTGTTGAATTCCATGCATATGGCATCCTTCCTTGGTATAAATTATAATTGCGTTCCTTCTTTTCCACATTGTAGGTTACGCAGTTGGAGGGAGTGATTCATTTCGCCAACCAATCAAGCTGATCGTAAGGGGCTTAATACTGGAGGATTCTTAATCTAAGGGTATATATGGATGCTGAGTGTTGAAAATATATCCCATCTGAAGAAGTGGTATGTTCAATCATTCTTAGGGAAAGGGTAAAGTCATAACTTTAGCTGATCGGTATTTCTTTCCCTTATCATCATTTAATGGAAAAATGATAAAAGAAAGAAAAGATCCCAAGCGAAGGCAAGATGTCTGATTCTGTTAGAATCTGGGCAACATAATTGTGAAGAATTATTTATAATCTCAAAAGAGATGTCCCAGATCTATTCAACCTGAGCTTGGGTTGAGAAATTTCTACTCAAACCTGGTCATCTGACTACATATATTTGTTTCTTTTCCTTTTGATAGTTGCAATTGAGGAGGTGATATCATGTCGACGACATCCATAGTGTCAGCTGTTCCTGAGCATACTCCAACCATTCTGTCATGCTTCCCAGCTCGAGTGACTTCACCTTCACCACAGGGACCATCAACCTCCAAGGAAGGTACGTACCAGTACCACCACCTACCATCACTCCCCTGCTTTGCATTTTCAGTGACTAACAGCCACCACCACCACCACCACCACCACCACCACCACGACGTCCACATATTCTTACATTATTAGCTTTGGATTTGAGATTCCTGCTATGTACTTCACCTTGGCAGCAAAATCGCAACATACCCCTCCAACAAAATACGTGCCTCTGTACAAAGCTGCGTTAAAAGGTGATTGGGCTACTGCAAAGATGTTCCTGATATGCAATCCAGGTGCAGATAGAGCTCCAATTACAGATGGTCATGAGACAGCTCTTCACATTGCAGCAGGAGCAAGACGAGTTGAGTTTGTGGAGGAGTTAGTGAAATGGATGCAACCACATGATCTTGTACTGAAAAACAAATTTGATAATACAGCACTGTGTTTTGCGGCTGCATCTGGAATCACTCAAATTGCAAAGGTGATGGTAGCAAAGAATCCAACTTTACTGGCGGTTCGAGGTTGTAAACGAATGACACCACTGAATATTTCTGCTTTACTAGGCAATCGAGACATGGTGTGGTATCTTTACTCTGCAACAGGGGACTCTGTTCTTACAGAGGAGGATAGAATTTCTCTGCTTATCGCAACCATTACTACAAATTTGTTTGGTAGGCAACTACCTTCTAATCCTTAGCACAATCCGCATCCCGACCGCTTTAAGGGGAAAAAAATAATAGAGTAATTTGATTGAAGTAACCTGAAAAGGAAAAGTAGAGAGAGTGAGGTTTCCCTCGCTTTCCCTTCATTTGTTCTCTGGATTTGTTTAGGAAAGAGCAACCCAGTCCTCTGCCAATTTTGGTCCTTCACTCATCGCTCTTGAAAGGCTGAAACCACTTGCGAGTATGGGTGACAGTATATAATCAAAACCGTTTAACTGCACCATAGGAATATGATCCGATTTTGGTTTTATAGGTTATAATCTCGGTTCACTTTGGTTCAGAATCATAAAACCACCGATGGTTAACTGAAATCTAGTGTTAATGCGTTTTAAAACTTCGGAATTTTAGCGTTATAAGATTCAAACTAGCTGGGGGATTCATGTTAGCTATGATCTTCTAGAAGACAAGAATTCTTTAATATCATATCTATACATAAAAGTTGTAAAGGCAGATTTTGAGAGAATAACATGTTACAATTTACAATATAAAGGTAAATTTCTATCATTCTACTGTCTCTCTCTCTCTCCCTCTCTAATATCTAAATTAACTGGTTTACAATTGCTAAATTAACTGGTTTACAATTGGTTGTGAATAGAATAACAAAAACCGATTGAAAAATTATTAAAATCAAGAGATTTCAACTTATTTTTATCCAATGAGATTTTGGTTTCACTTTACCAAAATTAAACAAAATGAAAACCGGATCGAATATCCGAAACCACACCTTTCGACACCCCTACCTGTGAGGCTGTTACCCTGAAACCTTAACTTTTATTTGCGGAAGAGTTTCGCTCTTCTTTATCAGTTCCATGTATATTGACATGGGCGGCGTATTCTGTGGGATTGCTTGGCCCTTTGATATTGTGGACAGATGTAGCGTTGGACCTCCTAAATAAGTATCCTTCGTTAGCAATTGCTCGAGATGGAAATGGGGAGACTGCTCTGCATGCGTTGGCTCGGAAGCCCTCTGCTTTTGCCAGTGGATGCAATTTTGGTGTTTGGCAAAGATTTATCTACTTGTGTAAGTTCTTCTTCTTCTTCTTCTTACATTACTTTTCTGATTGAAATAATGGATGTACACTAAACTTTGAGTAGCAATTCAAGGACAAGTTTTTTTTCTTTTTGCTGTAAAGTTGAAGTTGTTAACTCGACTCAAACCCTAAAACATAAACTTACTTAGGGAGCTTCCCTGGCGCATAAAATCCAAACCAATTGGATAGATGGGTCCACAGTGAAGCCCTACACCTGTACGTGAGAATCCCACTTTTTCAATGGGTGGGATCTCGTGTGTTGGCAGAAGTTCCTTGAAGGAGCATATTAACCTAGCCATTTCCCCATAGGCATATCACGATCACATCCACAATCTCTCAAGCATTGGAATAAGGTCAACTTTGGGATGGGTTTGGCTCTATTGTTGAGGATATTGTTTGAGGTCCATATCTAAGCCTGGATTGGACTGAGCCAAGGACAACCATTACCAGGTGATATCCCTTATACTCTTTTGCCGGTAGGTCTATTGATATCTTTAAATTAGAGAAACAGAAAGTATCTAACTCTCGGTAAAGGTGATGCCGTTGGGCCAATCTGCACTAGCTTGGATCAACTACACTTGAAAATTTTACTTTTCTTCTTATTATATGGTCCATGAGACCTGAGCATAACATGCATTGTATTAGTGTATCTCATTTGCAATCTCACATATTAAATTTGGTTTATCAAAGTTAAATATAACAGTATTCTATAATTAGTTTCTATTTCTTTCGGATGTAATTCTCTTATACTCCGTTTGGGGTCTCATGGAATGCATTAGTTTAGAGTGTTCTCTTTCCATATTCTTATTTTCATTGTGACATTATTATTAAATATCATACTAGGGTTTGAGTATTATCCCTCATGGTAAAGCTGGAGCATTGAACGCTATTCTTAATTATAGTGAAGCTGTTTGCTAGAATTCTAACAACTACTTAATTTGATTGAAGGTGATCATGTGGAAGTTTCTAACATTGCAAGAGATGAGAAGGACCAACAAGTTGCTCGAGGTTAGTGTTACCTAAAATCTTAGATATCACACCACTAGAGTTGGTACTAAAACGATGCTACGAATGTTTCCCTTGAGGAACTTTTAGTCTGGTTGGTCTTTGATATATGCCAAAATTGAAAGTTTAAAAAAGGGAAATTCTCGTCAAAACCAAAGTTTGGTGTAAAAATATTTGTAACCTTACTTTTTTGCACTTTTAGTATTAGACATTTATTCTTTCAATAAAGGAATCTTGACATCTCACATGTGTACTCGAAAAGGGTGCGAAACAATGACACCTCTTGATAGTGATATAATGATAAAAAACACTTTTGAATTATTTTGAAAACCCTTTTTTTATCTAACTTAAATAACATTTGGGAATAAACAAGGGACAAAGAAAACTTCTTAATTCACCACTTTGGTTACAACAAGATACACACTTTAGAAAATGATGAGGGACTCTTTCTATTTCAGATAATGTATCTAAAGGGATCTTTATAGGGAAAAAAAAAGAAGCTTCATGAAAAACTTATTGTTGGATTTATGTATCCTTTAAAGCGACTGTAGACCATTTCTTTCCTTTTTCATTACACCATTTTGGTTTTTAACCCATATGAAATGATAAAAGTATCTGTAGGGTAAATTGTGTTTCAAGTACTCGATGTTTGCGGAAATTGTGGTTGACAGTCTTTGTTTTGCAAAATTGTGCTCGAGGTGCCTAGAATTAAACTTTGTTAAGAGAATGGGGTCAACTAAATGTGGTTAGCTACATGGATTCTTGTCCTCCAATTAGCTCTATTTGAGGTCATACTAGATACAAGGCCTAAGCTATGCATGTCTTTCCTCTCCACCTCACCTAGGGTCATTTTAAGTCTGCCTCTAGCTCTTCTAGGCTCTGTATGATAACGATCTAAAAAACGAATCCTGGGGCTTTCCCTTTTTTGGAACAAAAAAGGGGTGAAAATTGTATGATATGTCCGGTTCGTTTTTCAGTTTTTTGAAACGAATTGGGCACTTGGCACAGTTTTGAGCCCTACTTGAGAAACACCGATTTGGTGTTTTTGAAATTTAGCATCAATTTTGAGAAAAGGCAGTCATGCACTTCATGGGTTTCATGTAAGGCGTCGCCTTATGACCAATATAGACACTTTTTATGTTTTTGCTTGTTAATTTATTTTTTCAATGTATTACCACATATTCCATATCTTTTGTTGTGATTGGAAAGTCTATAGGAATTATATGCACTTGAGAACTATGGGATTAAGTCTATATAAAGTCAAAACCCACACTTTGGTTGAACAAATCACAAATCACAAATCACAAAATCCTTTTGGCTATTTTCTTCTTTGTTTTGGGAGAACATGGGCACTGGTGTTCCTTCTTCCATCGATTTTGGCTCCGGCGACTCCCCTCCGGTGATTCTTCCTCGGACGAGTCTTACTCATGCCATTCTGGCTCCAGCAAGGTACTCATTTTCTATTTTTCTTCTTTTCCAGTTTTCTGTTACTGAACGGAGATCTCTTTCTCATATGTTTTTTCTTCTTCTTTCTTTCTATTCCTCTTCCCTTTTTTTTTTTTTTGGCTAAAGGTCAGAATTGTATTAATGAAATAAAAATAAAAGGAAGAACAACTTAGTAGAAAAGGACCCCCACCTTCGGCGTTGCCATCAGCAGGGGTCCACCAATACTATCTGTAGAATCTAAATCTAGGCTTAGATAAGCTATCCACTATAATTTCATCATTTACATAAGAAGGGAACGCCTCCATGATTCCTGAGTCTCCAGTTTTAGCTGCATTTTTGGCTAGATAATCTGCTACAGGGTCAACTTCCCTGTAGCAGTGAGGTACCTTCCAAGAGATTGAGTTGAGATAATGCTGCAAAGCTAGCCAATCTTGGAGAACAAGTCAAGGAATAGATTTGTAGAGCACGACTGTCACCACTGCTACAGAGTCAGATTCTATCCATAAGTTTGCCACTTCCTGAGTCATTGCATAACGAGCGCCTTCAAGAAGACTTTCTGAATTCAACAAAGTAATTTGTCTGAATTCCCAAATATTGCTTGAAGGAAAAGACCACCTTCCCCTGGTAGTCCCGAAAAACTCCTCCAGCTCCTGCTCTCCCAGGGTTCCCCATGGAGCTTCTATCCACATTCAGCTTCATCTAGTGTCTCATAGGTTTACACCAGTGGACTTCTAGAATTTTATTGGCATTGATAGGAGTGGATTGAATGCCCAACTTCCTGCAACATATCAAATCAGAAGTTGTCCGAACTAAACCCTTTAATTTGAGGCTAGCTTCCCTTAGGTCCCTAAGAACATTTGCAAAAATCAGATTTGGAGCCCTACCTTTACGGCCATGTCTTCTGAGATATCTTTCTCTCCAAGTTGAATCAGCAACTAACAGAAGACCAGTTGTCCATGGTTCCTTCACAAACAAAGTTCTTTTCTTCTTCTTCCACCAAGACAGCAGCTCAGTTAAAGAGGAGTGGTTTTTCCATTGCAGGCCAAAACAGTCAAGGAACTTCTTCCAGATTTGCAATGAGACACTGCAACTTAGAAAAATGTGGGCCTGGGATTTAGAGGCCGCTTCACATAATATACACCTTGAGGCTAAAGGGATTCCTTTACTGCAGATACTATCATCTATGGGCAGTTTCTCTTGAAATAACCTCCACCCAAAGGTTGATTGGCGAGGAGTTAAACAATTAATCCAGACAACATCACACCATGGGACTTTAGGATTTCTTCGGCGAATATCATTCCAAGCTGTTTTTGTACTAAACTCTTCTGAATTCATGGTTCGTAAACTCGAACGAAACATGCGAAATTTCGCATGTTTCGTAAGTATCGACACAGGTCGAAACGAAACCATGGGGGATTTAAAAAAATCTCCTGT
Organism: Macadamia integrifolia; assembly: GCF_013358625.1. Classification (NCBI taxonomy): domain Eukaryota; kingdom Viridiplantae; phylum Streptophyta; class Magnoliopsida; order Proteales; family Proteaceae; genus Macadamia; species Macadamia integrifolia. The sequence continues at coordinate 22,637,024 of NC_056558.1, forward strand.
TTCGACCTGGTTTCAATAGGTTTCGACCAAAATTCCCATGTTTCGGTGGAAACATGGGAAATTTCGACCTTCTCTTGTGCATTTTGTCTCCCAAGTGTGGGAAACTTCGGGAAACAGTGGAGATTTTCATTTTTTAGCACTTATTTATGTCAAATATCATTTAAGTAAATGATTTTTATATTTGTTATTTTATTTACTTATTTTTTATTTCATTTACTTAAGATATTATTCATAAATAAGGAAATACCCCCTATTTGAATTCAATAAAAATAATTTAAAAATAAAATTCCTAAAGGATAAAAAGTCAACCCCCCAGTCCAAGAACAAAAATTGGATTTTGGTTATAAGGGCGATTTTCAACTTGTAAATGCTGGGGTTTTTCTCAGTTATGAAAATTTTATAAATCCTATAATGTTAAAACATTGCTAAAAACCAAAAGTCTGGTCAAATAGTATTTTGTTTTGATGTCCCTAAAATTATTTTCATTTATGCGATTTTAACAGCATTCGCGCATTTTAAAATAAGTTTGACCGGAACATAACTATGTCATTGCAACTCAGATTTAAGTAATCTTAGACTTGTTAGAAAGCTGGTTTTATGTTATACCTAATACAAAAAGTCTCATGTAAAAATAAAAATCATTTGACCAGTTAAACTTATTATAGAACAAGAGCATTTCTCTAAATGTTGATTCTTTATAACTTAATGTGACTTAATATTGATTTTTTATGATTTGATGCGGCTAAATGTTGATTTTAATGACTTGATGTGGCTTAATATTGATTTTTTGTGATATAAGGTATATATAGCTTAGTAAATAATGTTAGAAAATATAATATGCGTGCCTTGAGGGTAGTGAGTCACTACTTGGATGGAACCGCCTAGACACTCTACTTGGAATTGAGTCACTACTTTTGAGTGTTGAGTAATTGAGTCACTACTCTTCAGTGTTGATAGATAACTGTCGATGATGTAATATTTTTATCTATTTTGGATCATAGTTTTTAAGGCGGTAAGACGACGGAGGCGTTTGAGGGTCTTTCAAAGCGCCTTAGCGATAAGGCGAGCATAAAGCATTGCCTTATCGACTAAAGCGTTCCTATGTAATTTCTTTATAAGACCAATCTATTTGGCTCAAATCCTAGTTGGATCCTATTACTCACATGTTAAATAAATATTAAAGGTTCATATTCATACCCATGTAAGATATTCATTAAGAAAACAAATCAATAAAGTGAATAAACTAAGTTCATCTTCATCAATCATCAATCATCAATCATCACAACATATTAACATATAATATAAATACATAATTATGAAACAAAATTATAAATATAGAGAAAAAAAGACATAAAAAATACAAGTATTTATTATACTTACCTTTATGATGTAAAAATTAGCGTCTTAAGCCCTAAGGTCATCCACTATATTTCTACTCTTGTCAAAGAAGAATGAAGCTCACCACTGCCGGAGCAAGCTCACTGTTGCCGGAGCAAAATGGTCGCTTGGATAAATGGTTCTTCCTTATTCCTTAATTCCTTCTCAAAGCCCTTTCTTAAAACCCTTAATAAAATCCAAACCCTGTTTGTGAATCGTGTTTTCGTTTTGTTTGTTTTGGTTATTTTTGGTGGAGTAAAGTTGATCCCATACATCTCAAGTGTTAACAGAACCATAAACCTACCAATAAAAAATCTATATTTTGAATCTTCATCAAGTAATTTTAAAATGTGTTAAAAAAAAAAAAAACCCATAAGGCGCCACTTCACATAAGGCGGAGCACTGCCTTACCATCTCTAGACCGCATCAGCGCCAAGGCGACGCCTTAGCAGTGCCTTAAAAACTATGTTTTGGATAATTTGGATTATGTCTTATGTTTTGATGTAGATTGTGGACTATATATAGTCATTATGTAGTAAAGTTTCAGAATTTAAGCCAACAAGTCAACGTAATGATTATCGAACCTTTGGTTCACCACACAAGTAAGACTTTATGTGTTTTTTTTTATGAAACTAATGATGTGAATGTATTAGAAATGTTTAAAATAGGTTGTACACAAAAAATCAGACAAAAAAAAAAAAAATTGTTTGGTGGTCGAAACCTAAGTTTCCACCATATAATGAAAAATTCCCCGGTATCCTTGAAATTTTTTAGGTTTCCACCGAAATTTCGGTCTCCTCAGAGCTTGAAACCTAGTCGAAACCCGATACCGTGAACCTTGCCTGAATTGAAGAGGCTCCATATACACTTATCTTCTATATCCTCTCTTGGAATATTAATCTTAGACGCATAAGAAAAAGTATTCCTAAGAAATAAAGATGATACCTCAGGAAAAGCCCATTCTTGGTTGTGAATAAAATCAGTTACCTTCAACATGGAGGAGGAAAAAAATTGAGGATCCAGAGAAGACAGCTCTTCAATTGATTTTTCCCCAATCCATCTATCTTTCCAGCAATTTATGGGGGCTCCATTACCCACAATCCATCTTTCTTTGGTTGAAGTGAAATTCGACATCCTCCTAAGACCAGGCCATATCGAAGAGGATTTATACCCCTTTTTTAGGACTCCATTTTTACTCACAAATCTAGCCTTGCTAAGTCTGCTTAAGGCTGAATCAGAGTGTTTAACATGCCACACCTGTTTACATAAAAAGGCTTTATTTACATCTCTTAAACGCCTTATCACTAGGCCTCCTTCTTGCCTTGGCTTGCAGACTGAATCCCATTTGACCGTCACTCCTTTAGAGGTGTCAGGATCATCTGTCCATATAAAGTTCCTCATCCATTACTCCATAGTTTTCAAGAGAGAACTTGGCCACCAATACGCAAAGAAATTATGAGTGGGCATACCAGAAATTACTGATTTAACCAGCTCCACCCTTCTTGCCATAGACAAAAGTTTTCCCTTTCAGCCGCCATCCTTCCTTTAATCTTGTCCATTACTGGCAGCAAAGGCTCCCCTTTTTACTCTTCCTTTGAAAATTTCCACACCTAAATATTTTGTAGGGAATTTACAAGTAGAAATTCCAAGGGTATCCGAAATGAGCTGCTTTCTTTCTAAGGACATACTTCCAAGGAAGAGCTTGCTTTTGTCCAAATTAATTTTCTGCCCTGAAAATTGTTGATACTTTTATAGAAAAATATGTAAATGTCTGATATACTTGATGGAACCATTGATGAAGAAAAAGATATCATCAGCAAATAATAGAAAGCCCGACATCTCCACTCCTCTTGGACCTATGAGAGGCTTCATTTTTTTCTCCCGAGTCATAAGCCTAAGACCCATGCACAGAACTTCTTTTGCAAGGATAAAAAGAATTGGCGATAGAGGATCCCCTTGCCGAAGCCCTCTCTCTACTCCAAAGAATCTAACAGGACCCCCATTAAGAAGAATAGAGATCCTAGAAGAGTTCAGAATTTGATGAAGCCAAGAAATCCATTTATCAGAGAAGCCAAATTTACTCAGGACTTGAAAAATGAAGGTCCAAGAAATGGTGTCAAAGGCTTTTTGGATGTCTATCTTAATTCCCATGCCACCAGCTCTTGAGCACTTAGACATCAGATTGGCTAATTCTGAAGCAAGACAGATATTAGCCTGAATCACCTTGCCTTTTTGAAAGGCATCTTGCTCATCCGATATAAGCCTTGGAAGGAAAGCAGACAGTCTCGAGGCCATTATCTTGGATAGGATCTTGCGGAAGAAATTTCCCATGCATAAGGACCTAAATTTGTCAAGGGAATTAGCCCCATCAGTTTTGGGAATTAACACAAGAAAGCTGTTGTTAATACCTTTTGGAAGAATTCCAGAGCTAAAGAAGCCCCTCACCGCCCTACATACATCATAATCCACCAAGTCCCAACGATGTCTGAAGAAGGCTCCAGAGAAACCATCTGGCTCAAGGGAGCTATCTGGATCTATGTCCCACAGTGCATACTTAATTTCTTCCTCACTTGGAATAGCATCCAAAAGGTTAGTATCCAACTCTCCAAGCACCCTTGGAATACAATCCAACAAGTCCTCATGAACTACCACAAGACTAGATTGATGGAAGGACTCAAAATATTCCACCATGTGGTCAGCCAACTCATTCTGATGGTAAATAGTATTCCTGGCCCTTCTAATCTTTGTAGAAAGGAAAAAATATCTGGAGTTACGATCACCTTGAGTAAGCCACTTATTCCTTGCGTTTTCAGCCCGCAGCTTTTCATGCTATTGAAGAGCTTTTAAGTACTTAGTTTTAGCGTCTGCCTCCAAGTTAAAGAGATGATCGTCAATTCCATCTTGATCAATCTGACTTTGAATCTGATCCAACTCTCCTTTAGCAGCCTTAAGATCAGCATCCAGATTAGGAAAAGTTGATCTCTCCCACCCCCTGAGCAAGGATTTAGGTCATTTCAGCTTTTGAGCCAAAATAAAGTAGGAGAGCCAAACATTGGTTCCTTCCAAGCTTCCCTGACTACCTTCAAAAAACCTTCATTTTCCATCCAGAATTTATGCAGCCGGAACGGACAATTAGAGGGCTTTCCCACAACTTCAGAGGATATGCAAAGGGGAGAGTGATTTGATGAAAAACGCTGCAGCATCTCTTGAGCACAATCGTGGAAGACATTAAGCCATTCTTCATTACAAAAGCTTCTGTCCAACACAGCCAGAACATTTCCTCTCTTCCTGTTATTAGACCAAGTGTACTTGCGACCATGGGATGGGATTTGAATCAGATTACAAGCATCAATTGCACCATGAATTCAGTCGCAGAACCATGGTTAAATGCCCCTGGCCCCCTTTTCTCGTTCGAAACCAGAGTGGCATTAAAATCACTAGAGAACAGCCAAGGGGAGGAACCCGCAGGGGTCGCAGCAAGGTCCATCCAAAGATCTCTCCTGAGGGCACGAAAACAGCTTGCATGCACAAAGGTTAAGAACACAGGCTGGTTCCTCCAGCTAATGGAAACAGTTAAGAACTGCTCAGACATAAAAATAGTGATCGGCTTATTTAAATTCCTCTTCCATATGATCCATGAATTGGGAGGTTTATCAAGTCTAACATTATGAATAAGGGCAGCTTCATATCCCAACTTATTAAAAAAAATAGAAGGAAAAGCATCTACCTCGACTATAGGCTCTGCTAAACAAACAATGTCCGGTTGTTTTTCCTTCAATATGTTACTCAAGGCAGCTCGACTAGCAGCCTTCTTCATCCCTCTCACATTCCAGAAGAGGGCACGCATCATTAACACTTGTGAAAAGCGAGACGGCCAGACTTTCTAGTCTGCTCCGCAACCACTACTTGTTTACCCTTTTTTTTTTTTTTTTATGCAGCTTCCAAGCCTTCGTTAAGCTCCTTCTGGAAAACAGCAACATCAATGGCACCAACTTCTGTGTGTAGAAGAATAATAATGCCCCTATCAACTGAGCATGGATTAATTCTATCCACTAAATGGTCACCCTGACCAGTAGCAATAACTGGTCGTGCTTCCCTGCCCATTTCCATGCAAAAGCTGTCCACTTCAAAACCAGCAGCGACTACATCCTCCCCATTCGGATTAGAGAACTCAGATCCTTCTTCATGGTCTGACCCATCCGACCCATCTAAGTGACATGGCCCCATCTTCCAATCCGCAATCAGATTCTCCCACATTAGAAGCCTTGAATTAGTATTATTCCCATCTGAAATAGGTAAGTCCACTGTGATAGTGCCTTCTCTATCAACAAGCGCTGGAATCCTTTCTATTGTAGGATTCTTTTCCAAAACCGTAGCTCCTTGGTTCCCTTCTAGAGTTGGAGAGAATCTTGCAGATAAGGATGACGACATCCTTCCAATAGGAGAAGTCCTATCCGTATCAGGCACTCCTTTGTTCATGCCGGAATCCACCGCAGCCACCACCTCCGGCTGAGGTTTCTCAACCCACACCACCCCTACAGTTCTGTGAGGAATATCAGCTTCATTATTCTTAGCATCTGCAGCCTTTTTATCTCTACAATTATGGATGGTGTGCCCTACCCTTTACAGAAGCCACACTTCCCCAAATCATCTTCATAGGTGATTCTCTGCTTGAACCAGAATAGGTCTCTTGTTTCTGGCTGTTGTCTTTCAACTTGAATTTCTTTTAATCTTTCATCAGAAATCTCCATCTCCACAAGGACACGCACAAAGTTCCCTATAGAAGCATTCCTTGTTCTCTTGTCAATGTCCAGGCTGGCGCCCAACAGCCTTGGCCATGGAAAAAAGGATCTTCTCATGCCAGTATTCAAAAGGGAGCTCTGGAAAGCGAATCCAAACTAGTTTGGTGATAGCAGTCTTCTCGTGAATATTAAAATCTAGCCTCCATCTCTGAAATTGGAGAAGCTGACCACCAACCTTAATAGGACATCTCTTCCAAATATTAGTCATGTCCTTCTCATCCTCGAATCGAAATAAGGTGTATCCCAATCCCATTGGTGATAAGAACACCTTAGCCTTAAGATTCCAGGCTTCCGCAGCATCCTTACATCGTCTTATGATATGTGACAAAAGTTGATTCTAGCCACAAGGGCATATCGATATCGCAGCAGTCTCTCCTCATATGCATCTTGCGGGATGATTATTTTGGTGAAAATACCAGCATGAATGGGCTCTGACAGAGCATCCACATCCGGCAAGGATCCACCAACAACCTTCGAGTATGTCATCTTTGAAGGAAGATTCAAAGGAACTGCACCCTCGTCCACTACATTCACATCTTGCCGTGCCTCCCCTTCAGAGCCTGACCTTGACGGAGGAAGCCAGAAATCTGTGATTAACTGTTGTTTGCCTCGATCTGGTGGTCGATCTCCTTGTGGTTCAAGACCACCATCCAAAACCCTAGTCGCATCCATCCAAACCAGTCCCTTCTCGCTCGAAATTAAACATTCAACATAACACCACAGCCTCCATTCCTCTTCCCTTAAATCCTTCTTCTCTTCCTTTATTCCTCTTCTTCCCATTCCAACAAGACTTCCCTTCTCTTCTTTCATTCTTCTTCTTCTTTCCTGGTTTTCTTTTCCCATTCCAGCGATACTAACCTTAGTTGCAGCCCTCATCAGACTAATAAGAGTTAGAAATATAGTGGCTGACGTTAGGCACTCATTTTGGCATCATAGAGGTAAGTATAATAAATACTTACATATTTTAACAGCCATTTTTCTTTTTATTTATAATTTTGTTTCATAATTGTATTATATGCTATGATGAAGATGAACTTAGTTTATTCACTTTATTGATTTGTTTTTCTGATGAATATCTTGCATTGATATGAATCTTTAATCTTTACTTAGTATATAAGTAGAATTATATAATTTTTAATATGCTATTTGTGCCAAATAAAATGGTTACATAAAAATAATAACACTAGAACGCTTTATTCGATAAGGCGACACCTTATCCACACCCTTTACCCTATCTCCAAAGGGTTTTGGAAGACCCTCAAACGCCTTGGTTGCCTTTCCATCTTAATTATGCATCTCAATGTGAGCATGATGCAAATTTGGAAATGTCACAATGGTACTGGATGGTTCCAACATGTCACATGCTGACTTTGTGCTAATTCGTATCTACCCATTTTGGTACATTAGATTGGATCAAAGTGCTGAATAGAACCATGCTGGAGTTAAAAAGAGTATGGGAGAGATCATTATGGTGTATGGAAATATATAGGTATCTGCATATAGTTGTGCAAAAGTGTTTTACATGGAATACAATTAAAACCAAGATTAAAAATTAATTTTTCAACCATGTATTTCTGTCTTTATCGCTAAGAAGTCCTGAAAATTGTAGTGCTTGTACATTCTTTAATTAACTGATAAAAATAGACTAAATAGAAAGCAGTACAAACAATAAATAAGAAATAGAACCTAAGTGGCTTATGGATCGTTTGATCTCATCATCCTCTGTTCTTTTGCACAATTTTGAGGCATATTCAAATTCTATAACGATGCATGTACATTAATTCCATGTTTTGATTGCCCACTTAGGTTTCCTTACTCCTGCAGTTCAGTGCTTGAATGGATTGCTTTGGAAAACCTTGAATTTACTAGGTATGAGGCTCTTTTAACATATGTACTTATGTTATTTATTCTCAGACATTGATTAAATTATTGATTTTGAACCCTGAACAGTCCCAAGTGTCATGCTGGTTCATGATACAAAGGTGATGAACATCCAAGCCCTAGAAGTGGTGAAGTTCATTTGGAATGAGATCTTATTATTGAAGAGTTGGCAGATATCATCCATACTTGCAGAGCCTTCAAGACCACTATTCACTGCTGCAGAGTTGGGTATTGTTGAATTCATAACTGTGCTTATTCAATCTTATCCTGATCTAATTTGGAAAATCGACGATGAGAGTAGAAGCATATTTCATACAGCAGTTGCATATCGTCAAGAAAAGATTTTCAACCTCATCTATGATATTGGTGCACTCAAGGATTTAATAGCATCCTATGTTGATTCTAATGGCAATAATATGCTACATTTGGCTGCAACACTAGCTCCTTCATCTCGACTCAATACAATCTCTGGTGCTGCCCTTCAAATGCAAAGAGAGTATCAATGGTTCAAGGTGACAGTTATCAAACCCATGCTATTCTGTTAATATTTGTCAATTCAAACAAGTTAAACTTCAGATGAAGATTAGTAACAACTCCTTCTAGCCCTGCCATGTTGGAGGCAAGACTGGACCAATATGGTACAGGCTGGTCAAGCTTCTTCCCAAACAAGTGAGGGAAATACCTCAGTAATGAATTCAAAGATACAGAACCCAACTAAAAGTCCACTTGATTTATCATTACACTGGAAATTTTTTGTTAACTTTATGAAATTAAGTTTTTGGATTCACTCAACCAGTTTTTTGTTTGGGTTGAAATTTTGACCACTGAGATGGGGATGGTTTCTTCTCCCTCCCACAGCCTATCAGTCAGTGTCTACCAGATGGCAAGGGGACATGGCCTCATGGGAATAAATATGCCTCTAATATAGGTAACAATTAGTTTCCCCTAAGTGAAATGAATGAATTATTATTGAAATGCAGTCCTTGTTCTATTGTAGGAAGTGGAAAAGATTGTTCTACCCATGGTTTTAAGTATCTCCGATACCGATACGATACCCTTCGATACGTATCTTAAATTTAGTCGGTCGATACGATATACACCGATACGATACATTGAATTTTTTAAATCATTTCGTATCGATATATATCCTACAATACATATCGATATGCATCAATACACCACTAATACATATCGATACGATACGACATGCCTCGATACGACTATGAAAAATATAAAATTGAGGTAAAATGTACGTTTCGGTATGTATTGGTACGTATCGGTGAGTATCGGTATGTATCGATCGATACGTATCGGTATATATCAGCACGTATCGGTGAGTATCGATATATATATATCGGTACGTATCGGTGAGTATCGATACGTATCAGCGCTACGGTCATATAATGGCCAATATGGGTAATTTTTCAGAAAAAAAAAAAACGATTTTTTGAAGGGTTTTTGTTCCAAAGTTGCTGTCAGCCATATTTCTCTCTAACTAAAATGGAAATCAAGGTTGGGAACAAGGATTTTACATTTATGGGACAACTACAGACCTTGAATTCTTAGTACGATACCCTCAATTTAGTGTTTATGCATAATACATGTTATCGATAGCTTTTTTTAACAAATTCTTTATGCAAAAGTGTTTAAAAAAATGTTTCCTATCCATTTATGTGTGTATCTTTAGTGTATCTTAGTGTATCTCCGATACGATACGATACCCTCCGATACGTATCTTAATTTTGGCCGATCGATACGGCGACCGATACCGATACTTTAATCCTTGGTTCTACCTCTTTACACAGAAACAAAAAACTTGGAGGTGAGAACACCAGCTATGATGTTCACAGAGGAGCATGCAAATCTGGTTAAACAAGGGGAGAAGTGGATGAAGAATACTGCATCATCATGCATGGTGGTAGCCACACTCATCGCAACAGTGGTGTTTGCTGCAGCCTTTACCGTACCAGGTGGAAATAATAATACCAATGGCACTCCTATTTTTATAGAAGCCAAATCCTTCATGGTTTTTGCCATATCAGATGCATTGGCACTTTTCTCTTCGGCTACTTCAGTTCTGATGTTTCTATCTATTCTTACCTCACGCTACGCTGAAGAAGATTTTGCCAAGTCCTTACCAAAACGAATGACGATTGGGCTTGCAACACTGTTTGTTTCTATAGCGACCATGATGATAGCCTTCAGTGCAACACTTGCTATTGTTCTTGACAGTAGGATGACATGGGTTGCGATTCCAATTGCTTTATTTGCTTGTGTACCAGTTACAGTATTCGCTTTGCTACAATTTCCCCTTTTCATTGATATGATTCGTTCTACATATGGGTTTGGAGTCTTTAAACGATCGGCCAAACCCATGCTTTATTAGCTCGTTTAGACCCATAATACTGTAAATTAATTTTTTTTTCATATATAATGGAATTGATCTTATCACTATTGCATTTTGTTTGTCACATGATTAAAAGGTACATGCTTATTAAAAAGTTTTGTTCCAATTGTAATGTGTTTGTCAGACAAGTTGAAATTTTAATTTGCTGGGTGGTTTCAATCTCAATCAAGCTGAAAACAATGTAAATAAAATATTGATTTTCTTTAAAAAAAAAAATTGTACTCATTTTTTAACATTTTCCGGTGCTTGTCTTAGGATGGGATTTGACTAATGAGATTGGTGTGGAGTTTTCTATCATATTAACTCCATCCATGTCCTTTGTGCTGCAAAATCCATCACCGAATTCGTGTAGTTCGGAGACCAAAGATCATGTAACACATTGACACTTTTTTTTTTCTTTTTTTTTTTTGGAAGATGGATAATATTTCTGTAGCTCATAACTTAGCACAAGGAGTAATGTTAAGCCACAAGAACATGATCACTAAGTGCTGTTCAACATAGAATCCTCACCTGTATTTCAATAGTGAGGGTGTGTTATGTGCTTTTGTCATCAAACCCTCTTTCCGTGGATATGGGTTCGCTTTGGGCAATCCAGGCCTTGCTGGTATTGGTGGAATCATTAGAGACTCTAATGGGGGTTTTGTTCACTGCTTCTCTTTAGTTGTGGGATTTGCATTCGCATGCGTTGCCAAAGCCCTTGCAATATGGAAAGCTCTTTCAATTGTTTCTTCTAAGGGTCTGCGCCAAGTTTGTATAGAAAGTGATAACCTTTCAATTGTCAATATACTTAACCGCAATTGCTTATTGATCCCTTGGAGAATCCATCACATTATTTATGATTGCTGGTTGTTGTGCTCTTCTATCCCTCATGTTTGGTTCCTTCACACTCTTCGCGGGGCCAACTTTGTTGCAGACCAGCTTGCTTTAATTGGGGCTTCATCTCAACAAGACCAGTCTTGGGATTTATATCCTTTGCCTTGTATTTCTTCTTTATATTTTGCGGACTTGTCCAGGATGGGTTTCACGAGGTTGTTTAGTTAAGTCTCCCATTTACAAAAAAAAAAGTACATCATTATCCAGATTATATTATACAAATTTAGTTTCCTTATCATCGCCCAGTGTGCAAGATGGGTCAAAAGATCAACCACATCATTGTTAGGAGAGAGAGAGAGGGAAATGTATCATAGACATCTAATAGGTTAGGGAACCTGCTCCAAGGCCATGATGTGGGTGTTTGTAAAAAAAAAAAAAAGGGTTTTATAAAGGTCTTCAGGATGTGTTGTATGCTCACCGCTATGTTACTTTGTGGATTACGAGTTGGGGCAGCAATTCTGTTGATTCAGAAGTTTGAAGTTAATTTTGACACTTACGATGTTGATCCTGAAATATAAGGTGATTGCTATGCAGGATAGTTGCCAACAAAGGGCAAAATCAATTCGGGGATTTCATTGGAGAAGAAATCATATTGTTCGATGTGTCTAGTGTTTTCTGAGGTTTTCGTGGAGAAGATGTTGGGATAGATTTTTGAGAGGAGAGCTGCAACTTCATTATAGGTTTGGTTTGGCCGCTTCTGAGGTGTTCGAGGTTTGTGGGTGGAGATTCACTTGGGAGAATTGCTTGTAATTAGGCCATATTTTATACATCTATTGTAATTTTTATTGAGTATTTTGATTCTAAATCTATAATAAAAATGACTATATAATGTAATTTTCTCACATTTGCTGATTACATGGTCAAGCTTATAAAATATGTTAAACGGAAGGATTTGATGCAATCTAGACACCGATTTACCTATGGATCGATTCACATGTGATCAAGAACAAGATGGGAAGAAATTTTACTGAATCAATCAAGAAGCAAAGGAGGAATTTCACCTCAAATTAGAAGTTTGACCAAGAGATTGAGCAACAAAGAAGAATCGGATATGAGAGAACTTGCGCAAGTTTGAGAAGAGAAGTGTAGGGGCATAATGATAATTTTAAAAGTTGAAGAGTTCTTCAGAACATATTGGGTATCATGCTCGTTGCATTCGTTGTTTAAAATAATGAATCTTTAATTTTCGGGTCAAGTCAATTCGGGGTCAGGATGAAGAGATATAACAAAAAAACCATTTTTAGCTAAATTGAAATTTAAGTTAAAATTTAAAATTATATCTCTCATCTCTCCCACACGTATGTGCCTCTTTTCAATTCCTATTTATTCTTGGTTTCTTCTTTCTTTCCCTCTTTCTTCTCATGCAAGTTTCTTTCTCTTTCTTAATTTGCTTTTAATTCTCTCTCTCTCTCTCTCTCTCTCTCTCTCTCTCTTACAAGTGTATCTTCCTTTTCTATAATGTACTTTCTCTCTTTAGCCAATATATAGAAATCGGATTTAAACTTGAGAATTAATTTTAAGGTAATTTACAGTGTCACCCCCTGGAGAATGCCAGTATTATAGGGACATCCCTTCTCTTTCTTCAAATTAGACTCAAACCCCCTACCGTCAGTTAGTGTTAAGTGATACTATGAAATGACCTTTAGCCCTTATGAGTAAAACATCCTTGTCCTATTATACCAAAAATACCCCTCTATTCACCCCTCTCTCTTTTATCATTTTCTCTCCTTTGTTCCTCCTCTCCCTACCTGTGACCTATGATTCCACCGAGATCCAGTTGAGTTGATAGTCTGCCGTCAGTGAGTTGTGCTCCTTCCGCCGCTAGCGAGTAGTGCACTTCCTGCTGCCATCTTAGGTCGCCGACGATAAGGTCTGTTTGTTTTTTTTTTTGTTTTCATCTCTCCTACTACTTGCCGGTTGGGGTGATGGTGGTGGTGGTTCTACAGACCCCCCCTCCCATCATACTTATACCATGTTCAGTGGCCCTCGAGAATCCCCCCATAATGCTCTGTGGGAGGTTTACTATCCTTTGCGCAAGATCATTGCAAGTATTGGCAGCTCCTCTTGCTCTCGCTTGTTCCCTCTGCATCGAGAAAGACATTGCTACTCTCTATTTCCTACCGTAAATCAAACCCTTAAACTGAACACAGTCAAGACACAGTTGAAAAGTACTCCTCTCTAACCCAAAGCTGGACGTTGCGTTTGCTGTGGGATGGCAAGTTATATATTTAAAAATCCCAAATATGTAATTTAATTAGGTCCTTTGTTGAATATTAACTGATCGGTGTGAGACACATTATCAATCGAAATACGTGAATCAAGAGATCTTCGAGGAAGGAGCCTTTTTTATGGGAGCGGGTCCTCTTCAACATCGGTATATGTCCTCCATTAATGGTCAGATGAGAGTTTTCCTTCACTGTTTCTTAACTTTTCTTTTTGAATTGAAAAGCAACTCCAGATTCGAAAATGAAGATATGGATTATGATTTCGCATCTGGCTCAATCTTCTCGATTTGGGAATCGGAATGTTACATTTTGCAAATGGGGATGACCAAGAAAAGGGTTAAATGAGAAGAGGTAGAATAACATACCTGTAGTTGTTGGAGGGGAATCGTAGCCACTGTAGATGCCGTTGCCGGAAAGGAGGTTGCAGTGGCCGATCTGAAAAGCATTGAAGTGAGAGTGAGTTAGGTTTTTTCTTTCAATCGATCTGCGACAAAAACTAATAACGGTAATTTCGGTACTCCTTCATTTTTAAGGGCAAAATGGTATTTAGAAAAAAAAAAAAAAATGAACTGCTGATGTCAACATTCTTGGTATATTCTGTAACACTGACTGACAACAGAGGGTCCGAATCTAATTTGGTGAAAGAGAGAGTGTCTCTATAATACTGGCATTCTCCAGGGGATGGTGTTGTAAATTACCCTTATCTTTTTAGAGAGACTTTTCTTATGAGTTTTTTTTTTTTTTTTTTTTTTTTAATTGTTGTTAGTAAAGATTGAAGTTGAAGTTGAAGTTTGGAGTTCCTAAGCTTAGATTTCTACAGTATATATTCAATAAAGTATTTCTTTTTATTCTCTTTTTTAATTTTAGATTTAATTCAATATAATTTTTTGTCCATCTCCTAATTATTTTTCATTTTTCTCATTGTCATGATTGACTAAATCCCGTAACTTTGGGATTAAATGAAACCATGAAATGTAGAGCAATATGTAAGGCAATTGTTGTCCGTTTTCTTAATTCCATGTAACCAAAACTATATTATAAAGTCAAAATTATGTATGTCATTGAATACCTTATTGAGATAAAGTTATGGTTGTTGTTGTTGTTGTTGTATTGAATACCTTTTGTATGTGTCATTGCTAACTTTCAATAAGGTTTTGCTTATAATCTAATGTTATCTATGCGTTGAATAACTAATGTGACATATTAAATTTAAAAATTCATATTTTCTATTGACCTATTTAAACATGCGATATAGGGCTAGATTGTTTGTAGATTGTTCTTAAATTTCATGGTGGATTCTAATTCCTAAGTGTTTTCTGACATCATAATTTCAAACCTCTTTAGTGCTTGTAGAGTTTTAGGTTCATTATTAATTTTGCCTTAATCTTAAGTTCACTTTATTATTGCATGTTTAATTTAATTTAAAAGTTAATTCTTACCTTTTACTATTGTTAGTTTAGTTTACCTTAATTTGTGACAATCCCATTAGCTAGTATATTCTACTTAGGTTAGAATTGGATTTTTCGTAGGGCTCACCTCCTTGTGATCGATCCGCATCTATATACGATCCGTGCACTTGTGGTATTACTTTATTTCTCAATCAGCTTGATTTTGAGAGAGTTGAGGAAGGGGAAAAGGAATGTGAAGTTATTAAAGAAGATAGTGATTTGATTTTTTTTTTTACTAGCCGGTAATAGGGTCAAGGGCCACCTATTCCTATACCCACCCACCCATATTCAAATATGACATGATTCGATCCTACAATCTCTTCCCCTCGGTGTTGGCTTTTTAAGCTAAAAACTACCACCACTAGGCTAAGCTAGTGTTCATGATGGTGACGAAGCCGAGAATGAAATCATAAGTCTGGCCACTTCCACTTATACGGGAAAGATATTTGTAGAATTCTATCCACCATTAGAATCCCCAACTTTATTTAAAGGGACGAAGGTTATCCCTCAGACTTACCCACATAAACCTTCCACCATTCCTATGCCAGCACCCTTCGCCCACCGCTGTCGCACATAATCCAGATTCTCTCCAATCCCCATATGTTTTAATTAGGTGCAATTGCCCCCAATATGGCGATAAGTGTCCCTACTGATGTAGACGGCCAATATTAGGTGAGAGAAAACTGAGGGCACCAGATGGGTCTGGAGTCTGGACTAGTAAAAAACCAACATGATCCAGATCCTCTCCAGATCAAAAGCATTCTTTGTAAATTAAATCCCCCTTTCACTTAGATGACCTAGGTTCAAATATCAGATTTCTCGTTGAATCAACTGCTATGGAGGAAGGGTTTAAATCTAATTCTCGCTTACTCTCTCTCCCTCTCCCTCTCTCTCTCTGGGCATTTCATCTCTGTTACTCCCACGGCTCACACACACCTCTTTCTTACTCGCTGTAATGGTTCTGTTAATGCAAAGTCGAAATTATTTTCCGTTTCCAAATTCTAAGAAATGGGGAAAACAGGTAGGTGGTATAGAGGGTACTTGGGTGGGAAGAAGGAAGTGTCGCCGTCCCCAGATGTGAGCCTGTGAAGGAGAAGAAGAGGTGGAGCTTCATTAGATCTTTCGAGGACAGGACTACGACTCCTCCTTCGCATGCGTAGGTGAATGGGGATGATATTGATAGGAAGAGGTGTTGGTTGAAGGGCATAAGGTGCAGCCATGGTCGGTAGGAAGAATGAGATGGAGAGGTACCAACGGCTTTGGGTGAAGGGGATGATGTGTGGCCACCAAGGTTGGGAGGTAAGATCGATTTTTGTTAGAAGGGACCAAGAGTCGGGGGAGGTGTTTGATCTAAGTGGATCTAGGCCAAAAATTGGATCCAAGAAGCCAATTTACAGGTCCATGTCTCTCTCCTCATCCTCACCATCCATGTCGCCAAGAACATGCGTCGGACGTTGAAGATAGAATTGCACTGCATTGCACATTTAAAGAATTGGAGATGATCTGGATCCCCGCTCTGGGTTGAAATCGTCTGCAATTCCGATTTGGTACAATTTCGTGAAATACCACCTTCAGGGGGTGGCACGTGTATTGATACCAATGCAATGGTCCAGATCTAGTACAACTAATAAAACCTTAAATCAGTGAAGAGTCATTTAAATCAGATCTGGACCATTGCATTGGTATCAATACACGTGTCACCCCTTGAAGTTGGTATTTCACGGAATTGTACCAGATCTGAATTGCAGACGATTTTTCCCCCTGCACATTTCCCCACTCTTGTGCATCTCTGGTTTTTTGCAGAGATGCCATCCATCAGGGATCCGGCTTGTCTCCAATGACTGACACTCCAACGAGCTTTCAACGACTTCGCCTATAGTAAACACGTGGACTCCGACAAATCGAACGGCCGAACAATTTCGCCTTCTTCACTCTCTCTCTCTCTCTCTCAATCGGTATCTTTTTGTGGACTCCGATTTTGTCGATGGTTGGCAAAAACCTCCTCCTTCAAAGTGGTGGCGCCACTGGTAGCGATGTAGACTCAGATGTCACTGCTTGGTAGGATAGTTGCAGGGTGAAGGTTGTGCGTGTCAACCCTATAGATTTGATTCTTAATTCCATTGTAATAATACCCAGAGGAAAAAAGAAAAAGAAATCATTGTTTGAGAAGGGGGTTTGTCAAACTGATTTTTACCAATATTAGAGGCATTTCCCAGTAGATTCAATCGAAGTATGGATTCATATATAGATGATAATCCATTTTCTCTGCCTCTATCGTTCCTTCTTTCCCACAGAGCTGAGGGATGAAGCTCGGTTTAGAACGATAGTTTCTCTCTCCAGACGGTTTAAACAGGATGTGGGTGGAATGAATATGGATTGTTGGATTCATGTAGAACAGGTGTCGACCATCGGCGAAATCATTGGACTCTAGTTGGAGTGCCCGTCGTTGGAGACAAGCCGGATCTTATGAGTCATGGACTAAGGTTGGGATGCCCCCCAACCCCAACCCCAACCCCAACCCCAACCCCAACCCTCCCCTGCATTTGCCCCACTTCGCCTTATCCCACATCTTATTACTATCAGAAATTAGTGCTGCCCTGTCTCTCTTCCTTCTACCCACAATCCCTAAACCCTTTTACGAAAAAATCACATAAAATCGGTTTGGGTTTTGTTCATTCTGCAAATCTGGTTTTAGACACTCCACCTTCTCTCACTTCATCTTAGCCATCCACATCATCGTTACCACGTGTCGAATAACACAAGAATAGCAGATGCAAGAATAATAGAAGATTTGGATCCGATGCTGTGCGGCATCTACCAACAAAAAGAAGCCCTTTGAGTGGGCATCGTGTTCACCTCTGGCCTACTCAGGGCTATGTGATTCCTCCAACTCAAATGGTAAAATGGTTTGGTAATTACTTGATAAAAATGGTTTTTGTGTGAAAAATAGTTTAGTATCTCTATCCGCAAAATGGTTTTTTGAATAAATCGGTGAAGAGATTCCGTTCATCTAGTTATTTTCTCCCCTTTGGATTGAAAAATATGAGGCAAGGGATTTGGATTTATAATTACAAAGCAAATGACTATGTTACCCCTCTATATTGAGACTTTAAGCACGTACTCATTATAGTTCAATGTAAAAATGACTGAAAATCAATTTTGATTAAAGCACATAAATGACTTTTGACCTCTTTTTGAATTTTGTGTTTTATCATTTTCTCTAAAATAGAAATAAATTTCATAAATGATATCAAATATAATTAAAAATAATTTTATGAATAAAAAAAAAAATAATACCAAAAAGGGCCTTAGTTGACCGAATGTTACTGTTTTGGACGTTATGTAAATTTAAATTTGATTTTGTATAATTTTAGAAAAAAAAATTCAAAAGTAAATAATCATGTAATTTTTTCAATAGAAAATTCGAAGTGGGACCGACTTATGTGGAAATCTCCTTTTAAAAGGAGAATCGATTGATACGTTCCACGGCACACCCATGTGAGATGCACCAACTTGTGACCACCAAAAGACGATCATCACATGTCAGCCACTCACTTTTTTTTTTCCGTATAGTGATACTCTCTCATATTTAACATAAACATATGTGAGAGAGAAATAAATAAATAAATAAATCATTTAAAAAGTTGGCCCATCTAATAAATGCTTATCATGAAATACAAAAAACTAATCTGGGCAACGCTTTATCGTGCCTGTAACATTACAGGAAATGTCACTTTTGGCAGTGGTTGTTTTCTTTTTTCCATAGTTTTAGGTAAAAAACACTACGACCAAAGATGTGTGAGTACAATTTTTCAAACCATAGTCCGTTGTATATGAAATGTCATACATAAATTTTATCTTTGAGTAAATTTTTTCACTTTAGTGCCTCTCTATATTTTATATTTAGTATGATACTCACCTGACTGTTTTCTTTCTTCAGTGGGTATGAAAAGATAATGCTGCCCCTGCTCCGTCCACAGAATGTTTAAGATGGGAGTTAACACTAACGTTTATCTGCGTCAGCAGGATACCGTTCTTTTTTTCCTCCGCAGGACCTCACACTCTACTTCTTCTATAGACTTCTAATCCCTAAAGTCGTCCTTGAGGAAATTCAGTAGAAGGGTACAAAGAAGACTTGTTCTTGACTGTTAAATTAAAGGGAAAAGCTATTGGAAGAAGATTATTATCATCGTTTGCAGAAGCAGAGATATGGCGAATGAAGGTGTTTCAGGTGAGAGACTGGAAACCTACGGCGACTCTGTTTCTCTTTTCAAAGTTACTCAGCTGTGTGGTTGGTGGAAGAAGCTCGTGGAGCTCTTATGGTTCTGCGTCTCTAATGGTACTTCTTCTTGTTCCTCTTCTTTCCTTTTAGGGTTTGTTTTTACAAATGGTAAGAAAAAAAGGAAAAAAGAAAAGAGGGGTAAAATCTGATCAGTTTGACTGTTGGGCTGTTTCAGTATTTTTAATTTATATTCAGGAGATGTTCGCGAAGCTGGTAAGAGATCAGATTGAGGGAAGGTCTGAAGTAAGTTCAAGAGGTGGTGGTGTTTCTCCTCCATTAGTATCTGGATCTGGTACCACACTCAAGTTTCAGACAGTTAAAAATGGTGTTCAAGAAAATCTAAATGAAGGAAGGGTCAAAATTGGAAACATAGGGCCAGCTATTCCATCTCATCTAGCTTCAATTCATGCGTCGATGGAGTTTCAGACTGCTGAGGAAGGTATTCAACACAATGGAAACTCTGGCGATGTCGAGCTATGGAATTGGGGTTGAAGCTCACAAAATGCTTATTAATAGAGATGGCCCTAGTTTGGTGTTCTCTGTTTTATCTCTAGCTACTTCTTCTTCATCTTTTTTTCTCCTTTGGTTTTTGTTTTGTTTTTTTTTTTTCTTTAAATTGTTGAGCACCTCTTTGTACTATGACCCATTTGCTGTTCTCTGTATTATCTCTAGCTACTTCTTCTTCATCTTCTTGTTTTTTTTCTTTGAGTTGTTGAGCACGTCTTTGTACCGTGACCCAATTGCTTGACACTAAGTTTGAAAATACTATTTGAATCGCCATAAAACTTTACAATGTTACGGTTGTTAGTAATTGGATGAAAAAAAAAACCCAGGGGGATAGGGTATTTGGTGAGCAACGAATTTGGTACGAGCCACAAACTCGAACGTTTTATGTTCGATTTTCATTAAGCACACCTTGAGGTACTCATACGTGTATTTAATGCATACAAACAAGAACCATATAAATTATTAAAAATAATGATTCAATATGATTTGGTTCGCCTGTCAGTTCCATCTTCGCATTGAACTCAATCAAACCCAAAAAAAAGATTTAGATTTTGAAACTATAACCAAACCAATTTATTTTGATTCAGTTTTAAATGGTCGACTTTTAGATTAATTTCTACATTGATTCCTTTAGATGATTTGAATACCCATCAAAGAATCAAAAAGGATTTGTAGGCTTATTCGATGTCTTATTTCTTGATTGCCAAAACTCTTGTATCCCAGAGGCGCAAACAAATTATTTAATGTAGGGATCCCCTAGTTCTTGATCTTTGTATTGAATGCACACCTTTGACTTGGCTTGCAATTTGCAGTGCTCAGTGGAGAATTTGTTGAGGGTTGGTCACTTTATCAATGCTTTTCAAAAATATCACTGTTTGCTTTACATCAATTTTCTCTACTTTTTTAGAAGTGTGACCTCGGTTCCTGTAGGCAAATTAGGACTCGATGACTTGATTAATAATTGCATTTTCTTACTAGGAAAACAAAATCTCTATTAGTTTCATTTAAAATAATAAAAGCATAAGAAAATCTACATTAGGTCAATCTAGTCTAAGGGTGTCGATTTAGGATCAGAATTGGGAATGTTGCCAAAATTGTCCTGTTAAAATTCGGTATTGAACTGTCTCATTAGTAAACAGGATGATACTGAAATCTGATTTTGTACCGAATAATAAATGAGATGGGATATTTCTGGGATGGGACTACCAACGGGATTAGTATCAAAATACCGATTAGGTACCGGATGGAATTGAAACTATCGGCGCCATGTCAAAAGATACATATTTTTGTTCTCTTGTTCAAGTTTTATAGCTATAGTTTGATGTATTTCGGTAGTAATTTCTCTTATAGAGGCTTTAGATAAGGTGGAAATCCACGAAGGTTGTAAAGGGTTCAAACACTAAAAGTTCCTATAATATCTCAACTATTGATTCCCATTGAGTTTCTATGGATGAGATTAAACCTTTACATTGTATAATAAAGATTAAAAAATATCAATCATAGGATTTTTTTGCATTATAAATCAAGCGTAAGTGCTAGGCCTTGGGTTGGACTTCTTCATGAAGTTAGCCGGGCCTACATCATTGCCCCTGCCTTTCGATCTACCTCCATCCCCACCAGCTTCAATGTGTCTATTTATTGCACAACATTGACATCCCTGCTACCATGCTCTTGCATCTCCACCACTATACTGACCAAACCATTATTGCACACCACCTCTGCTCTCACCCTTGTGATCCAATCTCTCTCACGGGATTGTCCAAACTCAAGGATCGAGAGAGTACTTGCTCCTGTAGATGAAACCAATATCTGACAGTATGACATACGTCTATGTTGGTGTATGATGTCTTGTATTCCGTCACAGTTTAATCCAGGGAGTACTGGTGCAGCACCTAGACAGCCAGGACGGTGGTCCCTCTAGCTGGTTAGCGGGCTGTGGGGGTTGCAAGGGGGGCAGGAGGCCCCCCTGCATAGCAGGGGGTGTAGGGGGGCGTAGCCCCCCGCTCGAATTTTTTATTTGAGGGCAATTGTAGTTTAATCCGGATTAGGGTGGCAATTGTAGTTTAATCCGGATTAGGGTTTTTTCGCTATATATTTATAGCGAGGGTTTCTTTCTCTGTAATGCAAGCAATACTGAGAGGTGTGAGGATGAGCGCTGTAACCCTATTCTCCATTGATAGTGAAGCAAGATCTCATCTCACCGGGGACGTAGGCAACCTTGCCGAACCTCGTAAAATCCGTATGCATTGTTTGTTTTGTTTTTTCCATTATCTTCTGCATCGTTTTAGGGTTGCGTTTCTACAGTCTAGTGATATGGAAATAACTCTCCACTTCGATATCAGTTTGAGATGATTAAATTGGGTGTTAAAGATAAGAGGTGGGACTATAATTTTTGAGAAATAAGAATTTTTAGATTTTGGGTGGAAAATAGTTTAAAATGATTGTCAAATTACTAGACTTACAAAGCCTAAATCTAAAAATGTCAATAGCCTCAAAGGTTCAACTCTTCTAGGTTGGATCTTTTTGGACAAATTGTGACTTCAGCTCTTCAAAGTTAAATGTCCAGATCTGTTAAGCTGATTGAAAGTTAAGAATGGATATACCTCAATTTGGTTTCATAGGGGGAACTATTCACGATTCATAATGAGAGGCTTGGAGCAACTTTTTAGAATTTTTTGATTGAAATTTATCTATCTTTTTTGGCAACTTAAAATTTATACTCTATATATAGGACTACAACCCTTTAACTTAGGATACTACAACCATCTCTTAGACTTCTAAGTTGTGACATGGACCAATAAAAAAATACATAAGAAAATAAAAATTAATAGAAAATCGAGAAATAGAAAATTAGTTGAGGTCTTCTATAAGTTGTTGAAGTCTCTCAAGACTTTATGCAAGCTTCAAGGTTGAATCTTGGCATATGTGAGATTTTTGCATTTTTCAAGTCTAGCTCTAATGCCAAAGCTGAGCTCACAAGTTGAGGTGTCAAAGGAGTTGAGGTGGAAATCTACTAAAGTTGTGAAGAATTCAAACCCTAAAAGTTCTTACAATATTTCAACCATCAATTCGAATTGATTTTATATGGATGAGATTAAAACTTTACACTGCATAATAAAGACTAGGAAATGTTAATAAGTTGAGTTCAAGAGTTGAGATGTCAAAGGAGTTGAGGTGGAAATCTACTAAAGTTGTGAAGAATTCAAACCCTAAAAGTTCTTACAATATCTCAACCATCAATTCGAATTGAGTTTATATGGATGAAATTAAAACTTTACATTGCATAATAAAGACTAGGAAATGTTAATAATAAAATTTTTTGAATTATGAATCAAGCCTAAGTGCTAAGCCTTGGGCTGAACTTTTTTATGATGTTGGCCGGCCCTACATCACTTGTACCTTCCCGCACCACTCCAAAGCCCCTATGCAGCGTCCATTGCCCAGCCGCTCTAACGCTCATCTATAGCACCCATAGCACATTGTCATTGCCCATTGCTGCTAATCCCTCGGCCAAATGGAAGAAGATTCACTGTTTGACAATGCAGCCTTAGACATCAATGATGAATTTCCCTGTGCTTCAGTTCCCTCCACGTTCTTCTTGTTCAGTTTGTTCTTTTAGTGAAATTCTTGCTCAATTTGTTCATTTCAATTTTGACTAATACTTAGTAATTAATGGATAGTTGTGTTCACCAAATTTGGATCCTCTATGGCGCAACATGGTGTTCGGCATGCATCTAATGCCTGGAAATGTCTTAGGTTGCGTGCAACCATCTTGGGCTCCATATCAAGACGTTTATGACCACTGGGTGCACGCCGAACACCATTTTGCGCCACAGAGGAGTTGAATCCGTATTCACTCCACTGAAATAAAAAATATCATTTTAGCGTTTAACCTCTAAGGCCCCAACTCCCTCTCGCATTGTACACCTTCTCCTCTTGGTCCTATGTTGCCTCGTTATTATCTTTTTTGTTTCCTCTCTTTCCTTCTCCGTAGTTCTTCCACTTTGCTTGAATCTCTGTTATGACCAACATCAACCCACATATCAACCCCACCTCTCTTGGCTATGTCGTCTTTGGGATTGCTTCCTCTACAATGTCCAGCCCTCAACGCAAAGACTAACTACGCCTTTGGTGGAAACCAAATCACATGCGAGGCTGTGTATTCCTTGACACGATGTCATCGCAGAAAGTTGCTTCTAATGACGAGCTTCTTCCTCCTATATGCCTGTCGAAGGATATATTTTCGTTCCATTACACCTACAGCCATACCTATTGATCGATAATCCATGTGGCACCATATTTTGAAGTATTGGTATTGTATCGATATTGGCTGAGACCGATCTCCAATCTTTGACCAATTCAAATTTATTATTCGTATCATGTCAAGAGTAAAATAGTAAAAAAATAAAATTTAAAAAACCAAGAGCAAAACCTATCCATACTTACTGATCCAATCCGATCTAGATCCTGATATTGTCCCCTAAATCCATGTGTGGTACTGTGACAGGGGTTGTGTTGGAGACTATTTAGAATGGATCAAGTTCACGTACGAGAATGTTCTTGTACACTTTTGATCCTTGGATATAGAATCTATTAAATGAAGAAAGAGAAAATTGATTCTATATCTACAGACTAATATTGTTCTTGTACATTCTCATACGTAAACCTGATCCACTTTCGAGACTATTGCCCTCAATCACGACAATTAATGCCCGATGGTTTGTCCTTGGGGATAGTGATACAATGTTCTTTACTCATAATGTAATACCCTGAAAATTTCAAGGACGAAATTTCTTGTAAGAAGTGGAGATTGTAACACCCTGAAAATTTCGAGGACGAAATTTGTTGTAAGGAGTGAAGATTGTAACACCCTAGAAAATTTTGAGGAAGAAATTTGTTGTAAGGAGTGGAGATTGTAATACCTTGGAAAATTTTGTGGACGAAATTTGTTGTTAGGTGGGAAGATTATAATATCTTGAAATTTGACTAAGGGTATTTTCGTCTTTTGACCATTGTAGGGTCAGGGTGACTTAAAGTGGGGATATTAGACCATTGAGGGTGCATCAGTCCTTGATAAAAGCTAAAACTCATCCATTAGATGTAATTACAATGTAGAATAACTTTAGGGTTTTTACCCTATAAATTACCATTTTGCCCTTGAACCCTAAATTACCATTTTGCCACTGGACTATAATTTGAATTTTCGTTTATTATATAATTTTAATGTCAACTCTAATATTGAATTATTTAATATATATATATATATATATATATACACACACACTTATTAACTTATTATCCACATGGATAATTAGATAACTACTGGATAAGGCTTAATTAACTAACAACCCTAACTAAATAATTATTACTAATTAAAAATTAAAAAAATGAAATCTTTCTTAATAAATTTAGGATTTCATTTTTTTTTTTTTTTTTTTTGATAGACTTGAACATAAAGTAAGTAAGATAAGGTAGGATAAGTGAGAGAAAGAATTAGAGATCAACTGAGACTAGAATAGAAGAAGAGAGAGAGTTTGAGATGAAGTAGGAATGGTAGAGATAGAGTTGGAGATGATTTGGGAAATGAAAATTGAAGCAAAAAACGTGGTTTTAGGGCCTCTCACCCCCTATTTATGAAAAATCAAAAGGAAAAAAGAGAAGGTATTGTGGAGAAGAAAGAGGAAAGGAAGAAGAAGAAAAAAAAAAAAGGAGAAAAAGAATCAAGATTTTGAACGATTTTCAAGGTAAGAGTTCTTAACATGATTTAATTATCTTCTTATGATATACTTGGAGAATTAATCATGATTTAAAGATTTGGGATTTTGAATTATGGGCGTAAGGAGAGAAAAAAAAAAAAGATTTTGATATGTTAACAGTAACTTCTGGGACGGACATAATAGTAGTCTGAGATATGTCATGATATTGAAAATAGTTAGATATTGTTTTATAATCTAAAATAATTATTGGAAGTATATTCATGTGTTTATGGGATCTCATAAAAATTTCATTAAATTCGGAATTGATTTGATACCCCGAAGAATTCATATATTCAGATAGGTCAGTAACAGAGGAGTTTTCTATACCTGAGAATTGAGGTAGTGATGGAATGACATAAAATTGGAGTTGTAATCTGATTTCTTTACCGTAGTAAATTTAATGAATCTTATAAATCTTGAAAAGGTTGAAAGTGATTTGAGTTCAAAAAAGTGGGTTAATGAATTTTCCAAGTTCGTTGATCAGAATTTGTTATAGTCTAAAGATCGTTTTTGAAGGGATTGATACCTAACTTAAGAAGGGTTGTTTTGATGTGATATTCATGTGGTACTTGTATATATGATTTAGGTTTCAATAGGATCTTATTTAAATTTATTCGGAATTCTAGAGATATTTATTTCCTATTTTCTATGTCAGTAGGCAAAATAGGCTGAGGAAAAATTTTGGGAACGACATCAATGTGACGAATCACCACCTAAATTAAGGTCCAAGACCCACAAATGTCTCCACGTTTTGAGGGGAAGAAATAGCTCTAAGGGAATAGGGTGAAAGTTTGCCCCAAATCTTTGGGTAAGTGTCAACTTACCTGGGAAATGTCCGGCCAAATCGATCTTTCTAGACCAAACTTTTATGGTATACTTATTGTTTACACATATTATGCACTTGAAACCTTATTAAAAAAAAAAAAAAAAAAAACATGATTATATGCATCAAACATAGTTAAAAGTATTTTTTTAAATCATATTTTTTAAAATAAAATTATAAATTACCAAAATACCCTTAGGAGGGAGGGGGAAAGAATACATCTACTGTTATCAAATATAGGTAGAAAATTATCTAACATGTTCATCACAATGAACATTATGGAATTTCTATAGAATTTTAAACCATCAGAAAAAAAAAATTCATAATTTTCTAATAATAATAATAATAATAATATAAAGCTCAATTAATTAAATACACAAAATAAAATTAATAACATATCTAGTAAAATCCATAAGAAATATACACAAAGATCCTACCCACTGATATGAAACATATATATCATAAAATTATATTTACATCCTAAATATACTGTTTAAAATGCATTAAAATAAACCTATCCTAAATATGAATAATAGGATAATGCATTTAACAATTGAACAAAGATTATATAATAGCAATAAAATATGTATTAACAGGTAAAACAGTGGGATATGGCCTAACACAAGAATAAATATAGTAATACATGCATATATGATCTTAAAACATTTTTTAAGTATTTTTTTAGTTAAAATGGTCCAATGACCAAAATGCCCCTAGAGGGCCAAATTATTCATAAAAATGAGTCTAAAACATTAAAATGATTAAACAAAAAATATATATGAAAGTACTAATAATAAGATTTCATCAGAATTTTCTAACATCTTTTTGCATTTTGAAAGATAAATGGCTAAAATACCCTTTGAGGGCAAAATGGTAAAACTAAAACACATCTGAACCAAAAGTCATCAAATAATAGCCCAGATATATGAATTAGATTGTGATCTATCTTGTCATAAATCAGAACTCAATCTGGGCCTTAAAATTTCATGACTTTGAAAATGACCAAAATGCCCTTAGGGGAAAAAACATCATTCCGAAAATATTTTAGGCTCTGAAATTTTCAGAATACATCAAATATGATGTGAGACATAACATATAAAACTTTGAGAATTATTTGATACTTATAGATATTTGTTATAGGGCCTTTAAAATAAAACAGGCTATTTAAACAATTACTAAAGCAAAATAAAAAATATAAATATAAATAATTCAGAAAAAAAATGAAAATTTACCTTGATACGTGGGAGAGTCTTGGCTGAGTGTTTGCATATCTGATTTTCCAGAATTTGTTGCTGGGCCCGTCAAATCACAACTCAAAAAATTATGCTCTAAAAGGCAAAGCTTATCAACAAGGGGAATTTTGGACATTTTAAAAAGCTATGGGAAAAGGGTATGGGAACTCTGAGAGTTTCATTTCAAAGAGGGGAATGAGAGCTTCATTGAGGTATGTTGCTCAGGATTTTCCCCTCCTTCTAAGTACTTCAAATAAGGGGTTTAATACCCTCAAAACCCAACATTATCAGGATTTTATGGTGGTACCATGAGTATAGGGGTTCTAAAAAAAAATAAAAAAATAAAAATAAAAAAACCTTGAGTAAAGGGGGCTAGGCCTGACGGGCTTAGCCTGCTTGGACCAGGCCCATGTCTTCTGGGCTAGCATTAAATACAATAAGACTTTTGAGATGGGCTAGCCACAGTGGGCCTGCCGACAATAAGCTGGGTTTTGGCCTAGCTGTGGAATGGCCTTGCCTTAGCCATGGCCTGGCCAGGCCAGTTTGGGGTGGATCGGTATGGACTAGATTAGACCGGCTTGACCCGAACTAACCTAGGTTTAGGCAGATTTAAAACAAAAAAAAAAAAAAAACTTTTTTTTTATTAGATTTCATTTTAATGGTCAGATTAAAAGGTTAATACCTTTCAATCTATGTGGCCGAATTTGATGTGCCACATATTGACGTGAAGCATTCGTCGAGAACCTTCCACCAGTATAGTGATAAATCTCACATTCTATATAAAAATGGCACAGAAATTGAGAAAAACCCATAAAATGATGCTTCACGTTGATTGAGGTCTAAATAACATCGGATCTTAACGAAATTTTATACACATATTTAAACAGCCAAACGAGGTCATCTCAAGGGTTGTTTCTCAAAATCAAGGAGTCTGATTACCGAGAAATACGACAAGGTTAAAATGGTCATTTTACATTAAGGGGTATCCAAACATCACCGGATTTAGATGAGATTTTAGGTGATGGCTTAAAATGGATAAATAAGGATATTATGAGGGCTTTATATCATTTGGAGAAAGTTTTTTAACCTTTGCCATTCGATCGCATCTTGAGTCAGCTGACTCTTGATCATCATCGTTGAGATATTCTCTCAATGTGTCAAAATTCAGTGTCTACAGAATGCCTTCTTTGACTAAGGGCACGCAGTGGACGAAGGTCAAAGGAATGACTCTACATTTTGACATGAGTGAGCAAATAGCTGACACCCACACCTTGCTCAAGGATGTAGGCGTAAGATAATCGGAAAAAGAAACACACCTAGGCAAACGAATTCCAAGAAAAAAAAATTATAATCCAAGCAAACAGCCTAAAACAAATTTGACAAAAATCGTAGAACATGAAATCCATGAACCCAAAACGGGAGAAGATCATATGATGTCTCAATTAAAATCCTGATACCTCATTGAACCTTGAATGAAAAGTACCTCTCGCTCCCATCATCAATCAATAACTACAGCATGAATACTTTAAATTGTGATCACCTACACTTTCAAACACTGATGTCGTCTACAATTCATAGATACTTTAGAAACAGGATTCCATTCCTACAACTCTAAATAGATCCCAACAAACTCAGGGAGTAACAACCCAAACGCTCTTTTTTTTTTTTTATTATTTTTTAATTTTTTATTTTTTAAAATTTTAAAATTTTTAAAATTTAAATTTTTTTAATTTTTTAAGGGAGTAACAACTCAAGGGGATAAAAACCCTAATTTGGTGAAATTTATGGGAGTAAAATCCAAGGGGATAAAACCCTACAAAATTAATGGGAGTAAAAACTCAATTTTGCGAAATTGGTAGAGTAAAAACTGAAAGGATAAAAACCCTACTTTGTGAAACTTATGGGTGTAAGAAGTAAGAACCCGAAGGGATAAAAACCCTAATTTGTGAAATTGATGGGAGTAAAACCCAAGGGGATATAAACCCTATTTTTGTGAAATTACAAATTGTAAAAAGGCTGAAAAGAGAAATTTTAATCAAAAGAAATAATGATCGATTACGAAAGTTCAAGATCAAAGGAATGAGTGATTGGCTATGAAAGCTCTCAATCAAAAGAATGGGTGACCGGTTGTAAAAGCTCACAATCAAAGGAACTGGTGATCGATACGAAAACTATCAATCAAAGGAGTGGGCGATTAGCTATGAAAGCTTGCAATCTAAGGAATGGTGATCGATTGCGATCTAAGGAATGGTGATCGATTGCGAAAACTCTCAATCAAAGGAACAGGGGATCGGCTACAAAAGCTAGCAATCAAAGGAGTAGATGATCGGCTGCGAAAGCTCACAATCGAAAGAAATGGGTGATCGGATGCAAAAGCTCTCAATAAAAGGAATGAATGATCGGCTAGAAATTTTTCAATCAAAAGAATGGGTGATTGGTTGCGAAAGATCTCAATCAAAGGAACAGGTGATCGGTTGCGAAAGATCTCGATCAAAGGAACAGGTGATCGGTTGCAAAAGCTTGGAATCAAAAGAAATGGGTGATCGGATGCAAAAGCTCTCAATCACAGGAATGAGTGTTCGGCTAGAAAAGCTCTCGATCAAAGAAATGCATGATCGACTATAATAGCTCGCGATTCAAAGAATGAGCGATCGAGTATAAAAGTTCACGATCAAAGGAATGAACAATCGCTTAGAGAAGCTTACGACCAAAGGAATGAGTGATCGACTTCAAAACTCACAATCGAACTCCCATATCCAAGCGGTGTTGAAAATCCAAAAGAAAGAGATGGGTCAAATTCTAAAACCAGCCTTGGCCTTCAGGGCTTTGGAATAGCAACTCCTGATCTCGTCTTTGCCAATGGGTAAAACCTTGACTCTGATCCATCTCCAATCACAGTTGCTGCTACGCTTTGAGATAGCATACATATCCATTATTCAGAAACTTAACTACAAAGACATTATACAACTCCTGAAGTTGTACCTCCTGTTTCTTTACTTGTACAAATTGTATTCTTCTTATTTTAGAAAGTAAGAGAACTTTTGTAAGTTAATGAGTAAAAAGTTGACCAGAAAGACAAAAATAGTTTCATCCTTAAATCTGTGTATTGCCCATGTTGGAATCCTTTATCATATTAAAATATGAATAACCTTATAGTGTTTAGAATACAAGAATCATTAATCAATCATAAAAGATTAATCATGGGTGTAGTCCCTAAACCAAGAACAATAAAGCACTCCCATTTTAAAATACATAACCATATAGATTTATCATATCTATAATAATGACATCCATGACACGAACCATAAATAGGAATAAAGAAGTATCTGTGTCCCATGAACATAGATCATGAACCTCTGTCCCATGTGGTTAAACATTACTCCCATGAAGATGACAATGACGAACTACGTAAGTGGAGTCCTTCTACTGAGATCTTCTGCAGCCTCTTACTCTAGGGTTTCCTCTCTTTCTGTTCACTTGCTATTGTGAGAAAGCCGTGTTCCCAAAACCAATAAGGCATTACGTAATGGCTGCAGGGACCGTCAGTATTCTATTTATAATAGAATCCCTAAAACCCTATTCTACTATCACAATGGAAAGAGGCAGAAGTTTCCTAATCATAGTGGGTCTATAATTGCTTGGGCTCAATGGATCAATCGGTATCAGTTAAATCCACATAAAAATCCTAACAACCCATATAACATTTACACTTTTATATAAATAATAGAGATAATATAAAAATGTTTCACCTCCAACCTTGATATGAAGGCATTAATAGACATATCAATATATAATTTATATATATATCGATACCTAATTGATGCAAACCATAAAGTATAAAATTAATGCAAGAACAAGGTTGCAGGTGACTGAAGATCTAGAATTTAACAAAAGCCCTGTACCTAATTTTTTTTTTTTTTTATCAATAGCCACTTGACAACAAGATCGGATCAGGTTCATGTACGAGAACAATCTTGTACGTCCTTGGTCCATGAATTTGGTATTCATTTTCTATCTCCTTATTTAATAGATTTTAAATTTATGAATTAAGAACAACGTAAATCTGATCCAAATTCCAACCTTTCTGCCTCTCATTTCTCTTTGTCCAACTAACAGTCACAGCATCTCTTCTGTTATGGATAAGCCACCATAGGCTGTCACACATGTTATCATTTCTTTTGTAACTGCCTCTTGTACTCACGTGGTTTGTTATGTCTGTTATAATCTCCTTCTATGTAACTGGTATAAATATGTAAAGTGATCATTTCATAATTAATAGAGATTCAATACATTTCATGGTATCAGAGCAGTTATTGCTCAAACGAGTTCTTTCTCTTTCCTCAAACAAGTTTTTTCCTTTTTCTTGATTTTCTTGTTCATGGCGTCCCTTGCTAAAGCCAGCTCGCACTCTGATGCCACTCTCATGTCCTCGCTGATCGCTTCCAATGTATCTTCATACCTATCTCTCAAGCTCACTCACAAAAACTACTTCCTCTGGCGTGCGCAATTCCTGCCATTGCTCAAAAGTTATAATCTCCTGGGATTTGTTGATGGCACCTATCCAAGATCGTCGGTGATTGATTCTACATCCTCTGTAACTAGTTCTGCCACTGCACTGTGGGATCATCAAGATCAGCTCGTTCTGTCCTAGATTATCTCTTCGCTCTCTGAGAATGTTGTTTCTCATGTGGTTAGTTATACCACTTCGCTTGAAGCTTGGAGCACTCTTGTTCGTGTTTTTGCTCATTCCTCTAGAGCCAGAATCATGGATCTTAAAGATCGTTTATCAAGATTACAGAAAGGTTCAGATTCCATAACTGAATACCTTCGGACTCTTCGTTCCATTGCAGATATCTTAGCCGCTATAGACAATCCAATCAGCGACGAAGATCTGGTTCTGACTGCTCTTCGTGGTCTTGGTAGGGGTGTCAATTTGTGGCCCGAACCGGGTAAACCGACCGAGACCGACCGTTTAAAGATCGGCCCGGCCCGGACCGTTTATTAAACGTGTCGGGCTTGAGCCCGGCCCGTTTATAAATGGTCGGTCTCGATTTTGCTACTTGAACCGTTGGGCGCCCGACCGAGACCGACCAAATAACGCCCGACCGAGACCGGCCTATTGTGCACCGACTTGGCCCGACCCTTTAATGATTGTAGAATACCTATTTTACCCCCCAAATTAAAGAATAAAAACTAAAAAGTAAAGACATGTTCACATTTAAAATAATGGTTATATTTTGATCATTTATTGATTTATTGTCATTTTTTTGGGCTTGCATAAGTGGGCCGGAATATAATAGCACATTTTAAAGAGGGCCCGTTTAAAAACCGGTTAAAGCCCGTTTAACATTAAACATGTCCGTAGCCAGGTTAAGGCCCGACTAAAGCCCGATTAAGGTGGCCCGATTATAACCCGAGACCGACCGACCGAATATAAAGTGTACCATGCCCTCAATAACTAAACCCGATTAGTTAAATGGGCGGACACGGTGTAGCCTTTGAAAGTCTTCAAGCCCGATTAAGCCCGACCGAAATCGAACCGGCCCGACCGATTGACACCCCTAGGTCTTGGTTCTGAATTCCGTGATTTCGCAACGTCTGTGCATCTTCGTGCCGATCCTATCACCTTCAT
The DNA here is from genome assembly GCF_013358625.1 of Macadamia integrifolia. Classification (NCBI taxonomy): domain Eukaryota; kingdom Viridiplantae; phylum Streptophyta; class Magnoliopsida; order Proteales; family Proteaceae; genus Macadamia; species Macadamia integrifolia. The sequence goes on from NC_056558.1 coordinate 22,670,269, forward strand.
TGACCTCAATGGTTTACTTCTTAGTCATGAGAGCTTCAACAACTCTGTGGCTTCAGATGCTTCATTTCCAGTTTCAACTGCAAATATGGCTTCTAATGGTGGATCGAATAATCGTGGATCATTCCGATCTCGTGGCGATCGTTTTTGCCGCACTCGTTATGGCCGTCGAAATCAGTATTCCTATGGCCGCACTGGCGGATATCATAATAATCAACATTATGGTGGTCGCTCTGGTGGTTTCCCTCAGCACCAACAGCAAATTGAGTCCTACTCTCATCCGACATTTGGTTACAACCAGAATCGGAACAACAGTCGAGGTGACTCTACTACTGGTGATCGATCATCCTCTCCATCATTTACCAATCATCCACGGCTCAATTGCCAAATCTACAATGTTGTTGGTCACATGGCGTCTCATTGTCCCCAAAGGTTTAACCATGCCTTTCTTGGTATGGCGTCATTTACCTGTCCTATGTTCTCTTCCTGGTAATTGGATTCAGGCTCTAACCATCATTTAACTGCAGATCTGAGCAATTTGGCATTTAGTACACCTTATGATGGTTCTGATCAGATTTTTGTGGGTAATGGTCAGCGCCTTTCCATTTCTCATATCAGTTCTGCTATGCTTCTTTCTCCATCTTGTTGTTTTCAAGTTTCAAAGATTTTTTGTGTCCCAGGAATTCATATAAACCTTCTCTCTGTAAATAAATTTGCAAGAGAGAACAATGTCTCCTTTGACTTCTGTTCTAACTCCTTCTCTGTTAAGGACCTTCAGACGGGCAAGATTCTGTTTCAAGGCCGGAGTGACAATGGGCTCTATTATATGCCGCTCTCCTCCATCTTTCCAACACCATCCATTGCTATGATAAGCACCAAGCTCTCAATTCGTGACTGGCATTGCCGGCTTGGCCATCCATCTCTCAAGGTTGTGTGGCGAGTTCTTCATCAACTTCAGCTTTCTCCATCATATAATACTTCACCTCCTCTCTGTGATGCGTGTCAACAATTCAAAAGTCATCAACTTCCATTTCAATTTTCAACTTCAATAAGCTCTACTCCATTGGAGTTATTGCACTGTGATGTGTGGGGTGCTTCACCAATTGTTTCCACTAAGAAGCAACGGTATTATGTTCTATTTGTAGATGATTACAGCAAATATACATGGCTTTATCCTATGATTCTTAAGTCTGATGTGCTGTCTATATTCACTACTTTTAAAGCATATGTTGAGAAGTTCTTTTCTTGTCCAATCAAGGCTTTACAAACGGATTGTGGTGGTGAATTTCAAAAGCTTGATCCATTTTTAAAACTTTATGGTATATCTCATCGGTTATCCTGCCCACACACACAAGCGCAAAATGGAGCTGCCGAACAGAAGCACAGACACATTGTTGAAACAGGTCTTGCTCTTTTATTTGAAGCTCATGTTACTATTCGATTTTGGAGTCATGCCTTTCTTGCTGCTGTGTACTTAATCAATAGGATGCCATCACCACTCATTGGTAATATCAGTCCCTATGAGCGTCTTTTTCATGCTGTTCCATATTACTCTTCCTTGCGTGTATTTGGTTGCCTCTGCTATCCTTGGCTACGACCTTATGCGCTTCACAAGCTGGAGCCGCGATCAAAGCCTTGTGTTTTCCTTGGCTACTCTCTCCAACACAGAGGCTATAAATGTCTTGATGTTTCTACTAATAGAATGTACATCTCTCGGCACGTTGATTTTGATGAAACATCATTCCCATTCAAGCCGTCACCTACTTCTCCTTCTCCAATTTTATCTACTGCTACTGTTTCCCATTGGATTTCTGTTCCTCCTTCACTTCTGCATTCTCCCATTGGGCCTTCTTCCACTTCCCCTGTTGGGCCTTCTTCACTTCTCCCTTCTTCTGCAATTAGGTCTCCATCTCCTCTTACGGACTCTTCTGGGCCTCACTTCTCTACTAATCCTTCTCATTTTGTTCAGCCCAATCCTATTGTTTCTCTTGATAGACCCATTCTCTCCCTACAACCCACTCCTAATGAATCACCTCCAAATAATATTCTTCACACGGATCCATCTGAGTTGTCTTCTTCACCTGACTTGCCATCCAATTCCACTTCCTCTGATCCAATTTCTATTGCTCGCCACCCTATGACTACTCGGTCTAGAACTTGCTCTCTCAGACCTCCACCCTCTAAACTGAATTTGGCTGCCACTAAATACCCTCTTGAAGACTCTAGCGAGCCGACGTGCTATTCTCAAGCTCTTAAGCTGGCTCCCTGGCGGTATGCAATGCAGGATGAGTTCAGTGCTCTGCTGCAAAATAAAACGTGGGTTCTTGTGCCACCCTCTTCCTCACAGAATATAATCGGTTGTAAGTGGGTCTTTCGGTTGAAACACAAATCTGATGGCTCTGTAGAACGTCACAAGGTGCGTCTTGTCGCTAAGGGATTCAACCAAAGACCAGGTCTTGATTACAAGGAAACTTTTAGTCCGGTTATTAAACCTGCAACAATTCACATTGTTCTTTCCTTAGCTGTTACCCACAACTGGCCACTTAAACAACTTGATGTTCAGAACGCTTTTCTCCATGGTGATCTCATTGAGCTGGTGTTTATGTCACAACCTCCTGGTTTTGTAGATCACTCTAAGCCTGACCATGTCTGTCTTCTACAGAAATCCCTGTACGGCCTTAAGCAGGCTCCATGAGCGTGGTACAATCGGTTAAGCTCATTTCTTTTGTCTCATTGGTTTCGATCTTCTAAGACTGATACCTCTTTATTTATTTACCAGAAAGATGGTGTGACCATATATTTTCTCATCTATGTTGATGATTTGATTGTTACTGGCAATAATACTCTGGCCATCCAAGCTCTTGTTGCTGCCCTATCTCGGACCTTTGCTATCAAGGATCTTGGAGATCTTAATTATTTTCTCGGTATTGTAGTTACCCGATCATCGGATGGCTTATTTCTCTGTCAACAGAAATATATCACTGATTTGTTGCATAGCTCCAACATGGCTGGGGCCAAACCTGTTCATACACCTATGTCTACCTCTCCTGTTCTTACAGCTGCTACCGGTACTCCTCTTCTAGATGTAGTGAATATCGTTGTATTGTCGGTGCCCTGCAGTATCTCACTGTCAAGAGGCCTGATATCAGCTTTGCAGTGAATCGGGTTGCCCAGTTCATGCATTGTCCTACGGATTTGCATTTGACAGCAGTCAAGCGTATTTTACGCTATTTAAAGTTCACTTTCTCTGATGGACTTCATTTTTGTTCATCTTCCGATTTATCTCTTCACACCTATTCTGACGCTGATTGGGCTGGATGCCTTGATGATTGGAAATCGACGATTGGTTATAGCGTCTTCCTTGGCTCGCACTTAATCTCATGGTGCTCTCGCAAACAACGTACTGTTTCTCGTTCCTCAACCGAGGTTGAGTATCGTGCGGTTGCTACTGTTGCAACTGAAATCGTTTGGATTCGTTCTCTTTTACATGAGCTTGGTGTTTATCTTGCTTGTGCCTCATTGATTTGGTGCGATAATGTGGGTGCTACCTACTTAACCGCAAATCCCATCTTTCACTCGCGTACTAAACATATAGAAATCGATTTTCACTTCGTCAGGGATATGGTTGCGTCTGGTCAGCTTCTTGTTCGATTCATCTCGACCATTGATCAAGTGGCTGACATCTTTACCAAGAGTCTCTCTCGGCAACGTTTTCATCTTCTTCATGGCAAGCTCACTGTGGGTTCACCCCCGGTGAGCTTGAGGGGGCCTGTTATGGATAAGCCGCCATAGACTGTTACACATGTTATCATTTCTTTTGTAACTGCCTCTTGTACTCACGTGGTTTGTTATGTCTGTTATAATCTCCTTCTATGTAACTGGTATAAATATGTAAAGTGATCATTTCATAATTAATAGAGATTCAATACATTTCACTCTCTTCCTCCCCCACTTCCTCCAATTTCCAATCTTTTCTGGCTCTCATGCTTTAACGAGTGGTAGCAACAGAGCATCCATTGCTTCTATCTAAGATAATAGCAAAAGCTGCAATTAGTGCCGACGAGAAAGAAAAGGAAGGAGGTGGAGACGGCAAACCTGAGCCAATGCCCCATTGCTTCTTACTTCTTTCCTACCTTTATCAGCGATTATCGAAGTTGTTTTTGATCTGCCTTGATACTAAGTGGTCCACAATGTGGAGAGTAAAGTATGGATACTAGATACTCAAGAATCAAGACTCGAGAAAGAGGTATGGAGGGAGATGATGGTTGCTGACAATTGTCTGACAATTGTGCACCCTTTTGATTTAATATATTATCAGTGCAATTATAATAATGTATATCATGGTGCATAAATCATATACTCTAGCTGCTAGCTTTGATGAAGTTTGACTCGTCTAAATCATCAGGTTTTGAGGAAGGCGAGTCGAGTAAAAAAAACCTGATTTTTCAATTAAAATGCTTAAATAATGAAATCTAGGTCTACCTACTAGATTCTATTTCCAAGTTGAGAATAACCATTCTAGTTGCTTGACTTTATTTGTTTTTTAAGAAAATAGTCAATATGTAATATATACATACATAAAACCCCCACATTTTGGGTATGCCCATACAATAAGAATGTGCCGTTTGTGGGAAAACTATAACCCCCATACTTCCATAGCATCTTGTAACATAATAATCAAGCATTAACAATTGCATGTTAACAATATTATATGCAAGTGTATACTTACATATATACACATTATTATCTGTGGTTAGCTGCATTAAAAATAATCGAATTCCATGAAAATTTCAACAGAAATGGTTATTTTATGCACAATACTTAAAGCACACTTCTTGATTTATTTCTCACAACTACCGAGAAGTGAATACAGTTGCAAATAAGTTGGCTAAATAGGCAACTTCTACAAGAACCTCTTCAACCTGGGATTCTACCCCCTACTTTAGTGTCAAGTGAAATCAGTTGGGATACACAACTGAGACCTGAATTTAGATTTTCTTAATTTTTTGTTTCTCGCTTGATTGGGATGCCTCTCTCCTTATGACAATGGCAAAAGTGGAGAGGTTTTTTCAATGTTGGTATCTCATTATTTGGCTTGTATTTCAATTTTTTTTTTTTTTAATATAATCATTTGTTGATCCTTTAGCAAAAAAATATACTTGCAAATATTCATATGTATATACTTGCAAATATTCATTGGAACTGAAGTCCAATCAGCAAATATTAATTAGTATACATATGTCACTTACATAACCAAAGATGAGAATGCATATACCTAGAATTCAAAACCCCCAAAATTTTTGTCAGACACATGACATACAAGGTCTTCCATGCTAAGGTGTCCACTACTCTCTTTTGTGATAATATTAGTACTTTATACATGATGGTGAATCAAGTGTTTTATACTCGTTCCGAGCACATTGAGATTGATTATCACTTTGTGCGGAAGAAAGTGGCTCTTGATTCTCTTTTAACTTGTTTTGTATCTTCTCACCATCAACTTGCCTTCATTTTCACCAAGCCTTTCTCTGGCCATGAGTTTCATGTCATTTGTCTCACACTGGGCCTTTGGTCTTCTACGTGCTCAATTTAGGGGGGATATTAATTTGACCGATGAGTCAGATTCTGCTCCACGTGGCCCATTATAAAGGATTGTTACATATTTATATTTTATTTTACCATAAAATTCCCTGGTGCTTTCAACAGCAATGGAGATACTTTAGGTACTATGTGGACAGCTCTGTCTGAGTAATATCCCACTACGTCAGAGAGATAAATTCAGTCGCTGATAAGTTGGCTAAGCATACTGCTATAAGTCGTTCATCATACATTTGGGACTCTGCTCCAGGTTTTATCCTTTTTGATATTCAATGGGATAGTTAGAATAGGCCTAGATTTAGATTCCTATAATTTTCTTTTGCCTTCATTTGTGCTTTGTTTTTTTTCTCTGCTGATGACAATGCCAAAGGTGGAGTAAGATTTCAAAGAATTATTCTTGTACCTTTTTCTCTTCGATAGTAATACAATTTTGTTGACCATTAGCAAAAACAATAGATTGTTACTAAAGGAGGGCAACTGTAATCCATTGTATAATCTTGTAACTCTCAAGTCTATTAATATTGATTAGTCAATTGGGATCTATTTGAGAAGGTCCTTCTTCACAAAGTTCTCAAAGACTTTAGGAGATTAAATATGCAAAGGAAAAAAAAAAAAAAATTGGTTACAACATTGGTTATTCAAAGAGAACAATACAAGATATAAATGTAGAGTGCCCTAGTTTCCTCACATGTGAATAGAAAGATAAAGAGTGTATAAGAAGTAAATAAGACACAACTCTACATGTGATATGGAGATATGGTTTGAATAGGAAACAATGGACAGTGTTTTTATGGGGTAGAACTAAAGATACATTCAATACTTTGAACCCAAAAAAAAAAAAAAAAAAAAAAAAAAAAAAATTGCACTAAGATCACCCATGGTTGACTAACTCAAACGGACTTATTGAGGAAACCCCGCGATAGGGGTGTCACTTCGTGGCGCGACCCGATTGAACCAATCAGGACTGATCGTTTATAGATCGGCCTGGCCCAGCCTATTTATTAAATATGTTGGGCTTGAGCCTGGCCCATTTACAAACGGTTGGTCTAGGTTTTGCTACTTGGACCGTCGGGTGCCAGACCGAGACCGACCAAATAACATCCAACCGAGACCGGTCTATTGTGCACCGGCTTAGCCTACCCTTTAATGATTGTAGAATACCTATTTTACCCCCCAAATTAAAGAGTAAAAACTAAAAAGTAATGACATGTTCACATTTTAAATAATGGTTATATTTTGTATCATTTATTGATTTATTGTCATTTTTTTGGGCTTGCATGAGTGGGCTGGAACATAAGAGCATTGGGCCGTTTAAAAATTGGTTAAAACCCGTTTAACATTAAACATGTCCGTAGCCTGAATAAGGCCCGACTAAAGCCTGATTATATCCCGAGGCTGACCGACCAAATATAAAGTGTACCATGCCCTCAATAACTAAGCCCGATTAGTTAAATGGGCGGACACAGTGCAGCCTTTGAAAGTCTTTAAGCCCGATTAAGCCCGATCAACACCGGACTGGCCTGACCGGTTGACACCCCTACCCCGCAAAGCATTGGCTTCTCATGATGCCAATTCCTGGATCCACTGCAATAAGGAGATCGTACGTTAACTATTTTTGTTTTCTGTTTTTTTCTTTTTCATGTGAACCAGTCCGGCACCGTTCTGTATTCGTATCTCTCCAGAGTTGTTATTATTCTGATCACCAGCATCAACCTTCTGAAACTCAGTACAGCTGCACGAACCACCCTCACCAAATTGAAAGTTGAAGATTTTGATGACGACATTCCCATTATTGGTGTTGTTTTGAGTACCATTCGTAACTGTAAGTGGAGAAGAGGGAAGAATTGGCCTAAGGAGAGCAGAGGGAGTTGGTGGAACAGCGAGGCAAGGCGGAGCAACAAGGAAGTGGAGGAAGAAGAGGCCAGGGGAGAGGACATGGAGGTGGAGGAAAAACCAGCCATGGCTTAGCACATGGAGCAGGTGAAAAAACCAAAAGTTGGAAGAGCAAAGGGAAGAACGGGCCAAGGGTTTAGTTTTGGATTTTCCCATTGGCACTGGGCCCTAGTGGTTTTATTTTTTCTAGAGGGTGAAGAGAGAGGAGGAGATGGTTTACAATCACATTCCTGACCTTTAGCAGCAATCTTGGTAGCTCTTTCAAGGTGATCATTGCAGCCGCCATCTGGTGCTTCCAAATTCTCAGACATCGCTCTAATCCAGAAAAAAGTTTAAGGAGTACTGAATTGGAGGGAAAGAGGGACCTCATATTTATTCTACCCACAAAAAATTAAAAAAATTCTCAAACCCATGGTCAAGGGCGATGGATACAAACAATGTTAAATAAGGTAATAGTTAACTGAGGGTGGAGGAGTATTATCTACTTCGTCTTTGAAGTAGGAATGTAAATGGATGATTTTAATTCAAATATGAATATGTATTTGTATCTGATCAAAGGGTATTTGAATTCAAATATAAGTTATCTAGAACATAATTATCCAATCCAATCTGAGGGTTCTTGAAGTTTAGACAAATTTTAGAGAATAAAAAAAAGTTAAAACAACTTAGAAAGATGCATTAAGAACAGCTCGTATTTTTTGTGGAGGAGGGAGGGAGGAAAGTATGGTTATACAACTTAAAGAGTAGACAGTTAGTCAAAAAATCTGAATTCAATCCACATCTATATCCATTTAAGGGTATATATACCGATTATAGAATATTTGGATCTAATCACATTTGATTTGCATCCCATGGGTTTATATCCCTATATATAAGGTATTGAAAGACACTAATGATTTAAGGTGGTTCACTTTTACCACGAGGTGAGAAGGCCACGAGGTGAGAAGGAGTTCTTCTCCTTTTATTTTATAATTTCCTAATTGCACGACCTACACCACAAGGGATCAATGATGGGATGCACATGGGCCTAAATAATGGTGAATCTTTGACATTTTAGATGGGTGGGAATATCATTTATTATTATTATTAATTTTTTTTGTTTTTTGGGTGCATACATGCGCTTGACTTGGAGTGTTTAATTCCCCTTATTTTATCACATAAGGGGAATTTTTTGAAAGAAGGAGAACGCCTAGCGCAAGACTGATGGCGGCACACGTTTACATATCCAACAAGTGGAGAGCAGGTCTTTTTTTTTTTTTCGAAGGAAAATTTCACTCCTTTTCCCTGGCGTTTTCATTTATTACATTCCTTTCCCCTTCAAAGTTTAAAATTACATTCATCCCCAGTATTGTTAACACCGTTAGAATTACATATCAAATGACATTTTTACCCCAAATTTTACCCTGCTCCTCCCCTACCTCTTCATCTCTTCTTCTTCTTCTGCTACTTCCGTAGTCACTGCTGCTGTTGAAGGCGATGCGTTGGCCGTCAACCCACCAACTTCTTCAGCTTCGAGAAACCGAGGCTTCGTAATGCCTACATTGCACTCCAAACATGGAAGTCATCCATGTTCTCTGACCCTTTCAACCTCACCGGCAATTGGTTCGACCCCAACTTTTTCTCCTACTCCCGCTTCATTGTAAAATTTTCAAGGTTTTAATTGTAGAAATATGACACTGTACGTTCACCACAAGTAGGTTCTTCCACCCTTTTGAAAAGAAAATCCGTGAAGAAGGATTGTGTGGTATTTGTATTATAGAGTTTGGGCTTTTTAAAGTGAAGATCAAAAGGTTAAAAATATTAAAATGGAAGTCGATCAAAGACATTTTGATCTGTCATCTTGTCTACTTCTCTCTTGCTTCTCTGTTTCTGCGGCCATGGATGGGAGAAAATTAGAACAAGGAGAGACGGGTCTCAGTGAGATGAAATAAATGTTGGAATGGAATGAAGGCCGCAGCCGCAAAGTTCTTGCGGCTAGGGGTTTTGGCTGACAAATAAGCCGGCGTCGGCGATTGTGACCACAGCCCCAAGGGCCACAACCAGCCTAACAAGCAAGAGAGAGAGAGAGAGAGAGAGAGAGAGAGAGAATTTTGTTGATTAAAAGAATAAAAAAAACTGCCATGGGAAGATCGTTTGTTACATAAAAATTGGAAGGTTAGGAATGATGCGAACATCGACCTTGCTGCTCTTCACGATTCATTTACTGATCCGAAGGATCCACTTCACAAGGAATTTGGTGAGTTATGTTTCTTTTTTGTTCTAGGGCACAGATCTGGTTCTCTAATATCATGGCATTTGATTGAATTCCAAGGGAGTAACAGGGAGGCGCGTCAAAAATTGCATTCCAAGGTAAAGGTATTTTGGGATTTAAAATTAAATTTACATCTTGCGTCATCACTTAACGGTGAATAGCTCACCTTATGGATACCATTGATAGAGTTTACAACATCAAAGGAAAAATTATGTAATTTTAAACTTCGAAGGGGAGGGAAGTATAATAAATAGAAACATTAGGGAAGGGAGTGAATTTTTTTTTTTTTTTTTTTCTATTTAACAAGGTGGTCATTTCACATTGTCAATGACTCCATGGGGTGTTGTGTCCATTCTTCCTATACCATTCCCCCTCCTTTTTCTTGTAGATCCATCTTGGTGTAACCCTATGATTTGCAATTTGCCCACATGCAAATCAGTGCTGATCAACTCAAAACATTCTAGCATTTTTTTCTTATCTTTTTTATGACTCCTTATAGTGGCTTGACGACAATTCATTGTCTTGTTCTAATAACATTATCTTAAATGTAAAAATTCATTCTTCGCAAATTATATTAAGTAAAAATGTGGTAGCATAGATTCATGGACTAATAACAATGCTTAAAACAACTCCAATTTTTTATAGGGAATTGCCTAGATCTACATAGATACTAAAATGCTTTATAAAGTGATTGGTAAAATTATATTTAACAATTTTTTTTTTTAATAATAAATTATAGGCAAGAGTTTTTCTAGTGGATGGTACTAGTAAGGGCATTTATTGTTGAGAGTAATCTGATTTGTGGAATTGGTATCAATAGATCCAATTTGTTTGTCCTTCATACTGATATTACCAAATGTA
>NC_056558.1:22680968-22876013 GCF_013358625.1 Macadamia integrifolia
CGTGGGTTGTTTATTTTCAGTTATTTATTTATTTAATTTTAATTGCGTGGCTTGCGTCTTTAAATTCTTAGATGACGAATGGTTAGGACGTTATTTTAGATACATATGTTTAGGACGGTAATTAGAATTAGATCACAACCATTAATCGGTTCACTTTTGTATTATTAAAAGAAATAAAAAAATAAAGTGGCTGCTCCCTGTGCTTGACCCGTAGCTACATTGATCCGTACGCTTGCAGTTACATTTTAAATCTCAAACAGTTTGAATCCCCTCCAGTTAGAAAGGCATGAAATGCATAAACTTGTGGGGTCATCTTTACACCTTCGGCAATACACAGTCGCAAGCCAAAATTCGATCGCACTTTCGATCTCTGATCCAAGGCCTATCCCAACAGTTCAAATTTTACCGGATTAGGGCACGGGTGTAACACTCCCCCCACCTTACAAGAATTTCATCCTCGAAATTGAACATACCTAGCATACCAAATAATCCAAGATATTGCTTCATCATATCATCGTCTCGCTCCCAGGATGCTTCCTATTCGGGGTGGTTCATCCATTTCACCTTGACGAAGGAAACGGTGTGGTTGCAAAGAACATATTCCTTTCGGTCAACAATCTTCTCTGGATACTCCACATAGGAAAAGTCCTTATCCAGCTCACGGGGTATGTAAGTCAAGACGTGAGTATGGTCAGAAATGTACTTCCTCAACATAGATACATGGAAGACATCATGTGTACCTTCCAACTCTAGCAGCAAAGCTATCCGGTAAGCTACCAGTTTGATCCTCTCCAGTACATCATACGGTCCCATAAACCTTGGACTAAGCTTTCCCTTCTTGCCGAACCGCGTCACCCCTTTAACTGGGGAGATCCGTAAGAAGACCTTGTCTCCAACACCAAACTCCAGATGTTTCCTCATAACATCTGCATAACTTTTTTGCCTGGACTCAGCTACCTTGATCCTTTCTCTAATCACATTCACCTTCTCACTGGTAGCCTGTATCAAGTCTGGACCCAAAATATACCGCTCACAAACCTCATCTCAATAGAGTAGAGTTGGCACTTCCTGCCATACTGTGCCTCGAATGGGGACATATCGATGGTGGCCTGATAACTATTGTTGTAGGAGAACTCACTAAGAGAAATTTGCTCATCCCAACTATAACTAATATCCAAGGCACATGCTCAGAGTAGGTCCTCCAATGTTTGAATAGTCCTCTCCGACTGACCATCGGTTTGAGGATGAAAGGCAGTGCTGAAAGCCAACTGTGTGCCCATGGCCATCTGCACACAGGTTCAGAACTTGGAAGTGAACCTGGGATCTTGATCAAAGATGATACTAACTGGTACACCATGCAACCTGATGATGTTATCGACATAAAACTTGGCTAACTTGTCCATGGAAAATGTAACCTTAATTGGGATAAAGTAAGCTGCCTTGGTCAAGCAATCCACAACTACCCAAATGGCATCCATACCCTTCTGTGTGTGAGGTAGGCCTGTGATGAAGTCCATGGTAATATTCTCCCATTTCCACTCCGGAATAGGGAGGGACTGTAATAACCCATGGGGCCTCTGTCACATGCGTGGCCACATCATTCTTCATTCTTCTCCACCAATAGGAGCCTTTGAGGTCCTTGTACACTTTAGTGCTGCTGAGGTGAATGGAGTATGGAGAGCAATGTGCCTCTCTCAAAACTGTGTCTCTCAATTCACCATCACTAGGCACACACAACCTCCCTTTGAACTTGAGGATCCCACTTTCAGTCACCAAGAAATCTGGGTCCTTTTGGGTTCCTTCCTGGCATTCTGCTATCAGCTTCTGCAGCTCTGGATCAGTAACCTAAGCTGTAGTGATCCTATCCACCAGACTAGGTTATACCATCAATGCCGATAGTGACAAGGTGACACCCTCTACTAACAGCTCTAAGTCTAGCTTCCTGGGCTCCTCTAAGAGATACTCATTGGTGGTCAATGATGCCAAAGTCAGTGATTGGGATTTCCAACTAAGCGCATCTGTTACCACATTGGCCTTTCCTGGGTGATAGTGAATAGTATAATCATAATCCTTCATCAGCTCCAACAGATGCCTCTGCCTCATGTTGAGCTCCTTTTGGGTGAAGAAGTACTTGAGGCTATTATGGTCATTGAAGATCTCACTCTTCTCACCATACAGGTAGTCTCTCCAGATTTTCAGTGCAAAAATCATGGCTGTCAATTTCAAACATGAGTGGGGTAGTTCTTCTCATAATCCTTCAATAGAAGGGATGCATAGACAATGACTTTCCTGTGCTGCATCAATACACAACCCAATCCCAGCTTGGACGCATCACTATAAACAACCATACCATCTGTACTTGTCGGAATAGTTAAAACTGAAGCTGATACCAACTTTTGCCTTAGCTCCTTGAAGCTCTTCTCACAAGCATTAGACCACTCAAATTTTACACCCTTCTGTGTGAGTCGGGTCATCGGAGTAGCAATGCGAGAGAAGTTCTCAATAAACTTCCTGTAGTATCTGGCCAATCCCAAAAAATTACGTATGTCTGCTACACTCTTGGGAGTCTCCCATTCTAGAACTACCTACACCTTGCCTGGGTCAACCTCTATACCCTTGGAATGTGGCCTAGGAATGCCACATGTGACAACCAAAACTCGCACTTGCTAAACTTGGCATAGAGTTGCTTCTCTCTTGGCCATTGCAGTACCAACCTCAGGTGAACAACATGCTCCTCTGCACTCTTGGAGTAGACCAAAATGTCATCAATGAATACCATCACAAAATTATCCAAGACATCCTGGAATACCCAATTCATCAAATCCATAAATGCAGCTGGTGTATTGGTTAACCCAAATGACATTACCAAGAACTCATAATGTCCATACCTTGATCTGAAGGCTATCTTACTGACATCACTGTCCTTGATCCTGAGCTGGTGGTAGCCCAATCTAAGGTCGATCTTGGAGAACACCTTTGCACCCTGTAACTGATCAAATATAGTTCTTAATGGTTAGCTTATTAAGCTCTCGGTAATCAATGCACAATCTCATACTTCCGTCTTTCTTCTTGACGAACAAGACCGGTGCTCCCCATGGAGACACACTAGGTTTAATAAATCCCTTCTTCAGAAGATCTTAAAGTTGCACCTACAATTCCTTCAACTCTATGGGGGCCATGCGGTAAGAGGCCTTTGACACTGGTGCCGAACTGGGGAATAGGTCCATAGCAAATTCCGTCTCTTGGTCCGGTGGCAAACCTGTCAAGTCATCAGGGAATATATCAAAAAATTCCCTCACCACATCTAGCTTGGTCAATGGCCTAATCTCTACCTCAGTATCCATCACAGATGCTAAGTAGCCTTGACATCCCTTATCCAGTAGCTTCTTCATCTGGAGTGTGGATATGATAACTTTCCTAGGTTTCTTGGGCTTATCCCCTTGGAACACAAACTCATCATCATCACGAGGTCTAAAAATGATAGCCTTCTCTGCACATAGCACACTGGCTTTATATGTGGACAACTAATCCATTCCTAAAACCACATCGAAGTCGATCATATCCAACTCGATCAAGTGAGCATTCAGCTCATGGTCACCTATGGTCACTATACAAGGCTCATAAACATAGCTTAAACCCACCACACTTCCTGTAGGGGTGCTCACAGCCAAATATTGAGTCAATCCCTTAGGTAGAATTCTCATCTTCTTCACAAATGCCAGTGACACGGACGAATGTGAGGTCTTGAGTCAAATTACACATGTGCAGGTAATAATGATATCAATAATGTACCTATCACTACACCAGGTGTAGCCTCAGCATCCTCCACCGTCATAGCAAACACTCTGTCCTGTGGTCTTTGGCCCTATAGGGGTTGTGCTGGCCTAGGGACTGAATATGTCTGCTGGGGCCTAGGTGGCATAGTGTAGGGTGTATCACTTAGCCTTCGGTAGGGGTTGGTCCTTGCCATATGGCCCGACTGATCACAATGAAAACATCTCAGGCCTGATCCTGAAGACGATGATACTGCACTAGATTAGGAGGATTGGGAAGTCTGACTAGCATCAGGCCTCTTAAACTGCACTGGAGTTGGGTTGGCGTAGGGCAATCGGAAAGGTTTGCTACCTCCTCTAGAATCAGTAGATCCCATTGGCCTCTTTCCCTATGCACATCTTCAATAGACTTGGCCACTTAGACCACCTCAAAATAGGTTTGCAGTTTCAACCCCACAATGGTTGACCCAATACCTGGCCTCAACCCTTTCTCAAACTTCTTTGCCTTGGCTCTATCGCCTCTCAGATGCTCAGGAGCAAAATGGAATAGCTCCTCAAAGCGCTGCTGATACTCGAGCACAGACCAGAACCTTAAACCAACTAAGAGAACTCACTCTCTCTCCTATCTTGAAAGCTTTTCAAAAAATAATTCTCAAAGAAGGCCCCTTTGAAGTCTGCCCAAGTAGGGTTCGGGTTACTAGCCCTCAGAATAGGCTCGGGGGCACTCCACCAATCATCTGTTTCATTCTGTAATTGATAGCCCGCACACAAAATTTTTTACTCATCGATGCAGCCCATCAGTCTAAAAACCTTCTCCATCCCACTAATCCATCTTGATGGATACAATGGGCCTTGCCCCACCTTGGAGAAACATGGGGGCTTAAGACGTTTAAATTTCTCCCTCATTTTTTCAAGTCTGTCCAACCCTCTACATGGACTTGAGCTTGTTCCGGCATCAGATCTTACACATGCCCATGAACCTATGCCCCACCAGATGTTTGAAGGGTAGCCAATCTAGCAGGTATTGGAATGGGTGCCGGTGGAGTAGGAGGTGCGGGCGGTGCATTACGGGCTTCCATTACCGCTTGGACTGATTCTGGCCATAAATTGATTATGTCTTTCTTCCACTTCCCGCATCATGTTATTCATGATGGATGCCACATCCTAACCCGTAAGTATGGGTGGGGTCGGAGGTGTATTGCGGGGTCTACCCCAATTTTGTGTAGGGGAAGAAGGAGGTGATAGGCGTGTTGGGATCGGGATCAGGTGTTCCGGCGTGACATGATTCCTATGAAGGAATCTGATTAGTACACATACATAAACAAGGTTGCATGTAATTGGAACACACACATACATTGTGGGTCCCACACGTATATCGTAGTCAACATTAGGGTTAGGGCATACAGAAGTGGGGTCCACACATATTAAGATCCGATCGTGCACACATCCCAAAGAGGCACATCAAGGACCCAAATAAAACTTAGGTTTAAAAATTTAACATGACTTATTTTCTCTTGAATTCATTGGAAACAGGGATTCAAACCACCAAAAATATGGTTTAATCCATCAAAAATATTAGTGGTATTTTCGGTGGGAAAAATAGAGGCCAAAAACCTAATTTTTACTTCACCGGAAGCATGTCCAATGTTTCCAATGGGCTGTTTTCAGTGACACTAAATCGCCTTTAAATAGGCTCAGGCCTTGGGTTATTCATATAAAACCCTATTTACTCTTGTGAGAAAGCTATGGAAACAACCAATGAGTCCTTTTCTACCAATTCCCTACCTTCCTTGCTCTATTTCATAGTCGATTAGAGCCGCATTTGCATCCAAGGTATGTTCTCTTTCTCTGTAACCTAGTTTTTATGATTTTCTTCTCTATGAGTTTTGCATTCAGCCATTTAACTAGGTTTTCCATTCCAAATCCTTAGGAATCATCTTGCAACAATGTCTGGACGCCGTGTACGTACCCGACGTGCTCTTATACAAAAGGAGCAAGATGCCGCTGAGCAGTTCAACCCAATCCTGTTCTGCTCTGCGCTTGAGCAAGACCATTGGGAGTTCTTTAAGCACCGCAATGTCGATCCAAGAGCTATGTGAGGACCAACGACTTTCGCATATTCTGTCTTCATCAACTGTTTGAGGAGATCGGGTGGTACCGCATCCTGAAACCCAATCGATATTACTACCCGACCCTGGTCAGGCTATTTTACTCCAACATGGAATGCATGAACTGGGTTACCGAAGATATACGGATCACCTCCTATGTGAAGGGGGTGGAGATATCCTTTGATATGGGGCAGCTAGCAAATATTTTGATGATCAACAATGCAGGTAATCTAGTGTAATGCCCACCTCGGACTCCAGTATATGAATTTCAGAGTCCCGATACCTTCCAGGAGATTAATGACATGCTGACTAAGGAAGCCTAGGGATGGAACCATTCAGTCAAAAACTTTGCCACTCCTAAGGTTGTCTGCCATGTGATTCAGCTGAATGTTCTCCCCACCTGTGGACATTATAATGAGATGTCTGCCTTGCAAGCCTACGTGACATACTATGTGTACATGGGGGCACAGATACATTTGCCTTACCTCCTAATGTGGACAATGGTAACTCAGTCTGAAGGGCAGGATCGCCGAGTAGGGAACCTATGCTACGGAAGGATATTAACTGACATCTTTTACAGCTTTGGGGTGGACACAGAGGGTGAGGCACGCTTGGGTGAAGAGGTCATAGACTTCAACCAAGACTCTCTGAGGAAGATGACCATAGATTTGAGGGAGGTGACACCTATTCCAGGAGAAGGTCAGCAGCCCATAGAGGTAGAGGGTGGCGATGCCCGTGAGGCAGGAGGAGAATTTGCTAGGGTTGGTGAGGCTCCACCACCTGATCCCTAGGCTATGGGTTCGATGGCAGCTTCTACATCCTAGAGTACTAGGGGTGTGAGGCCCTACGGTCTGAATGACGTTATGGCCCATCTGAATACCACTATGTCATTGATGAGGAGCATGGACAGCTGCTGCGAGAGCATGGACAGGACCTATTGTCTTATAGACAATAGAGTGGCCTCCCTAGAGGCACAGATGTAGGTGATGGTCTTCCACCTTGGTATCCCGGTGCCTCCTCCAGGAATGCATGTTCCAAACCAAGCTCAAGGCCAAGAATAGAGCTAGCAGTAGCAGCAGCAGTAGCAGTAAGAGTAGTGGCATATCTGCCACTGTAGTTTTTAGGGTTTCCATTTTCATGTTTTTATTTGAGTTTGATGTTTTTAGGTTTAGTTGAACTTTTACATTATGTCATTTGCTCTAGTTGTTTGATTTCCTAGTCTTAGGCTAGTTAGGATTTCCTACTTTCCATACTTTAATTTTATAAAATGTGTAAGCTACGTATTCAAGTTCTTGATTATAATGAAATGGCATAACACCTAAACTTGTCTCCAACTATGCAATTTCTATTATTGTTGTCTTTAGATTTTTATTTAATCCTAGTTTCCCCAAAATCATGGTTTGGCTGAGACTATGAGTTAAGACAGAGCATCGCACTCTGATACCACAACTGTCACACCCCACCTTAAAGTAGACCCAATTTACTATTAGGAATACCGACAGTGTGAGTAAGACACGTACCTGTCTTACCACCTACCAGGATCTCTGATAGCAGTACCTTAACACATTCACAATCTCACAACACAAACCAATATAAGTAGTGGAATCAGAGTATAGTAGCAGAATTTATAAATATGGGGAAAACATCTAATGGTAAAACAATAGCAATAATTGAGTTATTCTTTTACATTCATCTATGACATATACTATAATCTCAAAATATACAATTCACAACTATATCCAAAAGTATCAAAAGATGATATACAATCTCACGGTGCGTGGCGTAAGCACAGTGGTCACAAGCACAGTCCTGGTCGTGCTCCTCCACTTCTGGCATCCACCAGTCGCTCGCACCATACTCCGACCCAGAAGATACTGGATCACCCACCATTGGCACCACAATACCTGTATCATCATTTAAAAAGGGGTGTATATGTGGGGTGAGCTTTCCAACTCGCTCAGTGACCGGTGGGGTCAAGCACATCCAAGCAAGTCATTAGCAGTAGAAATTTATGATGCTTGATTGCGGAAATTAAACACATAGTCCATGATGCTCGTGATGTAGTTCATTTATTTATTATCCACCTAATAATACAAACTAAGTCTGGTAAATGCTACTATGACGCATTAGGCTGTATCCCTTGTCTCGAAAATGACATCGACTACGCAGCGATACAAACCGTAGTTATGATTAGAAGTGTGTCGGTCCCCATATGCGTCCATGGGTCACCTAGCAAACTTTGACAACCACCTCCTGGTAATCACGGCATCGGTAACACATCGGCCACTATGACAAGTTCCCGCCTCTGGCAATAATCACATCATACCGCGGGAGTGGCACTTCGAAAAGTCTCATCAAACATACCACAATGAGTTATCCAACACTTCAACCTCTATTGGCAAGTGTGCATAGCATAGGGAGTGATGCCTAACCACAAATATACTACATGCCTTCATAATGACATAGTTAGTATGGATTACACGATACCGGAGAGACCTCGGGCACAAAGTGTAATCCATCTCCAAATACAGTCCCGGGTACATGATACCAGTGAGACCTTGGCCACAAAGTGAAACTTGAGACCGTTTACCTAATCTAGCATACAAATAGCAGTTGAGTATGAATTATGCAACACCGGTAAGACCTCGGCCACGAAGCGTATCCATTTTCAAATGTAGTCCTGGGGTACACGATACCAGCGAGACCTTAGCCACAAAGTGTAACTCGCGACTACAACTAACTCTAATGCACATAATCAATGCATGAATGCATCATATATACGGTAATCATGACACCGATACCACCTTAGCCACGTCGGATTCTGTCTCACACACACACACATCCAATATACATATGGCGATCATGGTACTAGTACCACCTCGGCCACACCGGGTCCCATCATACATTCCATACAATTTATATCATGATCGTAAAATGATAATTTCAATTAAATAGATAATTCTGAGTATGAGAGAAATTTAATAAATAATAAACATTTCAAAAATAAACACAGTCCATCCCTCACCTGTTTTACGATCGGTTGTGTTTGGGTTCAAGTACAGCCATCGATCAATTCAATTTTGGCTTCGGGACACGTGCATGTCACTATCCTAGATACAAGGGAACCATTAGTATGCATCAAAAACATCAAGAGGGACCCACACAGGTCACCCCCAAAATGTACAGGCATTGTCACTAGGTGACAGTATTGTCATTGGAAACACCCATCGAAAATAGGGCATTTCCACTGAAAATATCAGTATTGTTTTCGGTGGAGGTGATAGAGAGAACATTAGGCTCATTTTTCCACTGGAAAAAACCCATCGGAAATAGCTATAGTGCTTCCTGTGCCATATTTCTGGTGGACACAGAAATGTACAACTCGAATTGGGGCTTTTCGGCTCGGGCCCGATTGCCAGGATTTGTTCCATGGAGTTTGTAGGAGATGTTTCTAGCATCATTCTAAGCCAAGAAAATTCCATTTCCATTGAGCCATTTGGGAGATATATCGATTGAACGATCGAAACCCTAGTTGGTCTTTTGGCATTACATGTTATCGGAGCTCACTGGGCTTGGTTTGAGCTCGGCAACAACACCAGGAGGGTAAAACAGCCAACCCAAAACCTTGACATAGTTTTTACATCATGATTCTACCCATATCTAGCTTTTCCTAGGTCGAAATGAAGAGAGAGAGTGGCATGGGATGTTGTACTTACCTCTGGCGGTGATTCTGGCAACAAGGCGACAACCGGCACTAAGGTAGGCCTTCAATCCACTTCTCCTTCTTCTTCTTCCTCCTTCCTCTCTTCTTTCTCTCCTCTCCTATGTTGGGCACAAGGTAAATGAGGAAATGAATCCTCATTTCCCAACTAATAACTTAAGTTGGCCCTTAGGGTCCGTTTGGTTTGGGCCTCTGTTGAACCAATCTGCTTAAAACGAGTTTCAGGGCACGATGAACCGCACAATTGGGTCCATAAGGTGTCCACATCAAGAGGAAGATGTGGAGGATGATTTGGGATCATTCAGAACCATTTATGATGCGAGTGGCGGGACACACGGGCATCGAAACCTCGACAACAGCCAATGTACCCACCAGAAATAGGCACCGGATTCATGCCCAGGCTGCTTCTGGTGGCTTGTTTCTGGTGGTCAAGACAACCTATTGTTATGATAGCTTGCTGTCCCAGGGTTAGTCTTGCACGAGTGGTTGCCCTTAGACATGCCCAAGGCTTTTCGGCAATTATGATGTATGTCAAAAATCAAGTGTGGGGAGTTAGGTCACTTACCATCTAGGATTGGAAGGTATGAATCCCCTCTAGTTAGATAGGCATGAAATGCACAAACACGGGGGGTCATCTCTACCCCTTTGGTAATGAGCAGCCATGAGGCGAAACCTGATCGTACTTCTAATGTCCAATCCGAGGCCTATCACAACAGTTCAAATTTGACCAGATTAGGGCACGGGTGTAACACATCCAGTGTATTAGGAAGTAAGAATTAAAACTTCAAGATAAAAGTCTAATTATTGTGAATTTAATGTGTGCGATAGAGATATGATTAGGATATGACTAATTTCTTCTTTGGAAGCACACATTGATTGACGTCTTGAAATAGTGAGATCCATGCATCATTGGATGGCTAGTGCTCAGGAAGTGAGGAATGCTTGAGAAGACGATGATGACAATGATGGTGGTGCAAGGGAGGCCTTGGATCGAGGCCCAATGACTCAGGGTCAAGCTACCCAGGCGGAAGATGTGGAGCCACGTCCTGCCCCTAAGAAGTCATATGCAAGAGCGGTTGGGAATACATCTTGGCCTATAATCGACTCTCTTCCAAAGCCGATTGAAGCTATCAACATCAGGAGAATTGTAATTCCTCAACATAACTATGAATCAAAGAGACAGATGTTTAGATTTGCACTGATAGGGCGAGTTAATTTTCGTTTGATCTCTTTGGATGATCTGCATAAGGAGGCACGAGAGAATTGGAAACTGAGTAAGGGGGAGACCATGCATCCTTTGGGGAAGGGGTATGTAATTTTTCAGTTCCAGTGCGAACAGGATAAGGCAACAATATGGCAGAGCAGTCCTTTAATGATGGGGGAGCAGGCGATCCGATTCCAGCAATGGAAATCAGATTTTAATATCCATGAGAAACAATCATGGTCCAAACTCGTTTGGGTTCGCTTTCTGGACCTTCCCCTCGAGTATTGGAATGAGAATGTGTTGTTGTCTATTTTAAATGTAGTAGGGCACCTTGTGGGATTGGATCGCAGAACAAGGGAAGGAGTCATGGAACTCTTCGCCAGAGTTCTAGTCGATGTGGACATCTTGGAGGTGGCAACTCGTATCGAGGAAGTGCAAGTGGAATGGATGGAACCAGGAACTACAAAGGTCTTTGGGTTTCACCAGAAGGTGCTGTATAAAGATGGACTAGAGTGATGTAGGTACTGCAAGAGGATCGGGCACCAACTAGGAGCCTATAGATTGAAGAAGTCCAACAATGAGAAAGAAAATTCTTATGTAAGGGCGGCGAGCTTTCCTGGCACCGTGTATATTCAAGACGGAGTTGACTCAGCCTATGCCAACTCACAACGAACTCGATTGTCTAGAAAGGAAAGAACAATAGGAGGGGATTCTCCCTTATCTCATGTGGGATTGTCTCCTCTTGGAATGGACAGTGGGGGAAATATTCAAGTAGTTTTAGAAACTTCCTTTTCAACCAAGAACAATAAGGGAAATGCTATATTAAATGACCTGGATGGATATTTGAATTCAAATTCAAACTTTCCAGAACTGGAGGATGGTGAGGTGGCAGCATTAGAAGCATATGAGGATTTGGGTGAACCGATTGTTGACCCTTATGTGGTGGAACAAGTTCCCTTTGGTCCAACTAGGGCACTGGACTAGGGTGAATCACATGCAACTGGACCAGGGCGACTCACATGCAACTGGACCAGGGCTAGTCTTACTAGCTCAACCATCTCACCCAAGGAGAGTTCAGGCGACTAGGGCCAGAGAAGGGGGTGTTGGTGCGTCTCGTGGCAACCGAAGCTTTTCCTTAGAGTGAACTCAGCCTCATGTAGAGGAAAGGGCAATGAACCAAATTCCTGAGATTGAGGTAACAGATGGCAGGGTGTCTTTGATCTTCCATGAGATAGAGGAGATCGACAGAGCTATCACCGCTCATGAGAAAGTTAGTGCAGCTGCCTCGCGAGCAGGTAAGACCAGTAAGAAGCATGTTGGTCAGGCAAAGAAGTCCGACAAAAGTACTGCCAAACATTGTTAATAATAAAAGTCCTCTTCTGGAATATAAGAGGAGTGAAGAAGGCCTCTAGTGTCAGAGCCTTACGATCCATTTTAAGAGATCATTCTCTGGACATTATCTGTTTGGCTGAGCCGATGGTTAAGGTCAGTGATTTCCCTTCACTGTTGGTTAACAATTTGGGTTACAATGTAGACTTTATTCACAATAATAGGCATGAAAAATTCCCGAATATGTGGATTATTTGGAGACAAGGTGTCCCTTGTCCTTTGGTTATCTCAGCGTCCGATCAGTAAATTTCAGTCATGGTGGATTGGTTAGGTGGTAGTGTAGGTTTAACTTTTGTGCATACAAATTGCTTTAAGGCCAAATGTAGAGAGCTTTGGATGGAGCTGGGTTTGGTGGTGAATTCTACAATCCCTTGGTCCGTGATAGGGGATTTCAATGCTACCATCCTCTCCAACGATAAAAGGGGTCTAGGGAGATTCAATGCAAGCTCCGCTGTAAATTTCCAAAATATGGTGGATGCATGATGCAAGTCCCTTCCCAAGGCAAAAAGTTCACCTGGAAAAACAACCGTCGTCGAGGTAATGTAGCTGCTATCCTTGATTGAAGCTTCTGTAATAGTAAATGGCTGGATGTTTTTAAAAATATCCTCCAAAGGGTTCTGTGAAGAATCTCCTCCGATCATGCCTCTATTCTGGTGGTTTTGGACATGATCTCCAAGCCAGGAAATATCCCTTTTAGATTCAATAGTTTTTGGATGGAGAATGAACATTTTGATAATGTAATTCAGGATGGGATGGAATAAAGAGATATCTGGAAATCCTATTTACATTCTCTCTCAGAAACTTAAGCAGGTTAAATTGTTTATTAAGCCTTAGGAAAGAAACAATTTACCTAATGTTGATGAAGAAGTAAAGAAAGCTTCCGAGCATTTGAGCACAGTTCATAAGAAATTGAGGCAGCAAAGATGACGGATGATCTATTTGGGCACGAGGTTGATGCCAAAATGGCTCTTCTGAAAGCTATACAAATGTAGGACAATCTTTGGGCTAAAAATCAAAGCAGATGTGGATGAAGGATGGGGAAAAAAATTCCAAATTTTTTCACCTCTCAGTGTAAATGAGACGATCTCGCAATTAGATTCGGAACTCGCAAAATGCTGATGGGGAGTGGATGACTGATCAGCAGCAATTATCTTCATATATTTCTAAATATTATGAAGATTTTCACAGCACCTCCCACACTACCCCTCACCCTAAGCTGCTGGACTGTATATGTCACACCCCGTTCACACAGAACCGGATCGGTGACCGGGTTAACACCGGTTAACCCAAACCTACCAGGATCATCTGATACAGTATCCCACCACAGCATACACAACTAAGAAAGTGTTCATCAGTTCAGCGAAAGACTTAATTTACCTGTAAATATTCCTATTATACTTGATACCCAAATTGTAATACATAGTTAAGTACATGTGGGCCCGTAGGCATGATATTTACACAAAAGAATACAATTTACATATCAAGTACACAAAAGGGATCATCAAAAACACAAAGGGTACAACTCAGCTCGGTATCAAAAGTAGAGCTCAGCTCGGTATCAGAAGAAGAACTTAGCTTGGTATTAGAAGAAGAGCTCAGCTCGGTATCAACAGTAGAGCTCAGCTCGGTATCAAAACTGCGATCCCACAGCATAGCCCTCGCATGAGCAATCCGTGCCGTGCTCTAGTTCCTCGGGAACCCACCAATCCTCTTTAGGGAATTTAACCATGGGGCCCGACCCGTGCTCTTCAGTTTGATGACCTGCAAAATCATCTAAAAGAGGTGCACACGTGGGATGAGCTCACTAGCTCAGTAAGTGGAAAGAAAGACCACACAGCAGTCCACACAGCAAATCACAACCATATGCTCTATATGCTATGCAATTCATTTTTAATCACATCCACCTAAACAACATTACTAAGTCCTTGGTTTAGTGCTACTACAACCACAGTGCGCGTATACTCCAGGTACGAGCCGTAAACTCCATCCCGTAATACGCCCATAGGGCTGTCGGAGAAGGCCCACCGTGAGTACTCAGAAAAGTAAAACATACTGACCACCGGCTCTCAACAAAAAGTAAATGACAGAAATAAAGGTGCTGACTCTAGCAAATTAAAAGCAGTATGATTGGCCCTCTTGAATATACCACTAGGGTTGCTGACTGTCCTAATGACTAGCCAGGCGTATGTCTAACCGCCACAGTGACCCAACTACCATGACCACTGGTTCCCCCAAATGGTAACCCAACACCTCAACCCCTGTTGGGAAGGGTCGTAGCACGGGAAGGTGATAATCCTACACCGCATGCTCCTATATGACATAGTACGATTACATAGTGCCTCCGCGTCCCATTCCACGGGCCACCAATGCACTCGTTTCCAAGCCGACTATGGCATCAAGCCTACTAAAGCATTATGCACAATGATGTCATCATTCATCACATATTCACATCATCATTTGACATTAAGAAAATAAACACAACACACAAGTCATAATAATATGAGGATGGCTAAGTTACACATAATTCACATGATGACATGACTAGTCTAGATACAATTAAATGAATGCCAAACAAGCCTTATCATAAGGCCAAACGTCCTCTCCCAACTTACCTGTAGTGTACAAGGACTCACGCTCGGTACGGGTGAGATTCGATGCGAGAAGCGTACGTTTTGGTGAACCTAACATAAGTGAATGGGGTTAGCATTTCACCATTTTGGACCAATGACAAATCATGTTTAGAATCCTAAAAGAAGGTCGCACATCCGTTTTGGATCCGTTTGGATGTAAAAATCACGTTGGGAGCCTCTCGAGTGGGTCCGACAGCCCACCTGTCATGACCCACCAGTCAGACCCACCGGTCATGACCGGCGGGCAGGTCGACCCACCGGTTGGGGCCGTCAGTTGGGCCCGAGGGTCCTACTAAGACCAGCAGGCAGGTTGGTCCACCGATCGATCCATCGGTTAAGCCCACCGGTTGGCCCCGAGGGTCTGCCCTCTCAGGCGGGTGCCCTCAGGCGGGCCATTTGGCCCACCGGTCTTGGCGGGAAAATGCCATTTTTGCCTAAAACCTTCCCCAACCTTTGGGGAAACAAATGGGGCTCTTCCCAACCCATTCTCCACACATTCAAGGTCTCATAAGATGGTTCTAACCTAGATCTAGGTTAGATTTAAGGAATGGAGAGCCATCTTACCTTCTTTGCTCAAGAACTCCTTCAAAACCCCAAAATCACTTCAAATCACCAATGCTTTTGCCAACCTTGTAAGCACTTCTTCAAATCCTTCAAAATCAACACATATATCATCTATTAAACCTTAGATCCATCATCTCAAGGGGGATTTACAAGACCTCAAGAAACTCTACCCAAATCAAGGGTTTTACTTGGGTATGGTGAAAGTTTAAGGAACCTAGCCTTTGCTCACCTCTAAACGTAGATCTCGTATTGGAGATCACTCTTCCAGGGTCGGAATGGGAAGATCAAGCCTCAGCGCCACTGAAATCCATCTCTTCTTGCTCTTCCTTCTCTTTTCCTCCTCTTTCCCTTCTTTTCTCTCTCCTCTTTACTCTTCTCACCAAACGTCCGAGTGTCATAAATGAGAAAAAGAAAGAGGAAAACATAAAATAGCTATTTATACCTTTTAAAACATCTTGTAACCTCATGGGTGGGTTACTCAAATGGGCGGATGCACCCACCTGTGACCGCCCACTTGAGAGCCAAAAATTGGCCAATAAGTGGGATTCTGATGGGATTCGACTCTTGGCATGAATCACCCTCTCGACGTAAGGTATATTGTACGTATACGCTTTAAAATACAGCTACATACCTGGTTTATCCGTACATGGCCTTATGATATGTGCATATACACGGTTTGGGTACACCCGTCTCCTCTAGCATTGGCTCGGACTTGTCTGGCCAGCCTGTGTTTAAGGTCACCCTTGCCATCATGGTCCATAAGGAACCCGCCTTAACTCTCTCTGGTTCAGGTCCTGCATGGTTAAACCGGGTCAACCGTGTAATCAGACCGAGTTTAAGAAGTAGGGTATTACATTTACCCCCCCCCCTTTCTGAAAATTTCATCCTCGAAATTGGCGTACCTAGTTGTTCAAAAAGATGAGGATACTTGGCTTGGATTTCATCCTCTTTCTCCCAAGATGCTTCTTCAAGTGAATGATTTTCCCATCGCACCTTTACGTAGGAAATGGAGCGGTTGCGAAGGGTTTTCACCTTTCGGTCCAAAATTTTAGCTGGCTGCTCTGTATAGGTCATATCAGCTTCAGCATGGATACATGAAACACGTTTTGAACATCCCCGAGTGAAGGTGGTAGAGCAAGTATGTAGGCTACTGAGCCAACCCGGGCTAAGATCTCAAATGGGCCAATGTATCTTGGGCTCAACTTTCCCTTTCTGTGAAATCTTTGCAACCCCTTAGTAGGAGAGTTCTTGAGAAACACCTTTTCTCCTGGCTGAAATTCAATATCTTTTCTGCGGGTGTCTACATAGCGTTTTTGACTAGACTGAGCTGCTTTAATCCATTCTCGAATAACATCGACCTTGTCACAAGTCATCTGTATCATTTCAGGTCCTAACATTCGGCGTTCGCCTACCTCATCCCAATACAGAGGAGTTCTACATTTCCTACCATATAATGCCTCATATGGAGCCATCCCAATTGTTGCTTGGTAACTGTTGTTATAGGCAAACTCCATAAGGGGTATATATTCTTCCCAAGTACCACTTATTTCCATTGCACATGCCCTGAGCATGTCTTCTAATATCTGTATGGTTCGCTCTGACTGACCATCAGTCTGTGGGTGGAAAGCAGTACTCAAATTCAGTTGTGATCCCAAGGCATGTTGGAAGCTTTTCCAAAATCTGGAAGTGAACCTTGGGTCCCTATCTGATACAATGCTCACTGGCACTCCATGCAAGTGCACTATGTTATCCATATAAAGTTGTGCTAACCTGGCCATAGAGAAATTGGTCTTGATGGGTATGAAGTGAGCAGTCTTAGTAAGCTGATCAACGATCACCCATATCGCGTCCTTCCCCTTATGTGTACATGGTAGTCCGGTGACGAAGTCTATTGTAATCCTATCCCACTTCCATTCTGGTACTAGGAGTGGCTGAAGAGTACCATAAGGTCGATGCCTCTCAGCTTTTACTTCTGCCATGTAAGACAAGTCGCTACATATAGAGCTATTGTGACTTTCATGCTTGGCCACTAGTAATTTTGTTTGAGGTCTTTATACATCTTTGTACTTCCTGGGTGGAGTGAGTACTCGGAACTATATGCTTCTCGCACTATCTTGTCTTGTATATCCAAATCATCGGGTACACACAATCTGCCTCAAAACATCAATGCTCCATCACTGGCTAAAACAAAATTTGGGTCGTTCATTGTTTGATCTTGAACCTTAACTCTGATCCGCTGTAATTCAGGATCCAAAGGTTGTTTCATTATTACCTCTTGCCTAATAGTCGAATGCACCTGTAGAGCCGTCAAGGATACAGTCAACCATTTAAGGTTTTCTGGTTGACGTTCAAGCTCTAAGGTTGCTCCTTCATATAAGAGAGCTTCATCCATTAGCGTCGCCTCTTGTACCAGTGGTGGGCTGACTGCTAAGTATGAGAGTGACACAGCCTGTGCCTTCTGACTCAACGTATCTGCCACTACATTAGCCTTGCCCGGATGATACTGAATGTCACAGTCATAATCCTTCATGAGCTCAAGCCATCTCCTCTGCCTCATATTCAAATCCTTTTGGGTGAAGAAGTACTTAAGGCTTTTGTGATCACTGTATATCTCGCACTTCTCCCCATACATGTAATGTCGCCAAATCTTGAGGGCAAAAATGACTGCGGCTAGTTCCAAGTCATGAGTGGGGTAGTTCTTCTCATACTCCTTTAGTTGTTGGGAAGCATACGCTATCACCTTTCCTCATTGCATGAGAACACAACCCAACCCAACTTTGGAAACATCAGTGTAGACTGTCATTCCACCTGTGCCTTCAGGGATGGTCAACACAGGGGCCGACACCAACCTCTTCTTCAATTCCTGGAAACTCTTCTCACATTCCTCTACCCAGTCGAATTTCACACCCTTTTTGGTTAATTTAGTCATTGGTGCTGAGATTCGAGCAAGATTTTCAATGAAGCACCGGTAATACCTAGCCAAACCCAGGAAGCTTCTAATTTCAGTGACATTCTTAAGGCTTTCCCATTCTACTACTGCTTTCACCTTATCAGGATCCACCTCGATTCCGGCCTTAGACACTACGTGCCCCAGGAATCCAACTTGCTCAAGTCAAAATTCACATTTGCTGTATTTGGCAAACAATTGTTGCTCTCTCAACCTCTGTAACACCATTCTCAAATGTTGAGTGTGC
Source organism: Macadamia integrifolia (assembly GCF_013358625.1). NCBI lineage: Eukaryota > Viridiplantae > Streptophyta > Magnoliopsida > Proteales > Proteaceae > Macadamia > Macadamia integrifolia. Next base: position 22,699,552 of record NC_056558.1, read on the forward strand.
TCCTCTTCTGTCTTGGAGTAGATCAGGATGTCATCAATAAAAATCATTACCCATTTATCGAGGACATCGTGAAATACTCGATTCATTAAATCCATGAATGCTGCCAGTGCATTAGTTAACCCAAAAGATAGCACTAGGAACTCATAGTGACCATACCGAGTCCTGAATGCTATCTTGGGTATGTCGCCGCTCTTTATCTTGACCTGATAATAGCCTGATCGAAGGTCTATCTTTGAAAATACTTTGGCACCCTGCAGCTGGTCAAATAAATCATCAATGCGTGGCAATGGATACCGGTTCTTAATGGTTAGCTTATTTAATTCTCGGTAATCGATGCACATACGCAAGCTGCCATCCTTCTTCTTGACAAACAATACTGGGGCACCCCAAGGTGAAACACTTGGGTGAATAAGCCCCTTTTCCAATAATTCCTGCAACTGCATCTGCAACTCCTTCAGTTCGGCTGGTGCCATTCGGTATGGGGCTTTAGACACTGGAGCTACTCCAGGAACCAAGTCTATTGCAAACTCCAAGTCTCTATCAGGCGATAAATGCATCAGATCATCTGGAAAGACGTCGGGAAACTCTTTAACCACCTTTACCTCTTCTAGAGGTGTAATCCTTGCATCAACATCAAGTACCGATGCTAAGTAGCCCTGACATCTGCTCTCCAACAACTTTACCGCTTGAAGGGCGCAGACGAGGACCTTTCTCACCTGTTTCATTTTATCTGCTCGGTATATCAATTCTCTTCCTTCATCATCTGTCACCTTAATCAGCTTTTTAGCACACATCACATTAGCTCGATGAGCCGTCAACCAATCCATGCCCAGTATAACATCAAACTTCTGCATATTGAACTTAATGAGTTATGCCTCCAATTTCTTCCCACTGATCTCCACTGGGCACGCCCATACACCTCCTTCAACTGTGTAACTTTACCAGTAGGCATACTAACAATCATCCCATGATCTAGGGTCCTGGGTGGCATGCCAAGTTTCTCAGCAAATCTCTTAGATACGAATGAATGTGTAGCTCCTGAATCGAATAAAACATAGGCTGGTATGCCCGATATAGATAGGATACCTAGTGTAACAATGCATATAATTTCAGCAGGTCATCAATATTTAACATAAGGAAATTCTTAAATTTAAAATGTACCTGCTACCACTTCTGTGCTGGCCTCAGCTGCCTCAGCTGATAGGGCATATATCCTTCCCTGCGATTGATTCCCCCGAGTTAAGGGAGGTAGGTACGCAGAGGGCTAACTGGAGGGCAAGGCTGGTCTGACCCGACAGTCTTTTGTATAGTGCCCATAGGAATGGCAGTTAAAGCAACGGATCTGAGATGCTAAAACTGGGGTGGGGCCCCTCTGCACTTGACCCGTTAAAGATGGAGGTCGGGGCGGCCTTGGAACTATAGGTACCGCACTAGTGTTTGGGAGGAAAGATGTAGATCCCAAACCACCAGCCGGTCGAGGAGGGTAGCCAGATGGCCTATAAGGCTGTCTATATGTAGGCCCAGAACTGTACGACCCACAGTATGCCTTGGAGGAGTTTCCCATATCCAAAAATGGATTTGTTCTCTTCCACAATCTAGGTGTGAGGGACTGTTCTCCCTTTTTCTTATCTTCCACAGTCTTGGCCTTCTGCACAATCTGGCCATAGTCTGTCAAGTCTAAGACCTCAAGTATAGACCCAATGGATGCCTTTAGGCCCTTCAGAAATCTTGCAGCCTTTTCTTCAGTTGTCCTCATATGCCTAGGGGCAAAATGGAACAAGCTCTCGAACTGCTGCTGATACTCAAGGATAGTCTTACCTACTTGAGTTAAGGCCATAAATTCCGTCTCCTTGTGGTCTCTGAAGCTACGTGGGTAATGATTATCCAAGAACAACTCCTTGAACTGTTCCCAGGTGGGTTCCGGATGTGCGGCCAATAATATGGGCTTAGAGGCTTGCCACCAAGAGTTGGCCTCCTTCTTGAGTTGCAACCCCGCACAAATGAGTTTCTGTGCATCTGTGCACTCAATCACCTCAAATATTTTCTCCAGCTCTTGGATCCACTGGTCTGGCTCCAGAGGATCACTCCCCACCTTTCTCTTTTTATTATATATATATATATATATATTTTCAAGTTTTCTCTCAACCGGCGAGCTGCCACCGACGGGCTTACACCGAGCGGGAAAAATGAACAGGGCTTTTAAGCCCCTGTTCCTCTTGTTTCACCCATCTTTCTCCCTCTCTCACTCTCTCTCTCTCAGGCGATTTTGGAGAGCTTCTTGACGCTTCCACTCGCGATCTCACTCAACGATCCGGCAGTTTTGGGAAGATTTCAACCCCTCTACTTACAAGTAAATTTCTTCCTCATCTTCTTCTCATAACTTACATTTTGGGGGTAGAACTCATGAGTAGTCTTCAATCTCAATTTCTTTCCGTGTTTTCTTCCATAGAATAGTGATTTCATGTGAACATGATGTTCTCTCTATGATTTTTTTCTAGTGTCAGGATTTACTTCTCACTTTTTGAGAGAAAACCCCAACCGTGCCCTAGTTTTCTCAAATTTGGGGATTTCTTCAATTTCTGCTCTTTTCTTCCCAATTAATAACTTAATGCAATGCCTTATGTTTGATTTGTACTTAACATGTTGTAGAGATCATAGAAAGTCCCTTATGTTTGAAATCCCATTTCTTCCCATGAAAATCCATCTTTCTGTGTTGGGTTTCTTTGATTCTCTTTCCATCCCTTCATACTTGTGGATTCCTTTCACCTCAATATCATAATAGTAGATGTTTTTTTTTTTTTTGCATATTCTAGATTGTATAATGATGGCATTTCATCCATGGACATGTAAGCTTCAAGCTTTACTCTATTGTGAGACTTTTTTTTTTCTTATTGAGAATTGGGGTTTTTTTATCATTTCTTACTTGCCATGCTTTATATGCCGTTGTCACATTTTTGTTTTGCCGTAATTTCTATCTTGTCACTCATCCATAGACTTTCTATCATTCCTCACTTGTCACATTTCGTCATATTTCTATTTCGCCATGATTTGGATTTTGGGGCTTCCTCATATTGCTCACCCACCTACTTATTCCCTTTGTTATTCCCTTTTTTTTCCTTACCATTTTTTCCTCTTTTCTTGCCAGGATGTCTTCTCGCAAGGGCAAGGGACCTGCATCCTCTTCTACTCGGCGTAAGACCACCGCTTCCAAACGGAAGAGTGCGGGGACTAGTTCCCCAGCCCCTCGCACAGGGCGACCCGGACCTGCCCCTAGTGATTCTTCCGACTATGACGAGGAACTCTTCCACTGTTCAGAGGTAGCAACCAACTGGCAGGCCTTCCTGAAGAGGTCTGTAATGATGGAGAAGACTATGGTAGTTGGTGACTTCCATAAGGCTCAGCTTCAGGAGAGATTCACCGCACTGGGCTGGCAGTCTATCCTCCACATAGACCATCAGTGCTACGAGCAGCTGGTTCGTAGATTCTATTGTAACCTGGAGGTTTCCTACCAGTATGGGGAGTATGTGATAACCAGCATGGTGAAGGGGCTGGACATTCAGCTGACCGTGGACACTCTGGCTAGTATCTTGGGTATTTCTTCAGCTGGGCACCATTTCTACAGTCCTCCCAGGAGTAAGCCCATAGGCCCGTTCATGAGTTAAGAGACACCGGACCACATCTATAAGACCATCTGTGGCAGCACAGAGCGTCCTGATTCTGAGACATCATTTTACCCAAAGGTTCGTGTGTTTGCCCGTTTGGTCCAGTTCAACTTGCTCCCCAGAGGAGGTCATCAGAACCAGGTGGGCTTCATGGCAGCCTTCTTAGCTTACTGCATCTATACGGCCTTAGAGGGAGGTGCCGAGCACTTGTGCTTGCCTTACGTCATCCTCAAGACCATGGAGCACCATACTTCTCACACTGAGGATAGAGGATTTCCATATGGCAGGATCCTCACCAGGATCTTTGAGTTCTTTGGGGTGGACCTGAGTGGTGAGGAGGGGAAGATGCCAACAGATAAGTTTGACAGGGGGAATCCATTGAGGATGGGTCTCCACACTCTTATGGATGTACCTCAGAGAGCGGGAGCTCAGAGAGGTACAGATAGGAGGGCTGCCCTTATGGAGGATGTTCCCATGGAGGAGGAGTCTAGTGAGGAGGATGAGGACTATGTTCCTCAGGGTGGGGAGAATGATTTTGTGGATGAGGACATCCTTGAGGAGGTGCCTCATGAGTCGAGAGGTGTTGATCCTGGCTTCACGAGAGCTGTAGGCCCACAGCATAGAGCCCCACCACCTAAGAGTGGCACCTTTAATTTTGAGGGCATGATGACTACCATGAGGGCCTTGAAGGACGGGCAAGATCAGCTGTTAAGAAGACTGGATGAGAGTGCTTCTAGGGAGGAACACATCCTGGAGAGGTAGGCTACTTTGGAGAATTCCTTTCTCCAACTGGGCCAGGACTTGGATACAACGGCCAATGCCATCTCAGCAGATTTTGGCCACCTTCGGAGGGACGTACAGCTGGTGAACTCGAGGTTCGACTACTACGACCGTAGACTCAATGTTAACTCTAGACCTCAGGTGAACGGAGTAGTAGTATTGGACGACAACGATGACGATGATCAGTGAGGACTTAGCTCATCCACACCAACTCCTCACCTGTTTCATGTTGTTGATCTTATTGTATTTTTCTTTCTTTTCTCATTCCTTGTACTTTCTCTATAACTGGACTTATCTGTGGGGTGATGTGTTTTGATAGTGGTTTATGGTGAATTTGCATGTTTGAATCCTTTTGTAGTTTAGTTGTGGTGTCTTTTGTTAATTTTGATCAGTGATATATATATATATATATATGTTGTTTATCAAGTGTTTGTGTGGAAAATTTTTGGAAATCTCGTTTTGCGCCGTTATGTTGCCGAAATTTCGTTAAACTCGTACTCGATGGGTTATGACATCAATTAATTAACCTTTAATTTTCTCTCATGCATGCCATGAATGCAATAACTAAATGCAACCATTTTTATTACTTTTTTTCTTTGGCTTTTATCTCTTTAAAGTTTTTTACATTAACCCAATCCCATTTCCTATTATAGATTCTATGGGGTCTAATGGTATGCTGTGAGTAGAGTAAAGCATCACGCTCTGATACCACCGTTGTCACACCCCGTTCACACAGAACCAGACCGGTGACTAGTTTAACACCGGTTAACCCAAACCTACCAGGATCATCTGATACAGTATCCCACCACAACATACACACAACTAAGAAAGTGTTCATCAGTTCAGCGGAAGACTTCATTTACCTGTAAATATTCCCATTATAATTGATACCAAAATTGTAATACATAGTTAAGTACATGTGGGCCCGCAGACATGATATTTATTTACACAAAAGAATACAATTTACATATCAAGTACACAAAAGGGATCATCAAAAACACAAAGGGTACAACTCAGTTCGGTATCAAAAGTAGAGCTCAGCTCGGCATCAAAGGTAAAGCTCAGCTCGATATCAAAAGGTAGAGCTCAGCTCGGTATCAGAAGAAGAGCTCAGCTCGGTATCAGAAGAAGAGCTCAGCTCGGTATCAACAGGAGAGCTCAGCTCGGTATCAAAACTACTGTCCCGCAGCACAAGCCTCGCACGAGCAATCCATGCCGTGCTCTAGTTCCTCGGGAACCCACCAATCCTCTTCAGCGAATTCAACCGTGGGGCCCGACCCGTGCTCTTCAGTTTGATGACCTGCAAAATCATCTAAAAGAGGTGCACACGTGGGATGAGCTCACTAGCTCAGTAAGTGGAAAGAAGGATCACACAGCAGCCCACACAACAAATCACAACCATATGTTCTGTATGCTATGCAATTCATTTTTCAATCACATCCACCTAAACAACATTACTGAGTCCTTGGTTTAGTGCTACTATAATCACAGTGCACGTATACTCCAGGTACGAGCCATGAACTCCATCCCACGATATGCCCATAGGGCTGTAGGAGAAGGCCCATCGTGAGTACTCGAAAAAGTAAAACATGTCGACCACCGGCTCTCAACATAAAGTAAATGACAGAAATAAAGGTGCTGACTCCAGCAATTTAAAAGTAGTACGATTGGCCCTCTTGAATATACCACTGGGGTTGCCGACTGTCCTAATGACTAACCGGCGCGTATGTCTAACCGTCACAGTGACCCGAAAACTGCGACCACTGCTTCCCCCCAAATGGTAACCCAACACCTCAACCCCTGTTGGGAAGGGTCGTAGCACAGGAAGGTGATAATCCTACACCGCATGCTCCTATATGACATAGTACAATTACATAGTGCCTCCGCGTCCCATTCCACGGGCCACCAATGCACTCGTTTCCAAGCCGACTACGGCATCTAGTCTACTAATGCATTATGCACAAAGATGTCATCATTTATCACATATTCACATCATCATTTGACATTAAGAAAATAAACACAACACACAAGTCATAATAATATAAGGATGGCTAAGTTACACATAATTCACATGATGACATGACTAGTCTAGATACAATTAAATGAATGCCAAACAAGCCTTATCATAAGGCCAAACATCCTCTCCCTACTTACCTGTAGTGTACAAGGACTCACACTCGGTACGGGTGAGATCCGGTGCGAGAAGCGTACGTTTTGGTGAACCTAACATAAGTGAATGGGGTTAGCATTTCACCATTTTTGGATCAAAATTAACACGATCCAATGACAAAATCATGTTTAAAATCCTAAAAGAAGGTCGCACGTCTGTTTTGGGTCCGTTCGGACATAAAAATCACATTAGGAGCCTATCGGGTGGGTTGGACAGCCCACCTGCCATGACCCACCAGTCAGACCCACCGGTCATAACCGGTGGGCAGGTCGGCCCACTAGTCGGCCCACCGGTTGGGCCCGTTGGTTGGGCCCGAGGGTCCTGCTAAGACCGACGGGTAGGTTGGCCTGCCGGTTGGGCCCGCCAGTTGGCCCCGAGGGTCTGTCCTCTCAGGCAGGTGCCCTTAGGTGGGCCATTTGGCCCACCGGTCTTGGCGGGAAAATGCCATTTTCGCCTGAAACCTTCCCCAACCTTTGGAGAAACAAATAGGGCTCTTCCCCAACCCATTCTCCACACATTCAAGGTCTCATAAGATGGTTCTAACCTAGATCTAGGTTAGATTTAAGGAATGGAGAGCCATCTTACCTTCTTTGCTCAAGAACTCCTTCAAATCACCAATGCTTTTGCCAACCTTGTAAGCACTTCTTCAAATCCTTCAAAATCAACACATATATCATCTATTAAACCTTAGATTCATCATCTCAAGGGGGATTTACAAGACCTCAAGAAACTCTACCCAAATCAAGGGTTTTACTTAGGTATGGTGAAAGTTTAAGGAACCTAGCCTTTGCTCACCTCTAAACGTAGATCTCGTATTGGAGATCACTCTTCCGGTGTCGGAATGGGAAGATCAAGCATCGACGCCGCTGAAATCCATCTCTTCTTCCTCTTCCTTCTCTTTTCCTCTTCTTTCCCTTCTTTTCTCTCTCCTCTTTACTCTTCTCACCAAACGTCCGAGTGTCATAAATGAGAAAAAGAAAGAGGAAAACATAAGATAGCTATTTATACCTTTTAAAACATCTTGTAACCTCATGGGTGGGTTACTCAGGTGGGTGGATGCGCCCACCTGTGACCGCCCACCTGAGAGCCAAAAATTGACCAACAATTGGGATTCTGATGGGATTCGACTCTCGGCACGAATCACCCTCTCAGCGTAAGGTATATTGTACGTATGCGCTTTAGAATACGGCTACATACCTGCTTTACATGGCCTTATGATATGTGCATGTACACGGCTTGGGTACACCCGTCTCCTCTGGCACTGGCTCGGACTTGTTTGGCCAGCCTATGTTTAAGGTCATCCTTGCCATCATGGTCCATAAGGAACCCGCCTTAACTCTCTCCGGTTTGGGTCCTGCATGGTTAAACCGGGTCAACCGTGTAATCAGACCGGGTTTAAGAAGTACGGTATTACAGTATACCCTATGTTCTTTCGGATGAGGATGTTCTCTCTTTGAAGGCCGATCCATCTTCAGAGGAAATAAAAAAAATGGTTTGGGATTTGGATCCAGATAGCTCCCCTGGGCCTGACGATTTTTTAGGGAAGTTCTTTAGGCGGGTCTGGCACATTATTGAGAGTGACTTTTGTAGAGCGGTAGTATATTTTTTCAGATTTAGAATCATTCCAAAGGGTGTGAATAACTACTTCCTCACTCTTATCCCCAAAGTGGTGGGAGCTACTACTCTTGATAAGTGTCGGTCCACCTGCATGGGAAATTATTTTTGCAAGGTGATATCGAAGATCATGGCAAGCAGAGTATCAGTCTTTCTTCCCAGGGTAATCTCAGAGGAACAAGGTGCTTTCCAAAAGGGGAAGATAATATCAGAGAACATTAGCCTTGCTTCGGAGTTAGCTAACCTGATGTATACTACTGTCAAAGGAGGCAGGATGGGTCTCAAGGTTGACGTCTAGAAAGTATATGACTCCCTATCCTGGGAATTTCTTTTTTCTGTTTTAAGGTGGTTCGGTTTCTCTTAAAAATGGATTTCTTAGATCCAAGAAATTCTCTCTTCATCAAGAATTTCAGTTCTATTATGGGGTTTTTTAGTGTGGGCCGTGGTCTTCGTCAAGGTGATCCACTATCACCCATTCTATTTATTTTGGCTGAGGAAGTGCTCTGCAGAGGCTTAAATAAAATGGTGTCCGATAGTTCTATCAAGTCACTGCTGAGTCCAAGAGGTGCCATCTCCCCAACTCATTTACTTTTTGCTGATGACGATTTTTTTTTTATGAATGCGTAGGTAAAATATGTTAAAAATCTGCAGCTATTTTTATCCAAATATCAGGAATGCTCTGGCCAGCATTTTAACCTTGATAAAAGTAAAGCTTTCTTTGGGAAGGTTGCCCCTCATAGGAAACAATTTATCAGTGATTTTTTGGGAATTAAGGCATCCAAATTTCCTACAAAGTGTTTGGGTGTGGAGATTTTTAAGGGAAGCGTGAAGAAAAATCATCTTTTACCTCTGATGGATAAGATTAAATGCAGATTGGTAGCCTGGAAAGGAAAACTTCTCTCGATAGCCGGTCACATGGAGTTGGTTCGATCAGTGGTTTCTAGAATTCCCATCTATAATTTTTCTGTTTATTGGTGGCCCTAGTCTACCATTAAAACTGTAGAGCGGTGGATGAGAAACTTCATCTGGTCAGGTCAAATGTAGGTGCTAAAAAAATTATGGTGAAATAGGAAGATAGTTGTAAGCCAAAGGCTGAGGTAGTTTGGATATCAGGAAATTGAGGGATGTGAATAAAGCATGTTTATGTAAGCTCACCTGGCAGACCAAACATGATGACTCTATTATGAGCAAATTCTTCAGAGCAAGGTTTGTTCATAAGGATGGCTCTCTCAGGAAGGGGTATAAATCCTCATCTATTTTGCTGGGTCTGTAGAGAGTGTGGGACTTTGTATCGGACATGGAAAGATGGACGGTAAGAAATGGGGAAAAATTATGTTTTGGATAGATAGATGGTTAGAAAGTTCTTCTCTAGTAGAGTCTTCTAACCTGGCGCAGGACATGTTCACATGGAGAAAGTTACGCTTGGCTGATTTTATTCAAAATGGTGAGTGGTGCTTTCCTAATGCCTCATCAAGTTTTCTTTCTGATATTTTTGAGAAGGCTAAAAGAATATCTATATCGCATCTGGACGATATGTGTCACTAGAAGTTATCAAATTCTGAAGTCTTTTCTTTGAGCTCATCGTGGGAGGAGATAAGGGGGGAAAATCCAAAGGTCTCTTGGTTTTCTATTATATGGAAATCCAAGCTTCAGCCTCGGCAAGAGGTATTTGGTTGGAGACTTGCTCATAGTAGGTTATCAACCAATGAGGAGGTTCGCAGATGGGGCGTGATGCTACCTTCTATGTGTGGTTTGTGTGGTCGAGTAGAAGAATCCATCCCCCACTTGTTTTTTGCATTGTGAGTATTCCCAGGTTTGTGGAATTCATTCTGTTAATTATTTGGTATCAGGTGGCAAGCCTTTGTTAGGATGGCAGATCTCTTAACTTGGTGGAAATGGAAGGCAAATTACATAACTTTTTCAAAGGTATGGCTTTGTGGTTTTATACTTATTCCTTATGCTATCTAGATGGAGAGGAACGTTACATTTCATAATAGTGTGTCCCTTCATTATAAGCATATTCTGGGGAGGGTTAAAGGAGAACTTGAAATGATTTCCAGTGTTCACCTTCGAAAGGTCCTTTCCATCTTTGACTTATTATGCGCTAGAAGAGTGGGAATCCCTCGTGTACCATGCAGACGAAGGGAGATTGTTGAAGTGCATTGGTGCCTTCCTTTTTCAGGATGGATAAAGCTAAACACTGATGGATGCTCCTTAGGTAATGCAAGGAAGGCCAGGGAAGTTGGCATCTTTAGAAATGAGAAGGGGGAAAGTATCTTGACCTACAGAGATTTTTTTAGCATTAGATCAAATTTTGAAGTAGAATTATTGGTGGTTATTATTGGGCTTGAACAGGCTAAGTTGCATGGTTTTTAGAACCTTTGGATCAAATGCGACTCCTTAGCAGTGGTGATTCTTCTTTATAAAGGTCTGGTTCCATAGTTTGCTCAACAGAGATGGAGGGGTCTTCTATCCTTCATGAATTCAATCAACTGGAAGGTGACGCATTGCTATCGAGAAGCAAACGTGGTTGCTAATTTTTTAGCCAATTCTTCAGCTAGATTTGAAGCCTCGAATCCAGTGGAAGTGTGGCCTCAGCTGGTTTCTATGGAATTGGAGTTGGACAGTACCCAATGTCCAAGATTTTGATTTCCGTAAATATTTTGCTTTCCTTAGGCTAAGTCTTTAGGGGGCCTTCTCCTGCTGATGGCAATGCCGAAGGTGGGGTGGGTTCCTTTTTCTTAGTCTATTTCTGTAAGAATGTGTTTTAACCTTTTGTACATTCTTTTCTCTTATTAACAATGATCTTTAGAGAAAAAAAAAGACTGATTTCTTCTATTTTTTTAGGAATTTTGTATGTGATCAATTGCTGCATTACTCATCCTTGTTGAAAATATATGTGTTGAGTATTGGGAATTAATACTCTATAATTTTTAGGAAATTCCCAATATGCCACCAAAATGGGCTCAACCTCAGCAAGGAACATGACACTGGAAAAGAGGTCGGCCCACTACTAGAGCTCACCCTGTGGTGTCTATGAGTGATGAGAGAGAAAATGAGTCAATATCGGGAACACAATAATCATTTCCTACACCTGCCTCTACAGTAGCGGCAGCATCTGTGTCACCTCTTGTACCTCCAATGCTGGCCACTCTAATGACCAATATGGTCTAGGGTATACAACAAGGGCTGAAACAAATAATACAGCAAAGTATACAATAGCAGCAACAACAACAAAATAGGGTTGTTGAGGAATTGGTCATAGCAGTGCTTGCTATGGGAATACTAGTTCCACCTACACCATTGGAAAAACCTCCTCAAGTACCTACAGCATCTATACCTCCAATTAACCCTGGGATTCCAGTTATACCGAAGACTACAGTTATTGGTACATAGGTAGGACAACAAGGTTTAGAGAACCCACCAGTAGTACAAGTGTGGACTGATATGAGTAAGTTGGAGAAATTCCAGAAGTATAGACTCCATACTTCAGTTGTGTGAGTTTTGACCCATTAGCACCATCAAAATGGGTGGAAGGAGTTGAAAAGGCATTGGCAGTGTTAGGTTGTAGAGATGAACAGAAGATAATATGTGCTACCTATCAACTGCAGATTGAAGCCTATGCCTGGTGGAAGGCTACCAAACCCATATTGTTAGCCATGCATCCACATCCTACATGGGATCAGTTTGTAGAGGTATTCTATGGGAACTGTTGTCACATGCCACACACATCACACCTCGCACCTTGCCCTACATATGGCATAGGCATGCTGGCACTAGATACCTGACCGTACCCAGTTAGCTTGCTTACCCCAGGATCCTACTCTAGGAGAGTCCACAACACCACAACCAATATGTCATATTCAGAATTAAAAGAATTTCGTAGTGGATAAATTAAAGTCAAGTAAGGATAATATTCACCCAGTGCATCTAAGTGATATTGATAGTATATGTACAAAAATTCAGAATTTACTTATAACGATCCATATAATACATTAGTCCAAGTATCAAAATGTATGTACACAAAAAGAATTCCTTCTACCTGTCAAACCATCAAAAACTAGTCTCTTCCTCCATCCTCATATATACACAAAAAGAATAACAATATCATATCTCAACTAAACTGTCCACCATATACACAATCATCGCACTTGCAATCAGGTCCATGACTGCAATCATCAAAATTCAGAGTACATGCCAATTGATCCAAAACCATAGTATCATGCTTAATACTAGTAGCATGTAGGTGATTTCTCTCCTCATCTATAGATCAAAGGAAAATAGGGGGTGACCACTGGTAATGCTCAGTAAGGGGTGGGGGAGAACAAACACATGCATCCATATGCAATACATGCTCCACAAATAAGAATGATGCTCATGAGTTCATTTATTTAACTATTCACATTCTCTAGTCCATTACTAAGTCTCATCACCTATGGGTATAGTGCTATACAACAGAGGTGGCATTCCCTACCCTGTACGTTGGGCCCTCAGGAATACAAGCTCGTTGCAGGTAGGAGCCAGTTGGTCCCGGTTAGAGCCTTGGTCCCCCAGCTAACCCCTAGATGGTAACCCCATATAATAATATCCACCAGGCATACAGTATGTCATATCCTGTCCAAATCCACAACTAATATCACACATCACATCACCAAGTGCACTGCTGATCAGGTAGCCACATATGTCGGGATAGTCTGTACCTAACCCCCTACGGACAAAGGGTGTAGCACTTGGGGTTGTGATACCTAGCCAGTATACTAAATGATGCACAATTAATCATCCAAACCACACATGCATAAATGGGCACCTACTCGTGACCCATCTCACTTGCTTTACCTTCCACATTTCCATCACCATCAGTTTCATCATACCACATACATAAAAGTAGATGCAAATGTAGAAAATAAAAGCATATGCACAAATACAACAAGTGATGCATGAACAACAGTAATAAACACACCAAAAGAAGTAAGATAGAGGGGCACACTCATCTAAAATATCTGACTCAGTTCCCACTTTTCTAGGTGTTGAACTTGTTCTCTCACAGTAAACTAGAACTCCTAAAATTCAAAATCATATGTATATTTATTAAATTACATTTTAATTTAATTCACACCCTAATTGAGTCACTATATTCCCCTATAAGCCCTATAGATCCCCTCTCAGACCCAAACTTTGCTATCAAAGTTTGAGGGCAAAAAGGTCTTTGGAAGCCTAACCGGCTGGCCCTGGCCCAACCAGCCGACCGAATGTCTCCCATCGGTCGTGCCTTTTCTACAGAATTTCAATTCTGCTTGCTCCCAATAGGTTTTCTCCAAAATTCTGGTTTTTGTTACCTTATTTCTATACTGAACCTTCACAACAGTATCACATTACTTAATTTCCATCACTTAAATGATCAATTCACTAACCTACTAACAAATTTTGATTAATTTTACAATTTCAGCAGTAATTCCCAAAAATCATACTTTATTGTTCCATAATCTCATTTATAGGTAAAGATTAGAGTAAAACTTCATAATCAAACCTAAATCTAAGGTTGCATCCATACATTTATTCATAAATTCCACTTTGCATGTGTTGATGTCTAGAATTTGTGGAAGGTTGAATGTCGATACTACACAAGCATAGAAGGCAGAGGCTCGAAGGTGGCTCTGGGATTAGTCCTCTGACGCCTAAGTTAGAGACTCGCACAACAGTTTTTCAAAAGAATATTGGTGTGAATGTGTTGACTTACCTGGCACTGTCTTCCGGGTTCCTTTTTATAGGATTACCTCTTTGTCGAGTCCTATTGAGATAAGTCTTCCTTCTCTTTTACGAATTTAGGGCGATTGTGAAGAACTCATCCTTCACATCTTCCCACCTCCATGGGGAATATCCCCTTGTTGGGTATCTTCCCCTCTTCAAGTAGTTAGAGTCCTAGTATGTCTCTACCACCTGAAGAGGATTCAAGTCTCCTCTCCCTCCTGATATCCAGAGGTGTGGTTATACGTGGTCCTCTGGGTATCTATTCATGAATATTCTTATAGTTTGGTGCCACCTATCCACACGTTACTAGGCAGCTAATTTGAGCATATCAAAAGCCCCCTTCTGCCACTGAGAAGCCCTTCTAGTGGGAGTAACACGGTTTTCTTCTTCCCTCTCTTTTTTTTTTTTTTTTTTTACCCTTTGGTCCTTTTTGTTAGGCTTCGACCTTCGTCCTAACCGAGAGAAGACCCTTCGGTTAGGTTTGCACTACATTGGCCTGAGCTTCCAACTGAAGGAGGACCCTTCAATCAGGTTTGCTCGGCCTTGGCTTGAGCTCCTAACTGAGGGAGAACCCTTCGATCAGGTTTGTTTGGCCTTAGCCTGAGCCCCCAATTGAGGGAGGACCCTTCGGTTAGTTCTGCTCAGCCTTCGCCTGAGCCCCCAGTCAAGGGAGGACCCTTCGATCAGGTCTACTCGGTCTTAGCCTGAGCCCCCAACCGAGGGAGGACCCTTCGGTCAGGTCTACTCAGCCTTGTCTTGAGCCCCCAACTGAGGGAGGACCCTTCGATCAGGTCTGCTCGGCCTTGGCCTGAGCCCCCAACTAAGGGAGGACCCTTCCTTAGGTCTTCTCGGCCTTGGCCTGAGCTCCTAACCGAGGGTAAGAGACAAAAGATGGTTTGCTGCTCATGTGCCAGACTCAAACGAGCCTCGAGAAGATCCACTGATGACGTGTCTTGGTCATTAATGACCTTTGGGGAGTCGGATCGTCACCCTTTTGCTTATAAATAGTGTGTTCCCTCCTCATTTTGGTATTCTACTTTCCTACTAGAGCTTTCGTCCTTTGGCCTTCCTTCTCTTCCCACTGTCCTCAGTTCAAGTGTCATATGTAATTCTGATATCAAGTTCTTTCAGTAATAAGGCTTCATCCTCCTAGAGGACTATATCAAACCATAGGGATAGTAGTCCAGGGCGTGTTCGAGGAATGTCCTCAGACTTGACCTTTGATTCACCTTCCTCACGAGACTCCACCCCCGTTGCTACCCCTCGGGGGCCTGAAGGTAGTTCTAATGATGGGGTTTTTAGGTAGGCAATTTTGGAATCCCAAGCCCAGAACAATGATGCCCTTATGATGGAGGCTTGAAACATCATATCTACTATTACCGAGGATGACCTCGGGGAATTGAGGGCTTCATATGGCATTTTGGAAGCCTTTATCCTTCGGGTCCTGAAGCCTATAGATTGGGCTAGTTATAGGAACCCTGGGGAGCTATGTCTTTACAAGGAGGCTTTTAAGGCCAGCCTTTGGCTCCCTTTCCATCCCTTCTTTCTCCAGGTGTTTCGGCACTATGGTATTCGTCCCACCCAGCTGACTCCGAATGGGTGGTGGCAGATCCTCAGTTTCATTGTCTACTTCTCTCGAATGAGGAGGTCCCTTACCCTTCCTCTCTTCATTAACTATTTGTGCCTTGGTACCAGTAAGGGGGACTCAGGCTAGTATTACTTCAGCGCTTGGAAGGACATTAGGCTGCTGAATGGGTATCCTACTCAATCCACAGCTAGAAGTTCAAGTTCTTCTTTTTGAGGTTGTTGGAGGGGGCTTCCCTTTGGTAATGTTTAGGACATCCTTAACCTAAGGGGTGTGAAATCTGTACCTACCCTCTTTAGGGCAGACACAAAGTTGTTGGCATTGGCCAAGAACAAGCTTTAATGTCCGCCCGTTGAGTTTGATAGCCTTTAAATGGACGTGTCTTATTCCGATTCGAGCTTAGCCCTACTGAGTCCTAGGCCTACCTGAATTAGTTCTGGCTTATATCCTTCGTACCTCATACTAATTTTTTTCATTTCTTGTTTGTAGTGTAACTTTCCAAGGTTGAAGTCAAGGCAACTGTTGCTTAGAGACAGGCGAAGGCAAAGGAAGCCAAGGAGCAAGAGGCTCAACTGAAACAGAAGAAGAAGGAGAAGAAGAGAGGGGGGGGGCTTCAATCTCTAAGGCCCCTTCAAAGAAGAAAGGACCCCACTCTCAAAGCCGTTTAGGCCCTTGCTACCCTGGGCCATACCGTACCACCTCCTCACATAATTTCTCTCGAGGTCAACTTCTGAAGTCGGGGGTAAGCCAAGGCCGAACCGAAGTTGGCTTCATCTCCAGTTGGTCTGTCAAGGAGGATGGCACCTTAGCTATTGGGTGCGTATCCTGTGAGCTAGTGAAGAAGGAGAGGCTTCTAAGGGATGCTGCCAATGCCTAGAGCCAAGGAACTGTGGCCATGATCACCAGCACTTGTATCTTTATGGCAGGGGTAATCTTCGACCGTTGGACTTCGTCTTTCTATTTCTCCTCTTCTTTCTCTTTTTTTTTTTTTTTTTTTTTTGAGATTAGCCAAGTATAAGTTTCACTCAGGCCCAGAACCAAGTGGCCCAGTTGACGATCTGAGTAGAGGGACTGGCTAGGGACCTCGAGGCATCTGAAAGTGAGAAATCGACCCTAGAGAACGAGCATTCCATCCTCCTTGAGAAGGTGAAGCATCTAGAGGTTGACCTCCTTCAGGCACGTCAGGAGTCCGACTGTAAGCTTTTAAAGCTGAAGGCAAAGATGACGGTGAAGATTCAGGAGGTAGAAGCCTGAGGGGTCGAATGGTACAAGAGCTTCGAGGAGTATTGGGAGGAGGTCAAACATGCTGTTGCTCCCTAGTATACCATGGGTGCCACCCCATGGGCACCACCGAGGTTCAAGACTAGATACTCAGACATCATCCAGAGATCTCCTTCGAAGAGAGCGACCTCATTTTTTAGGATGAGGGTGATGAAGTAGCTCCAGTCACTACTGAAGTAGCCAATGAGGAGGAGGTTCAGTTGCACCACTGCACCGCAAGGTTGCTCCAACCCCTGACCATGATGGCTCTGATCAAGATGTCTTTAACCGTGTCGAGGACGAGACTACTCTGCCAACCAATGTTATGAGAAGCTCCCCCTTGTATTTTATTTTTTTTGTCATTTTCTTTTGGCCTTCAAGCCTAGTTATATACTTGGGGCCTTCGGCATCCCTTTTTGTACTTGCCCTCGAAGGGATTTTTATTTTAATGAACATTTTGGTCTGTCCTTATTTGCTACTTCTAATGATTGATCTTGAGCCCAAAGGTTGACCGAAGCATACTTTTGGCCCAATGGCTGCGGTCTGAAGGCCAACACTTGACCAAAGTTCCATACTTATGTAAACTTGTATTTTCTAGGAGTACTATGCATTTTGGCCTCAATCAAAGCTTCCTTCCTGACCGAAATCGAAGGGTAACATATGAGACTTGTCTACCTATTCTTTCCATTTTCCCTTATGGCTTTGGATGAACCCCTTCGGCTATCTTTGGGTCCGTGACCTTGGGTACTTTCCAAAGGATAGGACAAGGTTGTCCCTTCGGTCAAATATGGTCAGTTTTTCACCTGAACTCCCATCCGAGAATGGTCCCTTCAGTCAGATCTACTTACCTTGTCCTGAACCCCCAAACCAAGGGTGGTCCCTTTGGTCAGGTCTGCTCAGCCTTGGCCTAAGCCCCTAAACCGAGGGTGGTCCTTGAGTTGTGTAATCCTTTGGGCTCAATCTACTGTGAATCAACTTTTTATAAAAATCCTCTGAAACGTTTGGGGATGACTGAACTACAAATTGAGAGTCATACCTCCTTAAAGATTAACTAAATAATGAAAGTACTGAAAAACTAAAAAATCAAAAAATAACAGTCGAAACTAAACATGTTACGCTATTGATAGAATTTCCTCAGGGTCTTCGAGTTCCATAATCAGGGTACCCTTTCTCCCCTCGTTGTCTCTAGGTGATAAGAGCCTGGTCGTATTACCCTATTGACTCTATAGAGTCCTTCCCAATTGGATGTCAACTTTCCCTGATGCCTTGGGTCTGACACTTCCGCTCTTCTTAGGATGAGGTCTCCGACTCTGAATTCGTTCCTTCGTACTTTGGAATTGGAGTGTCTTGCTACCTTCTATTGGTAAGCTGCAATTCTTTCTTATGAGTCTTCTCACACTTCATACAGGAGATCCAAATTAGCCCAAAGTCCCTCATCATTCTTTCCTTCGTCGTAATACTAGACTCTGTGGGTCATAACACCAATTTCGACTAGGAGTACAGCTTCTATGCCATAGGTCAAGTTGAACAGTGTTTCACCGGTGGCCGACCTTTTAGTTGTTCGGTAGGCCCACAGGATGCTATGTGGTTTGTCTGCCCATAGGCCTTTTGCATCATCTAGCCTTTTTTTTATTCCCTATAGTAGTGTATGGTTTGTTACCTCTATCAATCAGTTGGTCGGGGGGTAGCCGATAGATGTCTTTCTATGCTCTATGTCGAGGGCGTTACAAAACGATCCAAAATTTGGATTGGAAAATTGGGTTCCATTGTCTGTCACTATCACTCTGGGGATCCTAAATCGATAAACCACTACTCTTTTGAAGAAGTATCATATATTCTTCTCTGTTATTATGGCTAGTGCTGTGGCTTTTGTGCACTTGGTGAAGTAGTCAACTGTCACCACCACAAACTTCCTTTGCCTTGTTGCCAATGGGAATGGTCCTAGGATGTCCATTCCCCACATAGTGAAGGGTATTGGACTGGATAGGGAGGATAGCTCTATGGAATGTTGTCTAGGAATTGGTGCGAACATTTGGCACTTTAGGCATTTCCTAATGAATTTTTCAGCATCTTTCCTCGTGGTTGGCTAGAATAGGACTCGTTGCAACACTTTATGGGCCAAGGCCCGTGCCTCTAGATGTTGGCCATATATTCCTTTGTGTACCTCTTTGAGAGCATACTCGGCATCGATAGGGTCCATGCATTTGAGATATGGTGTGGTAAGCCCTATTTTGTACAGTGCTTCATCTTTCAGCAGGAACCATGCTGACCTTATACATACTTTCCTTGCCTCATTCCTATCTTCCAGGTGCACTCCCTCCTTTAAGTATTTAAATATGGGATCCATCCAGCTGGGGCCATTTCCATCAACGGGCAATACTTCTTGGGAACTCTTGGTGCTTAGTTGAGGTAATACCTTGAAATATACCGAGTGGCCTAGCTCCATGAAGTCTGATGTTGCTACACGCGGTACCTGTTTCACCTCAAATTATTTAAAGGCTTGCACCTTTTCTCGCACCTTTTTCAAGTATTCCACCATTCTGTGTTCCTTTGCTTCATAGTCGCCATTTACTTGTCGCACTATAAGTTGCAAGTCGCTATGCAATACTAGCTTCTGCACCATCAGAGCTCGTGCCAGGCTAATTCCAATAATCAGCACTTCGTACTCGGCTTTATTGTTGGAGGCACTAAAGCTGAACTGTAGGGCGTATTTGATCTTGAATCCCATTGGACTAATGAGTATGATGCTTGCTCTGCTTCTCGTCCTGTTGGATGCTCCATCCACAAACAATGTCCAAGCTTTGTCTGTTAGAGCCTCGGCTGACTCTTGTGCTTTGTCCGGGAGTGTCATCTTAGTGATGAAGTCGGCCAGGTCTTGTGCTTTAATCATAGTCCTTGGTTTGTATTGGATGTCAAATTCCCCCAACTTTATGGCATAGTTTACCAATCTTCCAGACATATTTGGCTTTCACAGTATTTTCTTCAGGGGCTGGTCCATGAGTACACATATCGTGTGCAACTAAAAATAGGGTCTTAATTTCCTTGCCGCTATCACAAGCGCATATGCCACTTTCTCCATTTTCATGTATCTTGTCTCTACATCTAGCAAGGTTTGACTGACATAGTATATCAGCCACTTCTGTCTTTCCTCTTCTTTCAATAGTGCTACACTTACTGCTACTACTGATATAGCTAGATATAGTTGCAGAATGTCTCCAGTGTTTGGCTTTGTCAGCAGCGGGGGTGTCATTAAGTATTCCTTTAGTTGTTCGAAGGACATATCACACTCGTCAGTTTACTCAAACCTCTTAGATCCTTTTAAAGCTTTGAAAAAAGGGAGACACTTATCAGTCGAACGAGGTATAAATCGACCCAAGGCGATAATTCTTCCCGTCAGTTCCTAGACTTGTTTCACATTTTGTAGGGACTTCATCTCTCGAATGGCATGCATTTTCATCAGGTTGGAATCAATCCCCCTTTCCAAGATGATGAAGGCGAGAAACTTTCCTGACATTACTCTGAATGCATACTTTATTGGGTTCAGCTTCATGTCGTATTCCCTCAGTACTTGGAATGCTCACTCTAAGTCCTGGATATGATGTTCTGCCTTCAAGTTTTTCATGAGCATGTCATCCACGTACACTTTTATAGTCTTACCGATCATCTCCTTAAAGATTTTATTCACTAACCTTTGGTATGTTGCTCCTGCATTTTTTAGCTCGAAGGGCATTACTTCATAGCAGTACAATCCTCCTTTGGTTATGAAGGATTTCTTTGGAACATCAGCCTCACCCATCTTAATCTGATTGTACCTTGAGTATGCATCCATGAAGCTTAATGCCTCATCCCTTGAAGTGGCATCAAGAAAAAGGTCTATCTTCGATAGGGGGTAGCTATCCTTTTGGCAGGCTTTGGTCAGGTCTGTGAAGTCGATGCATATTCTCCATTTCCTATTTGCCTTCAGAACCTTTACCACATTGGATATCCATTCGGGGTATCGGATCTCCCGAATGAACTTAGCCTTCAGCAATTTCTCTACTTCTTCAACTATCTTCTGCTGCCTCTCAGGGGGTAAAGGTTCTCTTCTTCTACTGTATAGGATTCTTAGTCGGATCAACACTTAGTTGATGCTCAATCACTTCTCAAGGTATCCCGGGTATGTCCAAGGCTGGCAGGTGAAGACATCGAAATTATCCTGAAGGAACAAGATGATCTTTTCCCGTTGTTGCCTTGGCATTAATGCTCTAATTGGGAACTGACGAGTCCTTCCTCAAAATCAGCTTGGATTAGGTCATCAACCGGTTCCCCTCTCGGATTACTGGTGTCATCGCACAGGTTTTCTATTGGAAGTGCTTCACCTGCTTTTTTTTTTCTTTCCCCCACAAGGCAGTGGCGTAGCATTTTTGGGATGTTTCTTGGTCACCTCAGCATTCCCCTACTCAATTCTTCATAGGGAACTTCATTTTGAGATGCGATGTGGAGACGATGGCTTTTACCAGGTTGAAGCCAACTCTTCCCAATATGGCATTGGACGCAGAAGTGATGTCAATCACGAGGAAATTTATCATAACCATGACTTGGCGAACTCCAGTGCTAGCTCTCACTGGTAATTTAATTGAACCTTCAACTTTTACCGAGGCTCCTGAGAACCCCTATAATGGGTGTTCGACCCTCTTCATCTTTTCTTTGTTTAGGCCCATCTTTTGGAAAACTTCAAGGAACAAGATATCAGTTGAGCTGCCGTTATCCACTAAGATCCTCTTTACCCTACAATTGGCTAGGGTCATGATGATTACCAAGGCATCGTCATGAGGTGTCTGCACTCCTTCCAAATTGTCATCCGAAAAGGAGATCACCATTCCCGTCTTCACCTTCTTATTTGACTATTCGGTCACATGTAAGCTTTTCACATAGGCCTTGGCCTTTCTGGCTGAAATGGAGCTTTCTCCCACGACCAATCCTCCGTTGATAGTGGTTATGACCCTGGTTGGGCTTTTCTGGTTGTCTTGGGGGTGAGGGTTAGTTTCTTTGGGTGTTTGATCCCTTCATTGCTCCCGATTGTCTCTACAGGCTAGTCCCCTCCTTTCCCGATGACCCCTTCTGTCTCTCTAGTGGTTATCCCACCGATCATTGCCATCTTGGGCATCTTCCTTTTCATGGTCCAAAAATCGACCCAGGTAGCCTCTTTGGATTATACTTTCTATCTCTTCCTTCAAGTGCCAGCACTCTTCGGTGTTGTGGCCATGATCCCTGTGGAAATGGTAATATTTGTCCATGTTGTGCCTTTCGGGGTGTCGCCCTATCTTTCCTGGCTACTTTAGGGCTCTGGCATCTGAGAAGTCTTTTATCTACATCAATACATCAGTTCTCCTTCGGTTAAGGGGTGCGTATCTTTCAAACTTTCTTGGCGGGTTGGGTGCCTGATCACATTTGGACCTTCGTCTCTTTCCCTCGGAAGGCTTATTCTCCTCTCTTGAGGTCCTTTTCTTTCCTGCCTTTCCTTCGGCTTCTTCGTCGGCTTGCAAGGTTTCTTCCATCTAAATGTATTTATCACGCTGGGCTTTCAGCTCAGCCAAATTTCTTGGGGCATGCTTCACCAAAGATCCTTTTAGTTCTTTGTCTTTGACACCTCATAAAAGGGTTGTGAATTCTTCCTTCGGGTCTAAGCCTTTGATCATATGCTTCTCCTGCTAGAAGTGTTGTAATCTCGCAGTGATTCTCCCTCATACTATGTGACGTTGGCTACTAGAGAATCCTTTTATGAAGATGTGGCTCAGTTCACTAAAGCTATGGATTGACTTTGGTGGCAAGTGGTTGTACTACAATCTCACAGTAGCTCTGAAGGTTAAGGGGAGTGCCCGACACATAATGCTTTCTGAAACCTGATGGAACTGCATTGCAACCTTGAACCCCTCTAGGTGGTCAACTGGATCTCCCATCCCATCGTAAGTGTTGTACTTAGGCAAGAGAGATCCAGCAGGGAGTGGATCCCTCATGACTTTATCAATTAAAGCCATGTCATTAGTGAGGGCTAGATCACGTGTGCCTATCTGGTTGTCTGCTACTTTTCGGATTTCATCCTTCAAGTCGAGAATCATCTATTTCAACCCTTGGTCTTCAGATCTCTAACCATCTCCTTGACACAATTCTTCATACCTTGCCCTTGTGGTGCATCGTGTCTTCTCTCCAGGTGTGGGGCTTTCCCTTGCCGCATGATTTTGAGGATTCTGGCCAAATCTTACCGACCCTGAACTACTGCGGTCTTCATCTCGAACTCATTCCATATGAACTTTGGAATCTTTTATTGTTCCATTAGTCCTTTGGGTGACAACCTTGGAAACTTCCTTCATCATTTTAGCCATTTGGTCGTACTTCTCTTGGAGAGCATCAAACTGCTTCTTCGTCACATATTTTTACACCCCAGGAGGAGACGAGGGATTGCTATCCCTACGCACCGAATTTTTGGCCAAATGTCGATCCCTTGTAGGACCTTGTTGACTATTGTTCCTTCATTCTTCACCTATATCTACTGAAGGCAACAGAGGTTCTGAAGGCTCCCCAGTGTTCATATTTCTACTTGGCACTGCTTTCGTTTTCTTATAATTGTAGGTTTTGCTCACCATTACCCTGTTATTCCCACAAATGGTGCCAATCTGTTGTTATCAAGAATCTGTGGAAGGTTGGGCATCGATCCTACATAAGCACAGAATGCAGAGACCCGGAGGTGGCTCTGGGATTAGTCCTCCAACACCCAAGTTAGAGACTCGCACAATAGTTTTTTAGAAGAGTATTGGTGTGAATGTGTTGACTTACCTGGCTCTGTCTTTCAGGTTCCTTTTTATAGGCTTACCTCTTTGTCGTGTCCTATTGGGATACGTCTTCCTCCTCTTTTACGAGCGTAGGGCGATAGTGGAGGAAACCTTCACGTCTTCCTACCTCTGTGGGGAATATCCCCTTGTTGGGTATCTTCTCCTCTTCAAGTAGTTAGAGTCCTAGTATGTCTTTACCAACTGAAGAGGACTCAAGTCTCCTCTCTCTCCCGATATCTGGAGGTGTGGTTATACATGGTCCTCTGGGTATCTGTTCATGAATATCCTTATAGTTGGGTGCCACGTGTCCACACCTGCGTGGATAATTTGAGCGTATCAGCAAGTAAGAGATCATACCTTAATTACTTGCATGTTGATTTAAGATATTCCAAGAACAGAAATTATACAGAAATTTCACTTCTTCTTAAGTTCTCTTACTATTCTAAAATTTCAGGTGAAAATCCATAGACATTAACCCCAGTCGGGCATGGTAGATGTTCATTATTATGCGTTTTTCCAATTAGTTCTTCAAATCAGAAACTTAAACCTCAAATGATAGGGATTTCTGCAGGATTTTCCAGAATTCTCCCATACAACCGAATTCAGTCCATCCCCTTTTATTTTCTGAAACTCTTTCTTGCTACAGGTTTACATAAGTGAGAATGGACTTACCTTATAGATGACCCTTCCAACAGTGATATAAGGGCAAAAATCTCCTCTCTAATCTTCTTCTCCTCTCTTCTCTTCTTCTTCTTCTTCTTTCTTCTTTCTTCCTCTTGTTGTCCAAGTGAGTATTGTGTGAGAAGAGGGTTAGTGGTGGCTCTTTTATAGCCTCACTAACCTCATTTATATATATAATATAATATATTACATATACATATATATGTGTATATATATATTACTTATACATATGAGGTGTATATGTATATATGTATATATACATATACATAATTACATAATTAAGACCAATTATGTTTAGAAATTACATTAATTTTGTGATTTACTAATTAACTCACTTATTCATGTCAAACCCATGGGAATAGGTCCACATGTCCAATTTCTAAGAGTGGGACCCATTTTTAGACAATTCTGGCCATTCTATTCAGATGACAGTCCCTGTCATGTCCAAAACTCTATTGAGGGTTGAGCCAGACTTGCCCCCCTTAGGGCCTATTGTAATCCCTATCACCTCTAGTCCATTTTTAGGGTTAGTAAGCACCTGCTGGCCCACTTTGCTTGCTGTCTCTTCCAACAATATTGGCAGGAGGCACAAGTACATGTTGGGTCATCCTTCCCTTCCTGGCATTCCACTCCTGCCAGCCATGCTAGTGTTGGCTTCTCCAATCTGCTACTCTTGCCTATTCACAGTCAATGTAAAGAGGTAAGATTTGGGGTGTTACAGTTTCCCCCCTCCTTACAAAAAAATCCATCCTTGAAATTTGCAAGATTTACCTAGTAAACCAAATAGTTTTGGGTACTTTTCTTTTACTTTATCCCAATACAATGGGGTTCTACACTTCTTTCCATATAGAGCTTCAAACGATGCCATACCAATAGTTGATTGATACCTGTTATTATATGCAAATTTAACTAATGGTATATGTTCATCCCAACTATAGCTCATATCTATAGCACAGGCCCTCAACATATCTTCTAAGATCTTGATTGTTCTTTCTGTCTGCCCATCTGTCTGAGGATGAAATATTATGCTAAATTTTAGTCTAGTTCCCATTGCCTTTTGTACACTTTCCCAAAATTTAGAAGTGAAGTGAGAATCATGGTCAGGAACAATACTGACAGGCACACCCTCATATCTTACTATGTTATCAATGTACAACTGTGCTAACTTCTCCATAGAGTAAGATATCTTCATAGGTATGAAATGGGCTACCTTAGTCAGTCTATCAACAACTACCCAAACTGTATCATTTCCTTTCCTGGTCCTTGGTAGTCCTATCACAAAATCCATGGTAACATGTTCCCATTTCCACTCCGGTACTGGAAGAGGTTGCAGTAACCTATGTGGCCTCTATCTCAATGCTTTCACCAGTTGGAAATTTATTCACTTTTCCATATACTCAGCTACATCAGTCTTCATACCATGCCACCAGTATGTTTTCTTCAGATCTCTATACATTTTTATGCTTTCAGGATGAACAAAGTAAGGAGTACTGTGAGCTTCACTCAGAATCAACTCTATCAGCTTCTTTTACCTTGGAACACACAATCTGTCATCAAACCACAAAGTTCCATCTTTCATTGCAAATCTCAAATCCTTTTGTCTTCCCTTATTAATAGCATTCATAGTTTTCCTCAACATATAATCTTTAGGTTGGGCTTCATTGATCTACTCAAACAAGGATGTTCTTATAGTAAGAGTGGCAAGTGTTATATCTTCAGCTGTCTCCACTTCCACAATTACCTCTAAACCCAACTCTCTCGCTTCTTTAATCAACATAGGGTTTGCTGTAAGTGCAGCTAATGTAGTAACTTTGTGTTTCCTGCTGAGAGGATCTGCCACCACATTAGCTTTTCCTGGATGGTAATGAATGGTGTAGTCATAGTCTTTCAGTAATTCTAGCCATCTTATTTGCCTCATATTTAGTTCCTTCTGAGTGAAGAGATACTTAAGGCTTTTGTGGTCACTATAGATCTCACATTTCTGACTATGAAAATAGTGACACGGGTGTGGACCCAATTCCTAAGAAAAGGGCCTGAAAGTTGGTATGGTTCAGAAATTTGGGGTAAATGTTAGGTTATAGAGTTGGGAAGGTGCTTGAGAATGAACATTTTCCATAATTATTCCTATTCCGCATGCATGGCTAAGTTATCACACATATATATTAACTGAATTTAATTAATTATGTAAACTAAAACAAGGTCAATAAAAGGTCTACATTATCCTAATTCAGGTGAGAGATTATACCTAAGCTTAACCCTTGTTTTGGGTCAAGAGGGGTGGACCCCTGATTAGTGTTGGTGCGGGTCAAGAGGGGTGGACCCCCGTTTAGTGTTGGTACAAACTTTCTTGTGGATTCTCCTGGCTCAGGGGAAGATGGTCTTGACCTCCAACTTCTTTTTTAAGAGATGCTGATTGTGGTAATATTCAGATAGAGTTCCGATTAGGAACGGTTACTTTCGGATTTGAATTTCGACAGAGCTTTGGCTAGGGAAGGCTACTTATGGGCTTAGGCTGAGGTGTCAGCTTGGCAGAGCTTCTACTAGGGAGGGGGTACTTCAAGATCTTAGCTAAGGTGGCACTCCGACAGAACTTCCGATAGGGATATGCTATGGGAGGCCTAGTTTGATGTGGCACTCCGGTAGAGCTTCCACTAGGAATAGGCTTATAGGAGGGCTAGGATGAGGTGGCAATCCAGCAAAGCTTCCGTTGGGGATAGGCTATCGGAGGGCTAGGCTGAGGTGGCACTCTGACAGAGCTTCCTCTAGAAATAGGCTATGGGAAGGCTATACTAAGGCTTGAAGAAATTTCAATGATTGAAGAATTTCAAAGGCCCGAAGAACACTTCGAATCTAAGATTGCTTCGAAGACTTGAAGAACCTCAAGGGCAAAAATGAAGGCAAAGTTTCTCTTATAAAATAATGCTCACTAGAAAAATTTTGGATGATTAAAGAACTTCGAAGATCTGAAGAACACTTTGACTTTAAATTTTATAAAGATCACTTCGAAGACTTTAAGAACTTCAAAGGGAGGGAGGAGAGAGGGTAGAGCTTCTCTACAAAGGGTGCACACTAGGAGGCTTTAGTGTGAAAAACCAAAGGGAGGGGGTATTTATAGATTTTTTGGGCCAACTGGGTGGAAATGGGGATTTCCTTGGCCAGTGGGGTTAAACAGTAGATTTTCTTGGTCAATGGGATAAAAAAGTAGATTTTTGGGCCAATGGGGTGAAAGATGAATTTCTTTGTCCAATGATGTGAAAAGGTGCTTTTCTTGGCCAATGAGGTGAAAAAATGTTTTTCTTGGCCAATGGGGTGAAAGAAGTAATTTTTTAGCCAATGGAGAAAAAAATATGCTTTTTTGGCGAATAGAGTGAAAAAGATGCTTTTTTAGCCAATGGGAGGTCGCAATGTAGGATATGCTAGCGGGGTGGTGTAGAGTACACAAGCAGGTGAAGAGAGAATCTCATCCAAAATCCGGTTATCAGAGTGAGGGGGTCGATCACGGTGGGAATGCACGGGTGAGCATGGGGCCACATGCATAACATATGGGGGTGCCTATGTGCAGGCGAGGGCACTGGTCTACAGGTGGGGGCATTGGCCTACAGGTGGGGGCACTGGCCTGCCTGTCGGCTAGTGGATGGGGGCATCGTGCAATGAGGGATGGGACACGTATGGGTGCAGCAGTGGGGGCACGAGGCATGCATTGACCGGGGTTGGGTGCTCATGGCAAAGTGTGGGTGCTTGCATGGGGGAGTTTGGGTGCTCATGGCAAGGTGTGGGTGCTTGCACAGGTGGGGTTTGGGTGCTCACGATGTATCTTCTGAGCATGATTGCAGGAGATCTGATGGTCTAATTTTGACACACCATATATCGTTGGAATTATAATTCTGAGTATTATCCATCCATACGGTCACTTTGGACTGAATTCCTTCATACATGAAAAGTCATAATTGGACCCTTCTTTTCTCTTGCACAGGATTTCTGAGATTTTTGGGTGAGTATGGAATGTTTCTGGGTTGGGCCACAAAAGTCAGTTATCATCTCTATCGATCAGAAGTGAGAGATTGAGTCCATGGTCCTTTAGCCACCATAGCTGGGGGAGGGTGATAAAATTGGGTGTCTACAGAATGCCCCTCTTTGGGGGAGGCTTGTGCTAATAGCCAAAGGGCAAAGAAAAGAATGACCACATTTTATCACCCAGAGCATGTACTTCTATCATCTTGCTCATCAATGATAGAGTTGAAAATACAATAGATAATATCTTTAACAACTCACAATTTAGGATCTTACTTGGGCTGTCGATTGTCAGAAAGAAATTCGCTGCTCTTTCAATCCTACAAAAGATGTTAGTACTTGACTCTTGACTTTCCTAGGCTGGGCTTCCTTGTGCCAGTCTATGGAACTGACCAATGAGATGGGGCCACCTAGGGCCAGTTCACTGAGATTGGGCCGGCCACTTGGGGCCAGTTCAATGAGATTGGGCCACCTGGGGCTGGTTTAATGTGATTGGGCCACCTGGGGTCGGTTTAATGAGATTGGGCCACCTGGGGCCAGTTTAATGAGATTGGGCCACTTGGGGCCGGTTCAATGAGATTGGCCACCTAGGGTCGGTTCAGCCCATACCCTCTAGAGCCCCTAAAAGAGGAAGCAATAATAGCCCCCATTGCCTATCGAGGAGGTGGTGGAAACACTCCAGGAGGAGGTACATGTGGAGGAGCCGGAGGGCCGGCACCATCCTGACCACCCTCATTACCACCTTCCTGCTGGTCCTCTATATCCATGGGTTGTTACCCTTCTTCCTCCTCCTCAGTCACCTCGTCCATAGCTATGGTCATTCTTTAGGGACTCCTGGTTGAAGTCAAGGACATTAACCCCCAGCCCCTCCTCATCCTCCAAATCCACCTCAAAGTGCTTGAAGACCTCAGTTAGAAGTCGGCCATTCCAGAGGTTCTTGGACCTACGATCCTTAGCTTTCAGTACTATGGTCCACATCAGCAAGTAGGGAAGACGAATTGGCACCCCCATGTAAACACAATAGCTGACATATGCTTGTAGGTCAAATACCTCATCATAGTGTCCATCAGTGGGGAGAACTTTCAACTGAATGGCCCGATACACGACCTTCAGGGTAGCGCGATAGTTGGCAGTTTAAGACCACCCGATGTGTGCTTCATAAGCATGTGGTCCATCTCTGCCTAAACATTGAAGTTTTGGAACTTGTAGGATAGGGTCCTGGGAGGACAGTAGGCTAGATCCCCCACATTGGAAATCATCAGAATGTCTGCCAACTCAGCCATGTCAAAGGATATGTCGACCCCCTTCACCCTTGATGTTCACACACTGCAGGTTGTAGTAGAAGCACCTCGCAAGCCTTGGGTAGTACATCCTGTCTGGGTTCAATATGTGGTACCACCCTATGGCATCAAAACATTGACGAAGGCAGAACCATCAGAAATCCCTTACACGTACATACTTGCTGAGGTCAACATTCCGGTACTTAAAGGTATCCCAACAGTCTTGTTCGACCACGGATTGAAACATAAGGTGATCATATTGCTCCTCTATGGGAAGAGCCCATTGTTGTTGAGCGGCAACACAACAGGGAAGAACATGGTGTCCAGACATGATCACAGAGAACAAGTACCTAGGGTTTTGAGAAACCAAATCCTAGGTTAGGAGAGAATGCCAAATCAAAACCAAAAATCTCAAAAACCTAGGTTAAAGAAAGAGAGGCACTCACCCTGAACACGTAGATGATGGCAATCGGGTGAGAAAACACATGCAAATAGCGGGGAAGGACTATGACATGCTTCCTTGGCTGTCTCCTCTCTTTCTCCACAAGAAAAATAGGGTTTTGGAGAGAAAAGAATGAAGCCCGCACCCTTTATATCGTGTTTTAAGTCCACCAGAAACAAGGTCACTGGAATCACAGGCTGAATCCAGTGGCTATTTCCAGTGAACATTTTTTTATAGGAATGCTCTCTGTTTAGTCCACCAGAAACAATACTGATATTTCCGATGGATTTCACCCTGTTTCTGGTGAACTTCCTCATTGTTTCCGATGAACAGTGTATGGTGGATTTGGGTTTTGATTTGTTTCCATATTTAAATATTTGGGTATGCATGTGCATAATTATATGTTACCATGTGGAACCCCTATGCCTATTTAACCCTAACATGCAACTTGTACATGCGTGTGTGACTAAAGAAGATTCCTCAATAGGAATCATGTCGATTAGGAACACCCGATCTCGATCCAATGCATCACCTCCTGCTTCCCCTACACGAAACCAAGGTAGATAACACAATGTACCTACAGCCCCACCCATTCTTACAACCCAAGATATTGTTGCCCTAATGGGCAACATGATGCAAGGGATGGAAGAATGGCAAGCCCAATTTATGGCCGGGATTGATGCCCGGATCCAAACTACTATGGGAGCCCAAAATGCACCACCCGCACCCCTTACTCCACCTGTACCAGCCCCAATGCCCACCAGCTCAGCCACTGTAGACACACAATTTTGTCACCCTCCTCTAACTATGATGAAATGTGGATCTTGGACACGACTTCTGGCTTCCGATCAATAGAGATGATGATGGAAACACTCCCCTACCTAAAAACCCTAGAAACCCCCACACAGGAGAGAAGAGGGGGTCCAATTTTGAATTTCTATATACAAAAGAATCTAGTCAAGATGACCATATAGATGGATAGTGCTCAAAAATATGATTTTGATGATATATGGCACGTCAAAAGTGGACCGTCAGACCTCCCGTGATCATCCCTAAAAAATTACATTTTCCCGTATGTATGCCGCGCACATTGACAAGCCCACTGGAAACCTAGAAAAAACCCCCCACCTACCCCAAACACCCTAAAATTCATCCCTAGCCATCCAGATAACTCGAAAATACTCCCCTAGTTGAAACCCTAGAAACCCTCGCGTGGGAGAAAAGAGGGTCCAATTTTGACTTTTTATATATGAAGGAATCCAATCAAGATGACCGTACAGATGGATAGTGCCCAAAATTACAATTCCGATGATATATGGCACGTAAAAATCAGACCGACGGATCTCTTATGATTTTCAGTAGAAAAATCCATAAATCGCACGCGCTGCACTCGCTAGCCAACAAGCCCGCCCACAGGCGTGTTTGCTACCCATGGCTACTGCCCATGGCCGCAGCCAATGGTTGTTACCCATGGCTATTACCCATAGCTACAGCACATGGCTGCTGCCCATGGGTTGTACCACATTGTGCTTGCCATGGTGCCATGCGCCATGAGCTCTGCTAACCCCGGCCCAGTAGACCCGCGCCCCCGCGTGCACAGGCCCGTGCCCCCTCTGGCCATAGCCCACTGCTGCCCATGTGTGCTACCCCTGCCACCCATGTGTGCTGCCCACGCTGCCCATGTGTGCTGCCACTGCTGCCCATGCATGCTGCCACTACTGCCTATGTGGGCTGCCCCTGCCACCCATGCCACTACCTCATGTGCCATATGTCGCACAGTCATGACATTGCCCGCACGCTTTATACACATCGCCTGCCCTCCTATACTAACCATGTCCCATGTACTTTGGCCCAATCTCGCACACCGCCGTCAATGGCCAAGATTGATATTCCCCTGACCCGATGGGTGAAGAAATTCCCCCTTCACCCACTTAAGACAAAAAAACCCTTTTTTACGAAGGATTCTCTCCCCCAAAAAAACCCCTTTATTACCCATCGTATAAAAGCCCTCTTCATCCATTTTGGTCCGAGAACCCCTTTTTAGCCATTGTATAAAGGCCCCCTTTACCCACTTTAGTTAAAAAACCCTCTTTCGTCCGTTGGATAAAGATGTTCCCTCTTTCCCATTGGCTGAAAAAAACCTATAAATACCCCCTCCTTTGGATTTTACACACCAAAGAACCCCACCTCACTCCATAGTAGTGAAGCTCTGCCCTCTCTCCTCCCCTCCCCCTCTTGATTTTCTTCGGGTCTTCGGAGCGAACTTCGTCAAGATCCAAAATCTTGTTTGGATCTTCAAAGTGTTCTTCGGGACTTTGAAGATCTTCAATCCAATTTCTTAGTCCAATCTAGGTTTTACCAAAAATAGTGCGTTCTTCAACCCCCTCCTTTGAGTGTTCTTGAGTTGTACCTAAAATAGAAATCCCTCCCCCTTGAGGTTCTTCAGGTCTATGAAGAGATCTTTGTCAAGATCCAAAACCCTGTTTGGATCTTCAAAGTGTTTTTCGGGGCTTTGAGGATCTTCAATCCATTTTTAGGTCAATCCATTTCTTTCTAAAAATAGCAATTCCTAGTGGAAGCCCTGTCCGAGTGCCCCTAGAATCTTTTCAGAAATAACCATTCCCAGCGGAAGCTCTGTCGAAGTGCCACCTCAGCCTAGCCCTCCCTAGCCTATCCCTAGCAGAAGCTCTGCCAGAGTGCCACCTTAGCCTAGCCCTCCCCTAGCCTATCCCCATTGGAAGCTCTACTGGAGTGCCACCTCAGCCTAGCCCTCCCTAGCCTATCCCCAGTGGAAGCTCTGTCGGAGTGCCACCTCAGCCTAGCCCTCCCATAGCCTATCCTTAGTGGAAGCTTTGCCAGAGTGTCACCTCATCCTAAGCTCTGAAATAGCCTTCCCTACCCGAAGCTATGCCCAAATCAAATCCGAAAGTAATCGTTCCTAGTCGGAACCTTGTTCGAATACCATCACAATCAGCATCTCTCAAGAAAGGAAGTTGGAGATCAAGACCATCTTCCCCTGAGCTAGGAGAACATGAAAGACAATCCGAGTCGGTACTAATCAGGGGCCCACCCCTCTTGACCCAAAATAGGGGTCAAATTCTGGTATAATCTCTCTCCTCATTTAAGCACATTGTAGATATCTAATAGACTTTGTTTTAATGTACATAGTAGTTTAAATTTGATCAATGTATATATGTGTGATAACTTAGCCATGCATGTGGAATAGTAATAATTGTGGAAAATGTTCGTTCTTAAGCATCTAGTAGGAAGACCGGTTGAACCGAGAAGATTGGGTGCCTAACACCTTCCCAACTCTGTAACCCGACACTTACCCTAAATCTCTAGACCAGACCAATTATCGGGCCCTTTTCTCTAGAATTGGGCCCACCCCAGAGTCCTAGGCCTATATCCTTGGTGATGACTCCAAACCCTTTTGTATGATCTCGATCCCCGTATTGGACCATCATCAAACCCCCTGTCTAGAATGACAAACTTTACACTCTTACAAAATAGGCCCCCTCGTATCTCCAAGTGGCAATATGGTGGTGCAGGGCCCACAGGGTAAGCACACACGACACACCCCCTCCCTCACATGAAACAGATGAAAGAGAGAGGAGAAGAGGACGGAATCGATGCATAAGTCCATCTCTGACTGCTACCCTCACAGTGGCAACTCTACTGAGGATAAATGTCAAGCTTTCGATACTAGATGTTACCTTTAAATGTAAGAATATTTTTCACTACATTTGCTTGAAAACATGTTTGGCTAAACCCATGTTTGTAATTGTATTCGCTAACCGTGTCATGCATCATGCTCAAAGTGAAATCATTTGGCGAGGGACTCCCTATCATGCTCGCACCCTCAGGGAGGCTAGTGCATGTCATGGAGAGTACTTTGAGAGCAAATGATACCCGCTTCCTGTACAATAATGAAAGGTATCATCAATTCCTATACAAGAATGAAAGGTATCATCAAATGGCGAGGTTGTTATATTTATGCCAGCACCCCCGAGGAGGTATGCACACTTTATGACATTCTGAGATCGAATGCATCATCAAACGGCGAGGATGTCTGTAATTGTGCCAGCACCATTGGGGAGGTCTATGTACTTTATGGCATTCTGAGATCGAATGATGGTTACCCTACATTACACTTTTGCACACAATCACTCACGGTTCCACCACCCCATGGCCAATTGCATAACCTCGTGTGTAGTCACGAGTAATGGGCAAGGAAGTCACCCCATTGATCTCGTACCTACGAGTATATCAAAAGGATCACGTACCTCACGTATATAGATCCTGTTAAGGAAGCCTTGTTGTTCCTATTGCATCCACCGCATGCTCGCATCATGTAGAAAATAGATGAAGAAGTTAGGAGCACCACAAGCTAACTGTAGAACTTGTTTGCGGTCTTGAAAAGAAATGTTCTTGTATTATATTCCTATTGTAAAGAATTACTTTCCTGAGTGGGTTTTGGATAAAAGGTGTCCCTCCTCCTTAAGTAAAAGTCTAGATATGTGACTCAGGGGCAATCCCGTTAAAGTCACGTCAAGTTACGAGAAGTCCAGAGAAAAATCAGGAGGAAAGAGACCTAGTGGGAAAAGAGAAAGGAAAGCATAACTTTATTACATGGAACATCTTATGGGAATATTCTTAACAAGCCATTTGTATGAATCTCCCACTTATGACATCGAGTGGACCAAGGGCGTCAAACCCTATCCACCCCTATCATTAGGTGGTCTAACTTTAGATGGATCATTGGTTGTTAATTTAGTGAATGTGTGACCAAGAGGTTGGGAATTCAAGAATCCTAAAATAAGCCACTTTTAGTTCAGGCATAATTCCACACCTTAAGTATTCTCTGCGATCTCTTTGGACTCGTCAGGGTAATCGATTGACTCACCTAAGTCCAGTGTCACCTCCGTTCTCCAAGATTGTCTACTAACGAGTGATTACAGCTCAGTTAGTATGGATCCACATGACTCTGAATCACCCGAACAGGCCTAGGTCCGTCTAGTGGAGACCTTATAAACAGAAATGGCTAAAGTCAAGAGAGAAATAGCTTAGATATTGCATGCACTACAGAATCCTCCCAGAACGGATCCCAGGAGTGAGCTGGCACCGACTATGGGAGATGTGGAACAGAATTGAGTTAGAGGTTATCGTGGGAACTCTTCATGAGTGGACTCAGGAGAACCAAAGCAAGTTAGACCAACCATCCAGAGAGGAACCTCAGCTACCCATCCAAATAGTCAACGGGGAACCTACTCTAGGGTCCCTCCTCCTAGGGTAATGATTGAAGATGAGGAAATGGAATTTACAGCACACATCCGCATTGAGCCTCCAGAGACGGAGAAAGAAAGGAAACTCAGAGAGCAGTTAGAGAAGTTGGAGAACATGATTCAAGCGGGAAAAAGCTCAAAAGGCCAAGCAGTGGATTCTCAAAAAATTCAAGTGCCAAACTAATAGGTTTGATGGGTCAGGAGACCCCAAGGCTCATCTCATAGTCTTCCTTAGCATCGCTAAGTCGTGGCAACTTGTAGATAACTAGATGGGGCAAGCCTCCATGTTAACCCTATCGGGACTAGCATTAAGGTGGCTCACACAATTGGAGTCATCCCAAACTCAAAATTGGGCGATAGTGGTGAAAGCCTTCACCAAACAGTACTCATACAACACCAAAGTGGATGTGAAGCGACGAGAGCTTGAGACTTTGGGGCAAACACCTAGAGAAGGATTCACCACCTTCTTAATGAGGTTTAGGGATAAGGCCGTCAAGATAGCAAATCAACCTTCAGAAGCAGAGCAAGTGGAGATGTTGATAGAGAACTTATCAAAGCCTTATTATGATGTTCTTTACTACCAACATCTATCGACTTTTGATGCCTTAA
Organism: Macadamia integrifolia; assembly: GCF_013358625.1. NCBI lineage: Eukaryota > Viridiplantae > Streptophyta > Magnoliopsida > Proteales > Proteaceae > Macadamia > Macadamia integrifolia. Next base: position 22,735,488 of record NC_056558.1, read on the forward strand.
TAGCCACCGGCACAAAGGTGGAGAATAGAATCCTAAGGGAAGCCTAGTATCAAGGATCCTCCCAAGATGTAGGGAAGAACACCAGAGTTGGATGGAGAAAGGGTCCAGAAGCTAATGTGGTAAGTGCAGTTCAGCAATCAGGCCCGCCAGCCACTTCTTCATAGCCATTCATAATACAAGCAGATGCACCCTCCCAAAAAGCCCCTCGTCCAAGAAGGTAGTTTTCTAATCTAGGAATGCCCGTGACAGCAGCATATGAGAAGTTAAAGAAACAGGGATTGCTAGGGACAGTGGCCCCGAGAGTGATCAACAATCCTCCTCCAGCTTGGTATAGGGATCATGAATATTGTGCTTACCATACTCAGAAAGCACACACCACTGAAAGATGCATAGGTCTCCTATATGTGATCTAGGACTTGGTAGATAACCGAACCATTGAGGTCAAGGTCAAGCAACCTCCCAATATCAACACCAATCCACTTCCTGATCATGTGAACAATCTAAATGAAGAAGCCACAGAGAGTGACCCTACTCAACTCATTGTACCTAGAGCTCAGAAGAACCATATGAATGCCCACGCTTACAGGAAACTTATGAGTCAAAGGGCTGGAGTCATAAGGACTCCAAAAAGAAGAGAATCATCAAAAGAAGAATCAGAAGATCTGACTCCCGCCATTCATCCTTCCTCATCAATAGAAGAATCCACTGTACCATATTACCAACCTCCACCATACCTCCATCCTTCACCATATTATCAACCTCCACCATACCATCAACCTTCCCCCCACCATCAAGGAGAAGGAATTTCCTCATCCTATCACCCCCAATCCTCATATCCTACATCTCACATTACATCATCTTCATGCTATCCTACTTCTTATCCCTCATCACCCTCATACCAATCCCATTCTCAAGGTTCGGTAGATAACCGAAAAGAAGGATGGACGGATGGGTAAGATTGGAAGGATATGCTTTTACTACCAGATTCCCCAAAGATAACCTCAGCAACAGGATTAGTGAATGCTTTAGGAGAAGACCAGGATAGTGATCCCACTTCTCTAATTCAGCCCACCATGCCTCATGAGGATAACCTAGAGAAAATTGAAGAAGTCACAAATGATCTCCTTAGGGCAGTAATAGCATTGTCAGTAGGAGAACAAATCAAAGAGCATGTATCCCTAATCCACATAGGGAACTATACAGAGGATGGCGAGGAAGTGGATGAAAATGATGGAGATGACTCTGATTCTCAAGAGGATGAGGGGTATCTAGACTGGGATGACTACCAGGGGCCTTGGTACAATGACAATGATGATGAGTCAGAATATTACTCACCAAAACATCTGACGTGTTTCTCAGTTTATGCTATTAGTGGTGATGACCTAATTGCTGATCCGACAGGTGGCATTTACCCTTCCCTATGCATAGAGGGAGATGATTTTACATCCGATTTAGAAAATGATGAGGAATCTGGAGAGCCGACACACGTTTATATGGATGAATAGTATTCCACATTTGAGTTGGAAGAAAAGTTGTGTGAAGTGTACTCTAACACATTGAGAATGCAAGAAAGGGTGGAAGAAATTGATGACATGTTGGGTGAAGTAACTATCAATGATCGTTACTATAGTCAACAGCTAAATTATCTGGAGGAAATAGGGCTAGATGACACATTGGCAAAAGCAGTAGACGTCGCATTCCAACAGTTGCCTAATGCAATCAAGAAGTTGCGAGCCTGGGCCCTAGACATTTATGGAGGACCTCATCTTCCACCCTAAGAGGGAGGGGAAATCAGAAGAAAAGGATGATCCCAGGGTAGGAATAATCACCATAACAAACAATGATGATGAAGATTGTTATCCCACAAAGATTATTGTGAAGAAAAATGTTAATGTGATGGAAACTAGGATTGGAAGAGACTATAAGGGCAAGGCTCTTTGAGTGGAACAGTTAGGGACCCATTAGGCTAGAACCAGTAGCTTGCAGAAAGAACCAGAGAACCCATTCTTGGCTCAACTCAAGAAGTCCCAGGCTAATATCTCAATTTGGGGATTGTTGATGGCATCGCCCACACACCGTGAAGCAGTTTTGAAGTCCCTCACCAATGTACAGGTACTGATCGAGATAAATTCAGCACATCTCACACATATAGTAGAGGCAACTTATGCGGTGCAATCCTTGATGTTCTCAAATTCAGAGCTTCCCAAAGGGGTCCAGCACAATCGAGCTCTCCACATACTGTAGAATGTCTTGACAAAGTGGTTCCCTAGGTTCTTGTTGACAACAGGTCCGATTTGAATGTGCTACCATTGAGATTGCAAAGAGTATTGGCATTAACTTGGAAGAAATGAGACCGACCACCCAAACCATACAGGCATATGACAATACCAAGAGGATCTTGGCATCATTACCCTTGCCATAAAAATTGCCCGGTGAAGTTTGATGTTGATTTCCAAGTCATTGATATGCCAATAGCCTTTAACATACTCTTGGGAAGGCCTTGGTTGCATCCTATGAAGGCAGTGTCTTCTAGTCTCCATCAAAAAATGAAGTCCATTCATAAAGGGAAGGTGATCATAGTAGCCAGAGATCTCGAAGTGCTTAATACCTTGGCCGATATTGAAAATGGGGACGAACAAGACTAGGAAGTCCAACTAAGTGGTTTTGAATTGGACACAACTTGTGCAACCATTGCCAAAGAAGTACCAAAGGAGGAAATCCTAGCTAACTATGAAGCCATTTGGAGTCCACCGGTGAATCAGATGATAAAAAATATGCAATATTTTCCTGGTATAGGGCTAGGGAAATATCATCAAGGAGTTCCAAAGCAGCCCAGTTTGGCAGTAAACAAAGGAAAGAATGGTCTCAGATACACTCCTCCGACCACCAAGGGGCAGAAAGTGCTAAGGATGACTAGGAAGATCTCTGTCTCTTACTACCCTACTCTCAATGGGTATTTTATAAAAGGAGAGGATTTCCCCTTTTGTGGAAATGTGGAGCCGTGGTTTGATGAAACCGTCGCAAAGATGCAACCAGGATTTGAAGTGTTTTTCAAGACGAGTTCGACTGGGTGACTCATGAAGTGGAACAATAGAAAGTGCTAGTCAATGAAAGTGATCAAGACAGTTACATCACTGGGATAGCAAAAATTGCACTGATTGAGACTGGGTCTTCCTCTGGTGACCCTACAACATTAATCCAATCAAAGGAGGTACCAAGTCCTCGAGTCTACTTGAAAAGAGAATGGGAAAATAAAATAAGGCTCACCTGGAGTCTGCCACTTCCCATTGATGTGAAAGGCTACATTTGCTCCCTCCTACAAGAACTAAGGGCCCAAGAGCTACATGAGCTCAAGCCTCGTCCTTTCAGAGGAAGAAGTGTGTATACAAAGCAAAGGAGAGCACAGAGAATGATGGTTTGTATGTACTATGCCCGAACCAATTGCAATGGAAAGACTCATAAAGGTGGTAAAAGATGTGACCGAGGTACTGGGATGGCATCCCTCAATATACTGAAAAAGATGGACTTTATAAAAAAGGGATTGAGCAGTCTCCACCAATCTTCACCTCTCAAAAAGTTTGACTTTCGAGAGCATGAGATTGACCAACTGATATTTGTGAAGAAGCGGGCACCTATCCAGAGGAACCGTTGCGCTATTGAAGAAATAGCAGTAACTTTCTTAGAAGGAGAAGAAGGCCCTTTGCCACACCTCCTCATCCATCAAGCCACTGAGCCACTCCTAAACTGAACAAGCATTGGAGAAAACTTCAAGTTTGCTCATGTTATTGAGTCAACCAGCCTAAATACCCCTGGCAAAAGTATCAAGCAAATTATCAAGTCTATAATCGAGTCTATTGTTTATGATTTCGTATTGGCCACCCCTCTTGAGGAGAGTCTAGAGTCCTTGTACGTCGAGTCTGTTACTCCTTCTTTCATGAATGAAATTTCTGTTTTCAAGTATGACTTGCCTCCTTTTTTTTATGATGATCTTAATAAATATCTAGAATCAATAAAATAATGTAAACCAAAGAAATCCCAACCCATCTGTGAGGATACTCAAGTTTTTAATCTAGGAACCGACCAATGCCTTCGAGAGGTAAAAATTGACACTACCCTTGATGAAAAAGAAGCAAAAGAGATGATTAGTCTTCAGAAGGAATTCGTCGAGGTCTTTGCTTGGTCTTATGAGGATATGCCTGGTATCAACCCCAACATCGTGCAACATCAATTGCCGACTTACCCTAGGGTAAAGCCAGTAAAGCAGAAGCTCTGAGGAATGTGACCAGAATGGAGTGAGAAGATAAGAGAAGAAGTTATGAAGCAGTGGAATGCGGGATTTCTACAAGTGGTGAAGTACCCCCAATGGTTGGCCACTATTGTACCAGTACCGAAGAAGGATGGCAAGGTATGAATGTGCGTGGACTTTCGAGATCTTAATAGAGTGAGCCCTAAAGACGACTTCCCATTACCTCACATTGATGTATTGGTGGATAATACAGTGGGGCATGCTTTGTTATCATTTATGGATGGATTCTTGGGATACAACCAAATAAGCATGCACCCATAAGATCATGAGAAGACAGCCTTCACCACTCCATGGGGAACCTATTGTTACAAGATAATGCCTTTTGGACTGAAGAACACTGGGGTACCTTGTCAGAGAGCAGATACGGCCATATTGCATAATATGATGAACAAAGATGTGGAAGTCTATGTGGATGACATGATAGTAAATTCAAAAGATCAACAAGGGCATATTCCCATGCTAAGGCATTTCTTTGAAAGAATCAAGAAGTATCAGCTGATGTTGAACCCTCAGAAGTGTGTATTTGGGGCAACGGCAGGAGAGTTGTTAGGTTTCTTACTGAGTGAAAGAGGCATTGAAGTCGACCCTATCAAGATCAAGACAATTCAGGAAATGCCCACACCTCAGACTAAGAAGCAAATACGAGGATTTTTGGGTCACATCCAGTATATTAGCAGATTCATAGCTCAGTTGACTACAATCTGTGAACCAATTTTCAAGCTACTGAAGAATGATCAGCCCACGGAATGGAATGACCAATGCCAACAAGCTTTTGACAAAATCAAGGGATACCTCATGAACCCACCAGTATTGACACCGTCGGTGGAAGGAGAATCACTTCTCTTATACTTATCCGTGGGAGAATATCGCATGGGCTCATTGCTAGCACAAAAGGAGACGAAAGAAGGGGCAGAGCATGCCATATATTACCTCAGCAAGAAGTTCCTAGAATATGACACATGGTACACATCTTTGGAAAGAACTTGTGCTGTATTGATTTGGGCAACGAAAAGGTTGCGACGCTATATGGTTTCCTATCCGATGCACTTGATCTCAAGTATAGATCCCATAAAATACCTCTTCGAGAAACCAGGCTTAACAAGAAGGATGGCCCGTTGGTTGGTTTTACTATCAGAGTTTGACATCACCTATGTTACCCAGAAATCTATCAAGGGGTAGGCTATAATCGATCATTTGGCTGCCCACCCCACAGAAGATGAAAGATCCTTGGATGATCCCTTTCCCGATGAAGGAAGCACAGTGATAGAGGAAGAAGACACAGTTATTGAATAGCAGTTATTCTTTGATGGAGTAGCCAATCAAAGGTGATGTGGTGCGGGAATATTGCTTATCACTCCTGATGGCCTTTATTTTCCTTCATCATTCTACCTTGACTTCCCCTGTACCAACAATATTGCCGAATATGAAGCTTGTGTGTTGGGGCTCGAAACTGCTTTCACTATTGGTGTGAAAAGGATCAAGGTTTACGGTGATTCATCCACCATCATCTGCCAGACACATGGAAAGTGGAAGACTAGAGATGAAAAGTTGAAGCCATATCAAGAACATCTAGAAGAGGTGATTGAACACTTTGAGAAGATCTCGTTCAAATACTTTGAGAGAGATAATAACAGGTTTGTTGATGCCTTTGCAACCTTGGCTTCCATGGTAGAATGCAACCATATGGCTAGGGTTTGACAGTTCTTGGTGGAGCAAAGAAGTAGGCTCATTTATTAGAATTCGGTGAACTCTCTCACTGTGGATGGTCGGTCTTGGTTTGCTCACATAGTGGATTTTATCAAAGAAAAGAAGTACCTAGTTGAAGCAACTGACAAAGAAAAGAAGTTTCTGAGAAGATACGCCACCCAATTTATTCTTCAAGAGGATCTATTATACAAAAGATCCTATGACGGAATATAGTTGTTGTGTGTAGATGAGGAACAAGCTACAACCATCATGGAAGAAATTCATTAAGGTCTTTATGGACCCCACACGAATGCCAAGATGTTATCTAAGAAGATCCTCAGGCTGGGATATTACTGGAACACAATGAAATCTGATTGCGTGGACTTTGTCAAGAAATGCCACAAGTGTTAGATATTTTCCAATATCATACATATCCCGTCAACCGAGCTACATTTGCTCAGTTCACCTTGGCCATTCTCTACTTATGGCATTGACATCATTAGGAAAATCAACCCCAAGGCATCTAATGGTCATGAGTTCATCTTAGTAGCCATTGATTATTTCACCAAGTGGGTAGAAGCTCAGTCCTATGTGGTCCTCATGTCTGTTAAGGTAGCTAAATTCATCCAAGAAAATATCATTTTCCGATATGGAGTACCTCAAGAATTAATATCAGATCAGGGATCTCATTTCTAGGGCAAGACCGATAAAATCTCTATAAAGTTAAGTATCAGAAGACATTGCTCTACCACTTACAGGCCGCAGACCAATGGGGCAGTGGAAGCAGCCAACAAGAACATCAAAGTCATCCTACAGAAAATAGTGGAATTGCACAAGGATTGGGCTGATAAGTTACCCCTTGCCTTGTGGGCATACCAGACTTCTGTATGATCCTTGACAGGGCCACCCCTTTCTCTTTGGTATATGTGGTTGAGGTGGCTCTACCCATGAAAATCCTCGTACCATCCCTAAGGGTGCTCCTTGATAGTTAGCTACCTGAAGGAGAATAGGTGAAAGCCAGACATGACGAGTTCAATTTTCTCGATGAAAGGCGTATAAAAGCCATAGATAATCTAAAGAAATATCAACTAAGAATGGCCAGGGCCTTCAATAAGAATGTGAAGCCCCGCCATATAGAGGTGGGTGAACTTGTTCTTTGAGAACAAAGAGGCCTGATTTATGACCTGAGAGGAAAATTCAGGCCCAATTGGAGTGGCCCAATCACTATCAAAGAGATTTTACCAGGAAAAACTGTGAAACTCATAGACCACAACGGCGAAGAAATACCTGGACTGGTCAACATGGATCAACTCAAGAAATATTATGTCTAATAGGGCGTATACCCTAAACTATGTTAGAACTAATTCCTTTCGAGGGATACGTAGGCAACTTGACATGTGCAAGTGCGGTCTCAACCATCTCAAGGCAATAAATTGGTTCCTAAATTAATAATCAAGGTATCTTAAAAGATCATCATAGTTTGTGTCCCCCAAGAATCGCCATTTGGCATACAAGGCTATTAGGTATCTGTCGTTCACCTATTGGTCCATCAATTCTTATCCAGAATTCTATCCTCCAAGAATCACCATTTGGTATGCAAGGCCATTAGATATTTTTCATTCACCTATGATCCGTCAAATCCTTATCCAGGATTCTATCCCCCAAAAGTCACCACCTGGGTCCAGTTTATCAAGGCCAATTTCTTCCTCATCCTTGATCAGTAAGAAAAAAAGAGAACTTAATGCAATAGTGGTAAAGGTTTGGTTGTGTCAATAGTTAATAAGTAATGCTTTAAAAAATCGTCACACCTTCTCTTTGCTCGTAACAATTGTAGGATAAGTCATGGTCTCCTTGGATGAGACGTTGAGGAAATGGACCTTGGACATGAGCATAGTGACACCGGGACTACTAGAATCCATGAATACACCAATGCTTAGACGAATTGGGTGTATTGAGCTACATCACCATCAACTTCGATAGGTGTCTCAGCATTGGGATGCCAATCTTCATATATTTATGTTTGGGTTGGTGGAGATCTATCCAACTCTCGAGGAATTCCAAGTTTATATGTTATCTCCACCAAAGGGAATGTTGATTCGACCATCTTTGAAGAAAGATCATTCCGAAGAGATTCAAGACTTTTTCGGATGGGAAAAAGAGGAGATGAAGCAATTCGTCAGATATGGAAAGATTGACATTCTTAAGGTGGTGAGGAACTTCATTAAATACCTACCGCTAGGAGGAATCCATCAGCAAAGATCACAAGATGCTTATCTACTGTAAATGATAGCTTGCTATGCTCTCCGAACTCTGGGACATGGTGCACCAACTATCTTAATAAGAAGTGATAAAGCAATTGAAGAAAGGAAGAGATATCATTCCCACAGTCCTTGCAGAGACATTCAAAGGACTTGATGACATGAGATGTATCCATAGGTTTGGGCTTGATCATTATCATGAAAGTTCTGTAATATTCTTACTCTGGCTACTTGACAAGCTGAAGCTAAATAGACCGTTAGATGGAGTCAGCTCAGGGCTCTTGGTTGCCAAGAAATGAGGAAAGCCCCGGAATTCAAACTCATTGATGATTGGAGAGAATACCTACAAGGAAGAACTACAGAGGGCATTGCATGGAAGTTCCCAGAAAAGCCATAAGAAGATTTTCTGATAAATACCCCTGGCTACAACTACGTCAGGTTGATGGGATTGACTCACATGTCTTTTTATTTACCTATGTACATCAGGCGACAATATAGGCTCGAGGCGATGGACCCAGAGGAGTTAGTGAACTTCCACCTACCCCAAGAGTTGTCTCCCCACCTTGTTACTTACCTGTCTTGTCTATAGTAGGAAAGTTGTTTCCCTCCCATGTAATTCACTTGGTAATAGAATGAGGTGATGTTTGGATTTTAACGTCATTCCGGTTATTCTAACAAAGACTTGAATTGTGGAATTAATTGTGCCTTAAAATTGAAACTCATGAATTCAAACAAAAAAAGGGAAAAGAGATAAGTTTTCATTCCAAAATAAAGAGCCAAGTCTGGCCATTTAAAAGATAGAAAAAAAAATGAACATGGGGAGGGAAAAAGAAAAAGAAAAAGCAACATTTGTGTTTTGCAAGAACAACAAGAACAGATACCTAGGTATCACCATCCTCATCTATGCCATATTCGGACCTACTTACTAAAGTCATCAAGTTACTAGATGTAACAGTATCATATGCTGACCGTGAACTCGCCAGCTGTGCTATGAGGTCCTCAATCCAAGCGGCCTAGTAAGCATTATGTTCCCTCAGAGAAGCAACCCACCCATCCTAGGATGCACAAAAGATGGTCAAAGCAAGGAGTAACAATAAAAAGAAAATCAAAGATAAAAAAATATATATTGTGAAAATCCCCACCCTCAATACAAAATTAAAAAAAAAAAAAAAAATCAATCAAATCAAAATTCAGAAAAACAATCAAAAAATCAAAAGAAAATCTTTCTAATCAAGAATTAAAATCCAAAATTCAAATCAAGATGTAAAAATCAAAATCCAAAATCAAACTTCAGATTTCAAAATCAAAACCCAAAATAAAAAAAAAATCAAAATAAAATTCAAATAAAATTTCAAAGGTCAAGAATCAAAGATCAAAAATCCAAAAAAAAAAAAAAAGAAAGAATCAAAGATCAGAATTCCAAAAAAAGAATAAAAAAAGATTCCAGTTCCAAGGTGTAATTTAGAAGTTTTTATCACCAAAAAGAGAAATTCAAAAATAAATCCTCATGGTAGGTAAAATTGTGACCACATGGCAAGTAAAATCTACTTGGTAGATAAAAACACATGAAAGTGAAATTGGTAGATGAAAAGTCAAAATTGGTGAGGTAGATGGAAATTACCATACAAAGATTTCAAGTCAAAAAAATCCAAAAATCAAGATTCCAAATCAAACATTAAAATTCAAGTAAAAAAAAAATCCAAAAGTCAAGATTCCAAATCAAACATCAAAATTCATGACAAAAAAATCCAAAAATCAAGATTCCAAATCAAAAACCAAGAGTTCAAGACCCAAATGATTAAGAACCAGGGGCTTAAACCCAATGTTCCAATCTCATTGACCTAGTCCAGTTCGAAAGAACCCGTCTGGAAGACCAGATAAGCCAGCCAGGTTCGAAAGAACCCGGTTGGAAGACCAAATAGCCCAGCCTGGTTCGAAAGAATCCACCTAGAAGACCATATTTCGAAAGAAACCGCCTGGAAGACCAGATAGCCTAGCCCAGTTCGAAAGAACCCACCTAGAAGACTAGATAGCCCAACCCAGTTCAAAAGAACCTGCCTGGAAGATCAGATTGCCTAGTCTGGTTTTAAAGAACCCGCCTGGAAGACCAAATAGCCTAGCCCAGTTCGAAAGAACCCGCCTAGAAGACCAGATAGCCTAGCCTAGTTCGAGAAAACCCGCTTGGAAGACCAGATAGCTCAGCACGGTTTGAAAGAACCCACTTGGAAGACCGGATAGCCCAGCCTAATTCAGAAGAACCCGCCTGGAAGACCAAATCCCTAGGAGTGGCAGATGGGACTCCAGATAGGAAGAACAGTTTTTTATGTACTAACATCTTCTGTAGGGAGGGATCAAATCTCTGTAAATGATGGATCAACCCCTAAGACTGGCGGATGGAAGTCCAGCCTAGGAAGAACATTTTTCATGCATTGACATCTTTTGTAGGGAGGGCTCAAGTTTCTACAAAAGATGGATCCCTAGGACTGGAGGATGGAAGTCCAACTTAAGAAGAACATTTTTCATATACCAACATCTTCTGCAGGGAGGTCTCAAATCACTGTAATTGATGGACCAATCCCCAGGATTGGCGGATGGAAGTCCAGCCTAGGAAGAACATTTTTCATGTACTGACATTTTTTGCAGGGAGGGCTCAAATCTCTGCAAAACAATGGTTCAATATTTCATAACAGGATTGAAAGGGATCAAATTTCTTTCCTGTCATCAGCAACCCAGGTAAGTCCTCAACTTTAAAGTAGTTAAGAGATATTATCTGTTGTATTTTTCAACTCCTTCATGAATGAGCAAGATGATGGCAGTACATGCTCCGGGTGACAAAATGTGGTTGTTCTTTTCTTTGCCCTTCGGCTGTTGGAAAAGGCCTCGACCAAAGAGGGGCATTCTGTAGACACCTAATTTTGTCACCCTCCTCCGGCTATGATGAAATGTAGATCTTGGATGCGACTTTTGGCTTCTAATCAATAGAGATAAGGATGGAAACACTCCCCTACTTGAAACCCTGGAAACCCCCGTGCAAGAGAGAAGAGGGTCCAATTTTGACTTTCCATATATGAAGTAATCTAGTCAAGATGACCATACAGATGGATAGTACTTCAAAATACAATTTTGACGATATATGGCAAGTCAAAATCAGACCGTCGGACCTCCTGCGATCATCCCTGAAAAATTACATTTTCCCTTACCTATGCCGCGCACACTGAAAAGAATTCATCCTCTACCCACCTACCCCAAACACCCAAAAATTCATCCTCTACCCACCTAGATAACCCAAAAATACTCCCCTACTTGAAACCCTCTCACGTGAGAGAGAAGAGGGTCTAATTTTAAATTTTTATATACGAAGGAATCCGGTTAAGATGACCGCACGGATGGATAGTGCTTGAAAGTACAATTTCGGTGATATATGGCAAGTCAAAATCGGACCGATGGATCTCCCGTGATCGTCCACAGAAAAATCCATAAATCACAAGCATTGTATGCTGGCCAGCAGGCCAGCCCACGCGCGTGCTTGCTGCCTATTGGCTGCTGCGCATGGTGCCATACACCATGCGCCCTGCCAGCCCCACCCAACAGACCTGCGCCCCCACATGCATAGGCCCGTGCACAGGCATGCACCCCCACAGGCACAGGCCCATGCCCCCACTTGCACAGGTTTGTGCCCCCATGTGCACAGGCCTGCACCCCCATGGGCACAGACCTCCACCCCCACGTACACAAGCCTACGCCCCCTCTGGCCATAGCCCACTGCTGCCCATGTGTGTTGCCCTTGCCACCCATGCTTGTCGCCCATGTGTGCTACCCCTGCCACCCATGCTTGCCACCCATTTGTGTTGCCCTTGCCTCCCATGTGTGCTGCCACTGGTGCCTATGCATGCTACCCATGTGTGCTGCCCCTGGCACCCATGCCACTGCCCGCACACCCATGCCACTATCCTGTGTGCCATGCGTCACACACTCATGAAACTCCTTGCACACTATGTACACATCACCTGCCCTCCTATACTGACCATGTCCCATGCACTTCGGCCAAATTTCGTGCACCACCGTCAGTAACCGAGATTGATATTCCCCTAACTAGGTGGGTGAAGAAATTCCCTTTTCACCCACTTAAGACCAAAAAACCCCTTTTTTACTAAGGATTCTCTTTCCCAACAAAACCCCTTTTTTACCAATTGTATAAAAGCCCTCATCACTCATTCACTCATTTTGGTCTGAGAACCCCTTTTACCCATTGTATAAAAGCCCCCTTTTACCCACTTTAGTTAAAAAACCCTCTTTCGTCCATTGGATAAAGATGTTTCCACTTTCCCATTGGCCGGAAAAACCTATAAATAGCCCCCCTCCTTTGGATTTTATACACCAAACAACCCCACCTCACTCCATAGTAATGAAGCTCTGCCTCTCTCCTCCCCTCTCCCTCTTGATTTTCTTCAGGTCTTCAGAGCGATCTTCCTCAAGATCCAAAATCTTAATTGGATCTTCGAAGTGTTCTTGGGGACTTTGAAGATCTTTAACCCAAGTTCTTAGTCCAATCCAGTTTTTGCCAAAAATAGTGCATTCTTCAACCCCTTCCTTTGAGTGTTCTTGAGTTTTACCCAAAATAGAAATCCCTCCCCCTTGAGGTTCTTCGGTTCTACAAAGATATCTTTGTCAAGATCCGAAACTCTATTTGGATCTTCATTACATTTTTAGGTCAATCTATTTCTTTCCAAAAATAGCAGTTCCTAGCGGAAGCCCTGTCCGAGTGCCCCTGGAATCTTTCCAGGAATAGCCATGCCCAGCTGAAGCTCTATCGGAGTGCCACCTCAGCCTAGCCCTCCCTAGCCTATCCCCAGTGAAAGCTCTACCAAAGTGCCACCTCAGCCTAACCCTCCTATAGCATATCCCCAGCGAAAGCCCTTCTAGAGTGCCACCTCATCCTAAGCTAGGAAATAGCCTTCCCTAGCCAAAGCTCTGTCCGAATCCAAATCTGAAAATAGCCTTCCCTAACTGAAGCTCTGCCCGAATCCAAATCTGAAAGTAACCATTCCTAGCCAGAACCCTATCCGAATACCTTCACAATCAACATCTCTCAAGAAAGGAAATTGGAGGTCAAGATCAGCTTCCCCTAAGCCAAGAGAACACGAAAGATAGTCTGAGTCTGTACTAATTAGGGGCCCACCCCTCTTGACCAGAAACAGGGTTAAATTCATGTATAATCTCTCTCCTCATTTAAGCATAATGTAGATATCTAATAGACTTTGTTTCAATGTACATAGTAGTTTAAATTCATTCAATGTATATATGTGTGATAACTTAGCCAAGCATGTGGAAGAGTAATAATTGTGAAAAATGTTCATTCTTAAGCATCTAGTAGGAAGACCGGTTGAACCGAGAAAATTGGGTGCCTAACACCTTCCCAACTCTGTAACTTGACACTTACCCTAAATCTCTGGACCAGACCAATTATTGGGCCCTTTTCTCTGAAATTGGACCCACCCCTGGGTCCTAGGCCCATAATCCTAGGTGGGGACTCCAAACCCTTTTGTATGATCCCAATCCCAATCCCCATATTAGACTATCATCAAATCTCCCGTCTAGAATGATGAACTGTACAATCTTACGAAATAGGCCCCTACGTATCTCCGAGTGGCGATATGGCGGTGGTGGCCCATAGGGTAAGCACACATGACACACCCCCTCCCTCACATGAAAGAGATGAAAGAGAGAGAAGAAGAGAATGGAATCGACGCATAAGTCCATCTCCAGCCGCTACCCTCACAGCCACCCCTCATACATCTAATGGGGGTACAAGGGCAGGTGCAAGGGCATGTGTAAGGGCAAATGTAAGGACAAGTTCAAGGACAAGTGCAAGGACAAGCTCAGGTACATGTGGAAGGGTGGACCAACCTGACAAAGATGATGGAAAAGTTTCAAAGACTTAGGCCCCATACTTCTCCAATGTGGGCCAAGATCAATTGTTGCCATCAAGATCGACTGGAGGCATGGAAAATGTTTTTAGGTTGATGGGCTACACCAACGAGAAAAAGATACTATGTGTGGGCTATCAACTCCAGAACAAAGCAAATGCTTAGTGGAGGGCTACCGAACCCATTCTGAGGGCAGCCAACCCAAACCCCAGTCGGGAAGGCTTTAAGGAGACTTTTTTGGTAACTACCTTCCAAAGAGCTTCAGAGATAAGAGAGAGAGTGAGTTTTCACACTTGGTGCAAGGGTCCCATTCTATACTGGAATAATAGCAGCGCTTTGAGGAGCCATTCTACTTTGCTCCAAAACATATCTAGAGTGATTGGGATAAGGCCAAGAAATTTGAAAAGGGGTTAAAGCCAAGTATTAGTTCAACAATGGTGGGGTTGAAATTATAGACTTATGCTGAGGTGGTCCAAGTGGCCAAGTCCATTGAGGACCGACAGAGACAACTTCACAACATAGTAGGGAATGGAAAAGAGGCCCATGGTGTCAATTGATTCTAAGGGAGCAAGCAAGCATTCCAGAGGCCCTTATACCAACCCAACTCCAGTTCAGTTTAGAAGACCAAATGTTAGCCAGGTCTCCCAATCTTCTCGATCCAGTGGTGGATCTTAGTCCGTGGGTTTTAAGCCCCGGTGCTTTCACTGTGACCAGCCAAGTCACTTAGCCAGGACATGCCCCAACCGTTGGCCGGGTTATGCAACTTATACTCTACCACCTAAGCCCTAGTAGACATATGCAACCAATAGGCCAGTATAGCCATCACAGGGCTAGAGACCTCAAGGAAGGGTGTTTGCTATAACAACTGAGAATGCAGAAGCTACACCCGGAGTGGTGACAGGTACCTTATTGATATCATTATTACCTGCACAAGTGCTATTTGACTCAGGGGCATGCCATTCATTTGTGTCACCAACATTCAAAAAAAAGATGAGAATTCCACCCAAGAGCTTGACTCATTGTTTGGATGTTAGTACACCCACAGGAAGTGTGGTGGGTTTGAATTATATGTACGAGCCATGCCCAGTGACCATTAGTGGACATGACTTGAATGCACACTTGATCGAGTTGGACATGACAGCCTTTGACGTGATTTTAGGAATGGACTGGTTGTCCACATACAGAGCCAGTGTAATATGTGTATAAAAGGTGATTATTTTTAGACCCCATGATGAGGAGGAATTTACCTTTAAGGGAGATAAACCCAAGAAACCCAAGAAGGTTATTGTATCAGCTCTTCAGATGAAGAAACTATTGGATAAAGGATGTCAGGGCTACTTAGCATCTGTGACGGATAGTGAGGTAGAAATCAAGCCTTTGACTGAGTTAGGTGTGATAAAGGAATTTCTCCATGTATTTTTGGATGACTTGATAAGATTTCCCCTAGATCGAGAGACTGAGTTTGTGGTAGACTTACTCCCCAGCTTAACACTAGTGTCAGAGGCCCCTTACCGTATGTCCTCCACAAAATTGAAGGAATTACAAGTACAGCTTCAAAATCTTTTGAAGAATGGATTCATTAGGCCTAGTGTATCCCCGTTGGGAGCATCGGTACCGTTCGTCAAAAAGGACGGAAGTATGAGATTATGCATTGATTACTGAAAGCTTAATAGGCTAACAATCAAGAACCAATATCCTTTACCAAGGATTGATGATCTATTTGATCAGCTGCAGGGTGCTAAAGTATTTTCCAAGATTGACCTTAGATCAGGCTACCACCAGCTCAGGATCAAGGGTACTGATGTTAGCAAGACAGCCTTCAGATCTCAGTATGGACACTACGAGTTCTTGGTGATGTCATTTGGGTTGACCAACACACCGGCTGCATTCATGGTTTTAATGAACCAGGTATTCTAGGATGTCTTAGACAAGTTTGTGATCGTATTCATAGATGACATCTTGGTGAATTCCAAAAGTGTAGAGGAGTATGTTGTTCACCTAAGACTGGTGTTGAAATTTTTGAGAGAGAAGCAACTCTACGTCAAATTCAGAAAATGTGAGTTCTGGCTTTCACAGGTGGCATTCGTTGGCCACATTGTCTCAGATAAGGGTATAAAGGTTGACCCCAAGAAAGGTGAAGGCAGTGCTAGAATGGGACACTCCCAAGAATGTGGCAGAGATTCATAGTTTTCTGGGATTAGCCAGATACTACAAGAGATTTATTAAGAACTTCTCCCACATTTTTGCACCAATTACCCAACTCACACTCTTTCATGTGAAATTTGAGTGGTCCAATGCATTTGAGAAGAGCTTCAGGGACTAAAGCAAAAGTTGGTATCAGCTCTGGTCTTGACTATCCCAACTTGTACAAGTGGTATGGTTGTATATAGTGATGCTTCCAAGCTGGGATTGGGCTATTTATTGACGCAGCATGGGAAGGTCATTGCCTATGCATTCTGCCAACTGAAGGAGTATGAAAAGAAATACCTTACCTATGATCTGGAGTTGGCAGCTGTGATATTTGCCTTGAAGATTTGACGGCACTACTTGTATGGTGAGAAGAGTGAGATATACAGTGACCACAAGAGCCTCAAGTATTTCTTCACTCAGAAAGAGCTTAACATGAGACAGAGGCATTGGTTGGAGTTGATGAAGAATTATGACTGTACTATCCACTACCACCTAGGGAAGGCTAATGTAATAGCCGATGCACTTAGTCAGAAGTCTCAGGCATTGACTCTCGCATCATTGACCACTAATGAGCATCTCATCGAGGAGACTAGGAGATTTGATTTGAAACTACTAGTGGAAGGTGTTATCTTATTATTATCGGCATTAGTAGTGCAGCCTAGCCTAGTTGATAGAATCAACTCAGGTTACTGATGCAGAGTTACAAGAATTGATAGCAGACTGCAAAGAAGGGAAGTAGAAGGACCCGGATTTCACCTTAACCAAAGGGGGATTCTCAAATTCAAAGGAAGGTTGTGCGCGCCCAATGATAGTGCTTTAAGAGATAATATTTTAAGAGAGACCCACAACTCTTCATACTCCATTCACCCCGGCAGCACTAAAATGTACAAGGAATTGAAAGGTTCCTACTAGTGGAAGGGAATAAAGAAGGACATAGCCACACATGTGTCAAGGTGCCTCACTTTCCAGCAAGTTGTTTGAGATTTAAAAGTAACCACAAGGGTACAAATTAGTGTAGCTAATAGGTCGAAAACAAGGAGAGTAGCTACTTTATTTTAGGCTTCTTCTAGTAATGCGAAAGTACACAGATTTATTATGATGATTTACTTCTAACTACCACCCTAAACAAATGCATATAAAAATGTCCTAACCAACACATCTAGGAATTTAAATACTGCAAACCACATAGATAAAAAGTAAATAACTGAAAGTAAAAGTGCTAAAATAAAAGGCAATAAAGTAAAGGGCTAAGATAAAGGGAAAAGAAAAAGTTCCGAAATTAAAAGGGAAGAAAGCTAGAGAAAGGCACACAAGTAAGTTTCTCTGCTTAGCCCGAGGGGTGCACCACAAATAATGCAAGCTTCCCTACTTGACTAAAGAGTAACTCTTACAAGGGTTCTTCTACTTAGCTTTAGGAAAAGGGATAACTAAAAGTAAAGAACTGAAAGTAAAAAACTGAAATAAAAAGGTGATTCCATGGCTAGGACGGGCAGAGCCAACGCATCGGCTAGCCATGAACCTTGGGGTAAAGGGAAAACATTAAAGTAAAGCTGAAATTAAAGGCCTAAGTTAAGAATGAATGGGTAGCAAGAAGAGGGAATGAGAGGGGAGGTGAGAAGACTTATGAAGAAGCCCACCTACCTGAACTTCAATACTTGAACTTGAAAACTTGGTTGAGAATTGAAATACTACCAGCCCTAAAAACCAGATCTAGAATAAACCGAACCTAAAATTGCTAGGACTATAGAAGACAAATTTGAACTTGAAAAGAGAACCTCCACACTTTGTTCTTATCACCTAGAACTAATCCTAGAACTAGAAATCAAAACTACTATTGAATACCATAAAACATAAAAGAAAACTTGCATTCATTAAATAAATATCCATTAGATAAGTGCTTAAAAAAATCAAAAACAAAGAGCTAGAGAAGAAGACCTGAAGAACTAGAAAAAGAGAACTAAAGAAAACCCTAACAAAAAGAGAAGTAAAAGATGTGCCCTCTCCCCTTTTGGATGATTTTTATAGGGAATAGGGGAGAGAGAGTCCAATGAATTGGGTTTCCTAATGGTAGGATTTTTTTTAGATTCGCTTTGCTGATGTTGAGGGAAGAGAAGAGAGAAAAGGAGAGAAATCGTATGAGAGAGGGAATCCCATGATTTTTCTTACATTTTACTTCCTATTTTTTCTCTTTATTTTCTATTTTCTCTCTCTTCTTCACGTTTGGCAGCCTCTCTTGTTTTGAACGAGTTTCTTCCTTGCCTTGAATCCATTAGCGCAATCTTCTAATTGAGTTGGAAATTCCATTCATGCCCCTTGCACTTTAAGTGGAAAGCAGGAAATCTTCAACAAAATCTCCAAAAAGTATGAGAGAAGGCCTTCAACACTCAAGGGGGGTCCATTGATCCTTGTTGGCAACTTGGGATGTCTCTTGTACCCCTGGGACAACTGCAGAAGGGTTGGGTCTGATTCTCGGTTCTATTCTGATCTATTATTCTTTTTCTAACCAGAAAAAAAAATCATGTGTATAGGTGCCACAATGAATGTGTACTTTTAATGCAATACATCCTTCTTGCTTAGAATTTCGTCCTCTTCATAGCCATGAAAAGTAATAGGATCTCTTTACGTGTAAGAATGGAGATATGGCACTTGATAGTCCCTAAGGCCTTTAAAATACAAATCCTACAAAAAAAGAGTAAAACCTAAGGTAGCTCCATTCTAAATATATCAAAATGCATGCTTTATAATCTAGATTTCACACATGAATATGCTCATCACAAGTCAAGGCAGAGAGACAAAGACCCCATGGTTTACTATAGTCACTACCTATTCTGAAGTTGAAATGGGAGAATAGTATCATGGACTTCATCATGGGATTACCCCACACCAGCAAGAGTATGGATGCCATTTGGGTGGTTTTTGACCACTTGACCAAAGCAGCTCACTTCATCCTAATTAAAGTCACCTTCTCCATGGATAAGTTGGCCAAGTTGTATATTTACAACATCATCTAGCTACACGGCCAGTTAGCATCATTTCTGATCGAGATCCCAGATTTACTTCTAAATTCTGAACATGTGTGCAGAAGGCTATAGGTACACAGCTGAATTTCAACATGTCATTTCACCAACAAACCGATGGTCAGTCAGAGAGGACTATCCAGACCTTGGTGGACCTACTTCGAGCATGTGCCCTAGATATGAGTTACAATTGGGATGAGCACATTTCACTTATTGAGTTCTCCTACAACAACAGCTATCAGGCCACCATCAGTATGGCTCCATTCGAAACATAGTATGGTAAGACACGCTAGACTCCTCTCTATTAGGATGAAGTTGTGAATGACACATCCTAGGCACAAACTTGATATAGGCCACTAGTGAGAAAGTGGGTGTGATTAGAGAGAGAATCAAAGCAACTCAATCCAAGCAGAAGAGTTATGCGGATGTCAAAAGAAAGCATCTGGAGTTTGATGTGGGAGACAAGATATTTTTTTGGATCTCCTCAGTCAAAGGGGTAATGCAGTTCGACAAGAAGGGAAAGCTGAGTCCTAGATACATGGGACCTTATGATATACTACAAAGGATAAGACTGGTGGCATATCGGATAGCTCTACCTCCAGAATTGGAGGCACCCATAATGTCTTCCATGTATCCATGTTGAGGAAGTACATACCCGACCGAACTCATGTTTTGACTTACATACCCCGTGAGTTCGATGAGGATTATGCGTACATAGAGTTCTCGAAGAAGATTGTTGACCGAAGGACCACATCCTCTGCATTCATACTATCTCATTTTTCAAAGTAAGGTGGATGAACCACCAGGAGCAAGAGGCCTCTTGGGAGCGAGAAGAGGAAATGAAGAAGCAATACCCTGGATTATTTTACTTACCAGGTACGTTCAATTTAACAAAATTTTTATAAAGTTGGGGGGATGTTACACTCGTGCCCTGACCCGATCTAATTTAAACTTTTGTGATAGATCTTAAACCAGAGATAAAAAGCACCAGTGGGTTTTGGCTTGCGGTAGCTCATTGCAAAAAGGGAAAGGATGATCCCACTTGTTTAAGCATATCATGCCAATCCAACTAGAGGGAAATTCAGACCTTTCAACCCTAAGCGGTAAGTGACCCGACACCTCCCTACCCGAGTCTCGAGCAAGATCCGGTGACCTTGAATCCGGTGGCCTAATAGGCTGTTGGTTGGGATCCAATGCCCATGGGCCCAACCACTTGCATCATGAGGAGCCCCAGATGATCCTACACACTCTCCCACACCTTCCTCATGACTTGTACGCAATATGAGTATAAGGAGGTGGGCCTATAAGGAGGAAGGAGCTCACCTTAACTCCCGACTTTGCATCCCGCTGTTAGAATCTTATCGGAGGTAGGTGTTACACCCTCTATTACCCTCTCTTTTTTTTATTTTAACCTAGTATAATTGAGCAAGAAAGTGAACTATGAACCTGGCACCTCCTGGAGCTCGGTTGTGTCATTTCACTCCCTCGATGTGATTGCTAAGCTCAAACCAAGCCGGGTGAGCTTTGGCAACACTTGTGACCAAATGACTAGTTAGGGTTTCCATCATTCGGTTGCCATTCTCCCAAATGGCTCGACGGAATCAGAACTTCTTTGGCTCAAAATTGAGACAGGGAGATCCACCACAAACTCCACAGAACAAATGCTAGCAACTGGGGCCCGAGCCAAAAAGCCCCAAATCCATGGGCTCATTTTTGGGAACCCACTAGAAACATCCACCGAAAACAACCAAGGCAGGATCCAGTGGCATATTTTCGATGGAGTCCAGGCTCTTAGGAAGCCTCTGCCAAAGTCACTGGATATAGGACTGATGTTTTCGATGCATTTCAGCCCTATTTCTGGTGCATATTGTGAGGGTAGCGATCAGAGAAATGGGCTATGCCCTATTTCTGTGCGTGCATGTATAGGTGTGAGTGCAATGTGCACAGTGTGTGTGGGTCAGGCTGGCATGGGTGTGCAGGCAACATGCACATGGTGCAGGCAGGGTGTGCATAGCCATACAGCAGGGGCACGCACAACGTGTGGTAGGGGCATGCATGCTATGAGGCGGAGGCTCGCATGCTGTGCAGTAGGGGCACAAATGTTGTGCACCAGGGGCACACAGGCTATGCGGTGGGGGTATGTAGGTTGTGCGATGGGGGAGAGCAGCCTATGCGGTGGGGCCCATAGTAGGCAACGAGAGCATACAGGATGTGTGGTGGGAGTGCATATCATACGATAGGGGCGTACAGGCCAAGCTGGGCTAGTTGGGCTGGCTAGCTATCTTGGCTGGCCAGCTGGCTTAGCTAGGCTGGCTGGCTAGCTGGCTTAGCTAGGTTGACTGGTTGGCTGGCTGGCTTGGCTAGGCTGGCTGGTTGGTGTGAGTGACATGCGCGTGAAAAATATATGATTTTTTGGGGAAGATTGTAGGTAATCCGACGGTCCAATTTTGACGTACCATATACCATCGGAATCATATTTCCAAGCACTATCCATATGTATGGTCATCTTGATCGGATTCCTTAGTATATAAAAAGCCAAGATTGGACCCCCTTTTCTCTCCCATGTAGGGATTTCTAGGGTTTTGGGTAGGGAATGTTTCCATCAGCATCTCTATTGGTCAGAAGCCGAAAGTCATGTCCAAGATCTATATTTCATCATAGCCAGAGGAGGGTGACAAAATTGGGTGTCTACATATATTTTCAGTGACCCTCCCACAACTGTCAAGAATGACAATGCTTGTACCCTTGGGGTAGACCTTGTGGGTCCCCCTCCAGTGTTTCCAATATCCATTAATGTCTGGTTACCTTTGCACCTAGGATAGAGACGCAAACATACAATGAGATCGAAAATGAGTTGAACACCCAGTGACATACTCGAAACCTCTTTTCTCTAAGTACAACCGAGGTGAGGGATGGCTGAATTTAGTTTGTGGAGTGTTTCATATTTTTAGAACTACTCACATGTGCTAGAAATTATGAATGCTCTTTAATGTTTAAATGTATTATATTCTTGAATTCTTATGACATGGAATTGGAAACTATAATATGTGATGCATGTTGGACTGTGAGGCGGGATCCGGTGTGGCAGAGGTGGCTCTAGTACCGTGATAATTTTTTGGATGTTGCATTCATGCACTGATTATGTGCATTAGACTAGAAATAGTCATGGATTACACTTTGTGGCCGATGCTGATTCTGTTATTGTGTACTCTGGGGCTATACTTGGAAATGGTTACACTTTGTGGTAGATGGTGATTCTAGTATTGCGTAGCCCATACTCAACTACTTGTATATTAGATAGGTATATCATCATGGGTTACACTTTGTGGCTGATGGTGATTCTGGTATTGTGTACCCCATGAATATTATTGGAAATGGACACGCTTTGTGGCCGATGATGATTCCGGTATCGCGTAGTCCAGACTAACTGTATCATTATGCAAGGCATGTAGGATATTTGTGGTTAGGTGACATTCCCTATGCTACATCCCCTTGCCAATAGGGGGTGAGGTATTGGATAACCCAATGGTGGTATGTTTGATGAACCTTTCCGAAATGCCACACCCGCAGTACGATGTGATTGTTACAGGAGGCAGGTAATAGTCTGGCATGGCCGATGGTGATTCTGGTGTTGTGACTGCCAGGTGGGGTTTATTAGGGTTTTTTGGGTGATAGATGGTTGCATTTTGGGACCAACAGGCTCTTAATCACGACTAGGGTTTGTATCGCTGGGTGACTGATGTGCGAGTTTTGGGAGCAGGGATATAGCCTAATGTGTCATAGTAGCATTTACTAGACATAGTTGTAGGTTAGGTGGTTAATAACAATGGATTGCATCATCTGCATCATGGACTACGTGTTTATTTTTGTATTCATGGCATCATAAATTATTATATGTATGTGGTTGATTGTGCTTGACTGTGCATGAACCCCACCCCTCACTGAGCTAGCAGGAAGCTCACCCCACGTATTTGTTGCCTTTTTAGATGATGATGTAGGTACGGTGGTGCCATTGGGTTGTGACTCGACTCCCTCCGAACCTGAGTACGGAGTAGGTGACTGGTGGATCCCAGATGTGGAGGAGCATGATCTGAACTATGCCTGTGACACCTGTGCATATGTGGCACCTTGAGATGCTTGGTGTCGTCCGTTGATTATTTTGATACCGAACTGACTATTCGTATTCTTTTTGGGCTAATTATTTATAAGTCTTAGATAATTGTAAATGAATAAATTGGTTATGGATATATACTATCATTAGACATTTCCTATTTTAATTTATGATCCGTTATGTTACACTCTGATTCTGCTACAGTTGTTCTAGTGGTTCGGTGTTGTGTGGTTGTGAATGTGAAGCTACTGCTATCAGAGATCCTGTTAGAGGTGTAAGACGGGTAAGTGTCTTACCCACACCTTGTTATTCTCATAATGGGAATCGAGTGTGACAAAAGTACATTTTATAAAACCCATTTTTTTCCTAACCGTTTAAATCTAAATAACTCAATATAGGAATTAAGGTTTACAATGATGCCAACTACATTAAGACCCTTAGTCATGCCTTAATCTATGGTAGGATTGGGAAAAGCAAACTTGCAAAGTAGTGGGGCCCATAGAGAAAGAAGCAGATTTCTGGGCATTCTACCACTGTAATCGGCTGGCCGGTTGGTAGGGGCCTATCCCACCGGTTGTCTACTGTAGGCTTCCCTGCTAACCTGTCTTCAGCCTATGGTATCCCATCTTATATGAAACCTTCCCCACACCTAAAATCAACCAATTTCCCTGCTTTTCCATCTCTTCCACTTGTCCCACCATCCTCATCATTGTCCTATGATTCACTATTATCACCCTTAGAACTAAGGGAGTTCTGAATTAAGGATGTTACAGCTACTGGTTGATGGGTTGTGTTTACTGCAGCCATTTCTGAACTCTTGCCTCACCCAAACCTTGCATTTTTCGTTGAGTCTCGAAACACTTCTTGGTATTAAGCATCCCTTAAGAACTTATTTTTGACATGGTTACCTATAGCTATCAGTGCATCATGAGTTTACAAATGTGGTAGTAAAGGACCTCATAGTAAGATTTGAAAAGATTGTTAATCAACATCTCCACTTGCTCCGTCTCAAAAAGGCGCTTCGCCATTTTGGCAGCTTTGTCACAAAACTCCATCAGAAATGCCGTAAGTGCTTCCTTCATTTGCTGCCTTAGGGTTTCCAACTCATGTTGCTTAACATCCACTTATGTATTGTAAGAGTACTGTTTAGTAAATACTCGCATAGTTGTTCCCCAATTCTGAGTTTGTGCGGGTTCCAATTGTGCTAGCGAACTCAAGGCTGGCCTTGACAAGGTTAGCATGAATGCTTGCCTAATCTACTCATCTGTAAGTTGCCATGACTTGGCAATTTTCATGAAGATTTTAAACATGCCTTGGGGTCTCTTGACCCCATCAAACCAATCAGTCTACCATTTAAACTTCTCGAGAACCCTTGCCCCAAAGAAGAAACTCATCTCGTTGGGATCTGTGGCCTACCCCTCTTGGCTCTTACCACTCCGGATCATACTTTCTAATTTTTTCAGGTGTTCTCTCATCTTCTTTTCCTTTTCAGTCTCTGGAAGTTCATGGGGGGCAAAATCTTCCTCTTCCTCGTCAATCACAAACCTAAATGGAGCCTTAGGTACTACAGAGGTTGCCCTTGGTGTGGCTACCCTAGGTCGCTCTGGCTCTCCTGAAATAGGATCCACCCTTGTCTGGTTTCAAGTAACATTCTCATTTTGAGTGGGGATGGAATCAGCTCTAGACAGGTTCTTAATCTCTTGTAAGATATCTACTAAGTCCTTCTTGTCATCTCAACTTGCATACCTTCCAAAGGGTGAGCCCATGCTGGCTTGGGTGCATCTCCAATGACTAGGTCCCTAGCAAAGGCTTCCATCTTGACTATGCTCTGACCCCCTGACAAAGGACTATATGATCGGGGTGATACTAGACTTAGGCAAGTCGATCGGCTACCCTGAGGAGTCTACACGGACAATGGGGAATCTCTTGGGCTTGGAATCATGCCTGATCCTCAAAGAAGGTTTGGTTTCAAAAGCATCTCTTTTTTATTTTTTATTTTTCTCTTTCTCTATAATTTTTCTTTTTTTTTTTGCTTTTATTATTATTATTATTATTATTATTATTATTATTTTCTTTTATAAACAAGCGTTTCATACAAGGTTAAAACAATCATGGGTGATCTTAGCAAAAAGTGGTCATGTGAGGTATCCTACGTCATTGGGTTTTGCTCTCTGTTATTTACCCCATTTGATGATTTTTCTTCTTTGGATGCTCGCGGAATTCACGTTCTTGATGATTCAGCATTCCGTACAAGTTAATGAGAATCACCCCAAAATTATCATGTCAAAGTGTCATCTCCTAGTTTTGAGAAAGAATCTTTTACTGACAACCCACTCAAAAGAGAGCATATTCCCATCAATTTGGATACATCATAAGAATACTCCTGCCTCAATCTCAAATAACTATACTTGGTTAGCTTATGGCATTCCTAGGGGTTCTCCTTCTATTTCCTATATGATGCGAGGATGCAGTGGATACAATAGGACCGAACAAGCTTCCGTGACAGGAACTATATACTCAAGGTACGTGATCTTTTTGATAGACCCAAAGGTACGGTATCAAGGGGGTAGCATCCTTGCCCATTACTCATGACTACACACGAGGTTAAGCAACTGGCTATGGGGGTAGATAGAATCATGTTGTGAGTGTGTGTAAAAGTTTAATGCAAAAAGTACTCCCATACGATCTCAGAATGCAATAAGGTACGCAGACCTCCCCGAGGGTGCTGGCATAATAATGGTCATCATCACCGCACGATTGTGCTTTAAACATTCTTGTACAGGAAGAAGGTATCATGTGATCTCAGAATACTTAGTACATCATGCACTAACCTCCGCAAGGGTACGCGCACGACAGAGAGTATCACCGCCACATGATTTCACTTCCAGCACGATGCATGATGCAGTTAGCGAATACAGTTACAAATATGGGTTAGCAAACATGTTTTTCATACAAATACAATAAAAGGAATATTCTTGCATTTAATGGTAGCATCTAATGTTGGAAGTTTGGCAGTCCCCAATGGAGTCACCATTGTGGCGGGGCTGGTCAAAGCTACATTTGCGGTTTTTTATGCCGCTACGTCCTCGCTTAAAAACATGTGGGGGCCTATTTCATGGGGCTATCCACCTCGGGTAACTTCTAGGAATAAAATAAAACATTTGCGGTCGGCACCTAGGGTTAGGGCCTAGGACCTGGGATGTGGGCCAGATCTGTCAGGACGAACTCGAGATTTGACACGGTCTAGTCCAGAGATTAGGACAAGTGACAGGTTACGAAGTTGGGAAGGTGTTAGGCACCCACTTCTCCCGGTCGAACTGGTCTTCCTATTAAATGCTATTTTTTTAATATTCTCCTTCTATGTCCAAACCCACATGCATGACTAAACTATTAATGTACTATACATGTTGTTTTAATGAAGACACTACATTATGACTACTCTGTTGAAAGGTAAACCTAACCTTGACCCCTGTTCCGAATCAAGAGGGGATGGACCCCAGCTGATGCTCCGGCAACTCTAGTGTGGATCCCTGGCTCAGATGGGACTAATCCTAGCTGCTTGCTCCACTCCTTCGAGGAATCTAGGCCTTCA
Organism: Macadamia integrifolia; assembly: GCF_013358625.1. NCBI lineage: Eukaryota > Viridiplantae > Streptophyta > Magnoliopsida > Proteales > Proteaceae > Macadamia > Macadamia integrifolia. The sequence continues at coordinate 22,762,575 of NC_056558.1, forward strand.
CTAGCTCTCCAAGCTTTGGCATGCTTCTCGAGGGTGGGAGGTGAAGGAATTTCTTCATTCCTCTTCCTTCTCTCTCCTCTCTCTTTTTTTCTCTTCTTCTCTTCCTTGGCTGTGCCTTAGAATTTTTCTTGTGTGGGATTTCCTTCCTCTCTCTGTTTGTCTATGTTTTATGGGGAAGAATGAGACCCTATTTATAGTGTCAACCCTCACCCCTTTACGGTCTTCAAAATGAATCCACGGGTTGGCAATCAAGCCCCTATGGGCCTGTAGGTATTAACCTTCCAAAAAAACTTTAACCTTCCAAAAAATGTTTTAATCACATATTAAATGCACAAAGAATACCATTTTTATTTAAAACTGATGGGTCCATCCAAACATGATTGGACCCATATCCAAAACGTTCCAAAAAAGGTAAAATGCTTTTTAAGAAAATCAATTTTTTGCATTTTTATTATTTTTTATCATTTTTTTTTATTTCTTAAGTTCCTTTTTGGGAAATTTCACAGCACCGTATGGGACCAAACGGAATCGTGTAGAACCCATATGGCGTCATTTCATATTCCTTCCAAAAAAAGTATTTTATATATATATATATATATATATATATTTCTTATTTTTTTCTTTCTTTTTGGGTGAAAAGGGGCTACGGGACCATATGGGAACCATACGGATCTTTATGGCCCCTATGTGGGTCCATAGGGCTCCCAATGTGGGTCCAGGTCAATTCGGGTCAAGATCGGTCCTACCGATCCCTGTTCTGACTTTCGAGACTGATTTTGGGAGATCCGGTGGTCCAATTTTCATGTACGATATGTCATCAAAATCGTCTTTCTGAGAACTATCCAATGGTGTGGATTTCAAACTCCTTGTTCACTCAAAAAAAAAATCAAGAACAACAAAGAGGCAACATTGCCCATTTGCTAGCTGGGGGTTTTCTGGAAATCTTTGTTCATGCCATTCACTCACTATTGGAGATTACTTTGAACCAATTCATCAATATATAACATGCTAGAATCAAGTGCCACAAGATCGAATTCAAAATCAGCCTCGGAGTCGGATTAGGGTTTCGGGCTGATCTAGGCCACTTCTAGGTTTGAGATTAGATTAAGGTTTTGGGTTGATCCTTGAGTTACTGCCATCATCTGGATCATCACCAAAGGTCTAGATTCCCTTCAGATGTGAAGCATGAACCTTAGTCATTCCCTGTGTATCATCACTGCCTGGGTGGGTGACAAAATTGGGTATTTACAGATAGTCCCTTTACACGTGGTGAAGTCCAATTGGGTAAACTTGTATGGAGGAGATGATCTTATTCTTTGATCCCTCGCCTGGTGGCATATTCTGATAGGTGGAGTGGTTACACAAATACCAGGTGCCAATGGAAGTATTCCAAACCTCAACATATAGGGGGGAGTAATGATGAAGATATATTTGTGGGTGCTCAAGCCACTGCCACCCCAGAAGCACTATCCCTTTCGAGGCTCCTATTCGAAAGAACCAGCTCCATTCTGAAATAACCTAGAGGGGGGGTGAATAGGTTATACTAGTGGAATTTAACTCTTTTCGATGTATTGGTCACAAGTGTGACTGCAAGTTAAAACCATGCGAAATAAATAAAGCAAGTACAATCACACAACACAAGATTTATAGTGGTTCGACTCAATCCGAGTCTAGTCCACTCCCTACAAGAATCCTCTTGTAAGGTATTCCACTAGTTCTCCCTTTCAGTACGGTAGGTTGGGAAGAAAACCTTTACAATCTTTTTCACGAATAAGAGTATCCTTACAAATCCCCTTTACAGGCAGAGAGGTGCCTTTACAATCTCTTTTGGAGGTAGAGAGATACCTTTCTCTTTTTAGGATAAGAGAATCCTTACAATCCTAAGTACAGTCTAGAATTGTAAAAACATAAATAAATAGGAAATAGTGGAATAGGAGGAATACCTCAAGTGTGGTGCAAATAATGAGAATGAGAGATGAATGATACACCTTTTGTAAAGTCCTCTCTTATGGCTTTGACTTGCACAAGAGAGAGTAGAGGACTTTGATTGAGACTTGAGCCTTTTGTTGGGATTGGTGTAATCGAACAACTCAAGTAGAATATACTAATCTTAATAACTCTTGAATTCTTGTAATACTGCTCTTAAAGCTCTTTCTTAATGCTTATTTAATTAAGAGCGATTTGGGTATTTATAGGTGAACTTAGTGAAGCATTTTAGACAGGAAATCAGGTTCTAACGGATGTATTCTAGGACCACCGGTCGACCGCCATCGGTAGCCGATTGACCACAAGAGCCGTTGAGGCAAAATATAGCCGTTGGAGTTCTTTCAAGGAGGCACCGATCGATCGGGACTTTCTACCGATCGACCGACTATGGTCTCAGACAGTTCCAATTGATCGGGGCTTCCAACCGGTCGACCGCCAACATGATACTCTGTTTTGATAGAATACTGTCATACTGACTAGTCATCAGTGTTTTGACCATAACGTTTTGATCCGACCTCGGATTGACTTGATATTAGTTGCGTTGGAATCGGGAATCAATTTTCTACAACTTCTATGAAGATTTCATCTTCTGATACCGAATTTAAGATTACCCAAAATACCCTTAAGTCAGGTTAATGTGGTTTTCACATAATTTCACTAGACCACATTTTTTCCTAATATGTTCCGCACCACTTAGAGACTCTCCATACTTGGTCAAGGTATGCGCTATGGTCATTCTAGTATGATGCAATGCACATGCATGTGATGAGTGCAAATATATATGTGGAAGTTATAAGTTACATTAAAAGGACCAATCTATCCTAGTGGTCTTCTTCTTCACTTTGAACCTTCCACTCTTTGGTCTTGAATGTCTTTATAATCTTGGTTCTTGAATGTCTTTAAGCTTCAGGGCCAAGTTTGAATGAGTTCAAACCTTGATGTCTTGATTCGACCTTCTAAGTGTTTCTTCAAGCTAATTACACTTTCTTCAAGCTAATCACATTTTATCAAACCAAGTTAAAGATGTATGTTTGTTTGTTAACACCAAAACATAGCAAGGAGTGTGGACATGTTTCCCAAAAATCTCCCCCTTTTTGGTGATGACAAACAAACACAGGCAATATAACAAAATGCAAGAAATGATAGTAACACTGTGTAAAGGTCAATAAGATAATTTAATTCAGTGCCAGAAAATAAACAAGGATAAGAAACAAGGATAGATACTGTCATTTCCATAAGAGTAAACTATTAAAGATAGATACTATCATTACCATAAAGATTAATAGATGTTCTCCCCCTTTTGTCAACAGCAAAAAGGGAATCAAAATGACACAAGAAATTAAAATACTCCCCCTGAGTATGTGCCAAAAAAAATACAACACATAGAAAAGTATCATAAGTCCAACTTCGTATAACATAAATGACTGAAACAAACACAAAGTTCTAAAAATAACTCCTAATCCACTGCGTCCTCATCCTCCATGTCCTCCTCTTTGTCTTCTTCTCCGTCATCTTCATCTTCTTCGTCGTTGCATAGGAGCTTGAGAATCTCATTCTGCTTTCTTTACATCTTTGCCAATTGGGCAAGGATGATGTTCCCAACTTTCTGAAGATCAGCAATGGTCGCATAGGCTGACGTATCATCACTTCCTAGTTGTTGTGGTTGGCTGGGTCCAGCAGCAGTCTTTTTGGAGTTAGTGGGCTGCTTGGGAAGAAGATGCATCTTACGAATTGTGGAAAGATTGATCTCTTGAGGAAACTGGTCAAATGATTCACCAGAAAAATCCACATGAAAGTGGTCCAGGATTTGGCAAATCATCCTTCCATAGGGAAGATTTCCCTTTTGAAGTCTATCACCATGGATAATCATGGTTTTGAGCAGAATGTAAGGAAGGTTGATGGTTACAGTCTTGCAAACACAGTAGGTGAGATAAGCATGAAATGGGGAGACTTCATCTCTATGACCACTCTTTGGGAGCATGTTGTAGGAGATGATGAGATTTACAATCCTCCCTATATCGGTGAGTTCCTTAGCCTTAATTTTGTGAGTGTTAGCTTATTCCTTCATGATGCTAGAATACACACAGTCAACATCCATGAATTGTTCTATGTAGGTCTTGGGTTGGTAGTATTTTAGTTCCCCTGCCACAGAAATGTCTAGGATTTCTCCTAATATCATGATGTCTATATCTATAGGAACTCCCTTAACATAGGAATGGACTAGAAGATTGTCACCTTCACCAGAGAAAGTAAGGTTACAAAAGAACATTTTGACAAGGTGGGGATAACAGTGGGAATCAAGTTTGAGAATGTTGCCCCATCCCAAAGCATCAAACAGGTCTTTGATGTCATACCTGGACAGAGAGTCGGAATTGATGGTCCTACCTTGCTCTATGTTTCGAGAGATGTAGAGATCCCATGATTCTTGAGCAATGGAGGAGGAGAACCATATATCTTTGTCAGAGGCCTTCCTTTTCTCTTCTGAGCTACCGTTTTCTTGCCTCTGTGTGGGTGGTGAGAGTCCATGATGATTGGAGGAGTAAGAGGGGAAGAGATGCAAGGGTTTTGGGAGACGGATGAGAAGGGATCTTGAGAGATCTAGGTTAAAGAGAAGTTCTAAGCTAGGGTTTTGGGAGAGGAAGAGTCGAAATGGGGTTTTAGGCCAAACAGGGTTTTAAAAGTGGACAAAATGGTTCTAAAAAATCGATTTTAAAAGAATTCAGAATCGAATTTTCGACGGCGCCGGTCGACCTGTATATTGTGGCAGTTGATCGGTAATCCTTTCGGTTAGATGCGGTCGACCAAAATTTTGAGGCGATCGATTGGTAAGCTATACGGTCAGTGCCGATCGACTGGTATATTGGGGCAGTCGACCGGAAGAATCCAAAATTGCCTGAGAACCTAGAAAATTGTGGATGTGGAAAGGGTTTTTCAAGTCTAGGCTTTTGGAAAAGAATATTCAGGAAGGAATGTTTATTCATTCATCCAAATGGGTTGCAAATGCCAAGCTCCTTCCTTAGGAAGCTAAAACGCTCTTCACCAAGTGGTTTCGTGAATATATCTGTGAGTTTTTTCTCAATTTCAATGTATTCTAGAGAGACATCGCCATTTTGAATGGTGTCTCGTAGAAAGTGGTGTCGAATATCAATGTGCTTTGCCCTTGAGTGTAAAATGGGATTTTTACTCAAGTTTATGGCATTGGTGTTATCGCACATGATTGGGCAAGATTCGAAACTCACTCCAAGGTCTTGGAGAGTTTGCTTCATCCAAAGGATTTGAGCACAACATCTACCAGCTGCAACATATTCATCTTCGGTGGTAGATAGAGCAACAGAGTTTTGTTTCTTGCTAAACCAAGAGACATGGCAAGAGCCGAGAAAGTGACAGGTACCACTGGTACTTTTTCTGTCAATATGGCAGCCCGCGAAGTCAGCATCTAAAAAGCTGACCAAGTCAAGGGGTTGGTTTTTAGGGTACCATAACCCAACATCACATATGCTTTTTAGATATTTAAAAATTCTTTTTACAGCTGTGAGATGAGATTTCTTAGGATCAGCTTGATACAGAGCACATGCACATACATTCTACATGATGTCAGGTCAACTTGCTGTTAGATATAGAAGGCTCCCAATCATGCCTCTATATCTAGTTACATCCTCAAAAGTGCCATCCTCATCCTTGGTTAGTTTCAAGGATGAGCTCATCAGAGTGTCTGAAGATTTTTGACTGTTAATGTCAAATTTCTTTAGCAGCTCCTTGGTGTACTTGCTTTGGTTTATGAAAATTCCATTATCAGTTTGTTTTATTTGAAGTCCAAGGAAGAAATTTAACTCTCCCATCATACTCATTTCAAATTCATTGCTCATCTTGTTACTGAAATCAGTACACATTCTCTCGTTGGTTGAGCCAAAGATGATATCATCTACATAGATTTGAACGATGAGTATGTCATTCTTCAAGTTCTTCACGAACAGGGTTGTGTCAATCCTCCCCCTTGAGAAGCCACTTTCTATTAAGAAAGTACTTAATTTCTCATACCAAGCTCTAGGGGCTTGTTTGAGGCCATACAGGGCTTTCTCAAGCTTATAGACATGGTTTGGAAACTTAGGGTCTTCAAAACCAAGAGGTTGAGCTACATATACCTCTTCTTGAATGTATCCATTCAAGAAGGCACTTTTGACATCCATTTGATATAGTTTAAAGTCCTTATGGCATGCAAAAGCTAGTAGCATTCTAATGGACTTTAACCTTGCTACTGGTGCATAGGTTTCATCATAATCTATTCTCTCTTGCTGATTATACCCTTTGGCAACTAGTCGTGCTTTGTTTCTCACTATGTTCCCATCTTCATCTAGTTTATTGCGAAATACCCACTTAGCACCAATGATGGTGGTGGTTAGGTCTTGGGACAAGTTCCCATACCTTGCTTCTTTCAAACTGGTGAAGCTCCTCTTGCATAGTTATAATCCAATCACTGTCTTTTAGTGCTTCTTCTATGTTCTTGGGTTCGATCCTTGAGATAAATGCAGTGTGATTGCATACCTCTCGGGTTTTAGATCTAGTATGGATTTCTCCATCTAGATCCCCTATGATGTTTTCTAAGGGATGATTCCTATGCGGAATGACTTCCTTAGGTAGTGTTTCTAATTTTTCTATGGTAACATCATTTGTATCATCAAGAGAAATATCATTAGCTTTGTTCTTAAGTTCATCAATTATGATATCATCATCATCAACAAGAGATTTGTTTAAGTCATTAGGTAAAGATTCATCAAATCATACATTCATAGATTCTTCAACTATTAATGACTTTTTATTAAAAACTCTATATGCCCTACTGTTGAGTGAGTATCCTAAGAATATTCCTTCATCAGATTTTGCATCAAATTTTCCAAGATAATTTTTGGTGTTTAAGATGAAACATTTACATCCAAAAACTCTAAAGTCGTCTACTTTTGGCATTTTACCAAAGTATAGTTCATAAGGGTTTTAGAAAGTAAAGGTCTGAGAATTAACCTATTTAGTACATAACATGATGTATTTACAGCTTCAGCCCAAAAGTACTTAGGCAAAGAATACTCATTAAGCATAGTCCTTGTTGTCTCTTGTAATGACCTGTTTTTCCTTTCAACTACCCCATTAGATTGAGGCGTTCTAGGAGCGGAGAAGTTATGGTCAATACCATGCTTGTTGCAATATAAGTCAAATTGACTTATATTGTCAAATTGACTTATATTGTCAAATTGACTTATATTGTCAAATTCTCCTCCATGGTCACTCCTCACAAAGGTTACAGTATACCTTTCTGATTTTACAGTCTGTTACATAGAGTTGCCAATTCATCGAAGGCATCATTTTTATTTTTCAGAAAAACAGTCCAAGTGTATCTAGAGTAGTCATCAACGATTACAAAGGTATAATTTTTATCACTCATACTAGATATATTGATAGATCCAAATAAGTCTAAATGAAGTAGTTCCAATGGTCTAGAGGAAGAGACAATATTCTTCGACTTGTGGGAGACCTTGGTTTGTTTGCCTTTTTGACAAGCATCACAAAAATTGTCTATTTCATACTTGATTTTAGGGAGGTTCCTCACAAGATCCTTGGATGCAAGGGTTTGAATCAACTTGACATTTACATGTCCAAGTCTTCTATGCCATAATGAAGACTCACTATGGTTAGAAATCAAGCATGTATTCAAGAAACTTGCTTCGTCAAGCATACAAACATAAATATTGTTTTTCCTAGACCCTTTTAGTATTAGATTATCATTTGCATCTTTAATGCAACATGTGAGACATTGAATTCTATTTTGTATCCAATGCTACATAATTGACTTACACTTAGGAGATTATAATTCAAATTTTTCACAAAGTAAACGTTTGAAATTGAAATACCTCCAAGTCTTATTTTTCCAATACCAGCAATTTTTCCTTTGCTGTCATCTCCAAAGGAGACCCATCCTCCATCGTAGTCCTGTAAGCTTGAGAATAGGTTCTTGTTGGATGTCATGTGTTTGGAGCATCCACTGCCGATGACCCATTCAGCTTCTACCTTATTCTTCAAGCAAACCTATAACAGAAATTTAATCGTACATTAGTCCTCATAATCTCATGGGTCCATCATTGTTAGTGTCAAACTTTTCGACTGGAACCCAAATGGTTTTGTACTTTTCAAGTCTTTGGTTTTGCCTTTGGGATGGCTTTAGGTTTCTTTGAGTCCTCTGATGTTCATAAGATCCATTTGATCTTTGAGGAGTATAGTATCTTTGAAATCTATAGAGTCCTTGGTTTTGGTATTTCCCTTGTGGTCTATAAGTCTCCCTAGGACAGTTCTTGTACCCTTGAAATTGTCTTTGGGGCCTCTCAATAGAGTATTCTCTTTGAGGTTGGGATTTTCTATACCAAGCTATTGGCCTAGAGTTTTCTTGAGACCTATATTGCCTTCTTAGGGGTGTATAGTAGTAGGCATGGCTAACTCTTGGTCTCTCAGTTTGAGAATTGGGTTTCTTCTTTTTCTTGGAGTGACACTGGTTTATGGAGTGTCCTGTCTTTTTACAAAAACTACATTTAATGTAAGAGGTGGATGGTTGGTTTCTTTGGTCACCCCTTCTTGGATTCTCATTTCTAGATGGATTTTGTCCATTGTAACCCAGTCCTTCTCTTTCATTTGGACTTTTCCTTTGAGAACCAAGAAGATTATCAAGGTTCTTTTGCCCCTGGGTAAAGGTGCAGAGGGTGGAGTTCAACTTGAAGTTTTCTTCCTCCAGTTCACTTACCTTTGAGGTTAGTGCCTCCACTCTCTTATTCAGTGTGTCAACCTCTTTCTCAAGTTTATTTTTATCAGACTCTAATTTGATACTTTCTTCATACAAGGCCTCGAAGGCTTCTTGAAGCTCCTCATTAGAGTCCCTTATTAAAAGTTCAGGTTGAGTTTGACATACCTCTTGTTCTTCATCTCCGATGGCCATCAAGGCGAGGTTGGTGACTTCTTCTCCAAATTCACTTTTCTCCTCTTCATCACTTGAGTCCCATGTGGCTGCATAAACCTTCTTCTTTGATTTATTTGGGCATTCAGTTCTGAAGTGTCCAGGCTTTCTGCACTCAAAACAGACTATATCTTTAGAAGAGATTTCCTTGGGTTTAATTTTTGATTTACCTTTTTCCCCATAAGATTTGTCTCCGTAGGATTTGTTCTTGTGTTGAAATCTTCCTTTCTTTTTGAGGAACTTGTTGAATTTCCTCGTGATGAGTGAAATTTCTTTTTCCATGTCAAATTCTTCATCTTCTTCATCATCGCTTATTTCTTCGATAGTTTGAGTTGACTTTAGAGCTATGGTTCTCCTTTTGTTCTCAGGATTTGGTTTGTCGGTGTTCAGCTCTACTTCATGAGTTTGTAGAGATCCAAGCAAGTAGTCCAAGGAGATTTTCATCAAGTCTTTGGCTTCTTCTATTGCTATTTTCTTGGGTCTCCAAGCTGCAGGTAAGACTCTTAAGATTTTCCTGACTTTTTCAGCGTTAGTATAAGTCTTGCCTAAACCTTTGAGATTGTTCACAATATCAGTAAATCTTATAAACATAGTAGTTATTGACTCATTTTCTTTCATAAAGAAGGATTCGTAATCAGAAATGAGTTGGTCTACCTTTCTTTCTTTTACCTCTGTTGTACCTTCATGTGTGACAAGAAGCATGTCCCAAATCTCTTTAGCTATGTCACATGCTATGACTCGGTTGAACTCTTGTTCATTGAGGGCACATTGAAGGAACGTGATTGCACGGAAGTTGTACTGGATGATAGTGATGTCTTCAGCTGTCCATTCCCCTTCATCCTTCGGTACTGTCTTTCCATCAACTATTTTGGTGATGGTGTATGGTCGATTCGCTATGGCTCTCCATACAAGAATGTTGTGACCACACACAGAGTTTTTGAATCTGCACTTCCAGAAGGAAAAGTTCTCTCCATTAAAGTAAGGGGGTCTCGAGGCATTCATACCTTCTGGTGGTCCGTGGAATGTGGCCATGGTCTTTGACTCACTTTTAAGACGATATAGTCTTAAATAAATTGAGCTCCCACTCTAATACCAATTGAAATAACCTAGAGGGGGGGTGAATAAGTTACACTAATGGAATTTAACTCTTTTCGATGTATTGGTCACAAGTGTGACTGCAAGTTAAAACAATGCGGAATAAATAAAACAAGTACAATCACACAACACAAGATTTATAGTGGTTCGACTCAATCCGAGTCTAGTCCACTCCCTACAAGAATCCTCTTATAAGGTATTCCACTAGTTCTCCCTTTCAGTACGGTAGGTAGGGAAGAAAATCTTTACAATCTTTTTCATGGATAAGAGTATCCTTACAAATCCCCTTTACAGGCAGAGAGGCGCCTTTACAATCTCTTTTGGAGGTAGAGAGACACTTTTCTCTTTCTAGGATAAGAGAATTCTTACAATCCTAAGTACAGTTTAGAATTGTAAAAATAGAAATAAATAGGAAATAGTGCAATATGAGGAATACCTCAAGTGTGGTGCAAATGATGAGAATGAGAGATGAATGATGCACCTTTTGTAAAGTCCTTTCTTATGGCTTTGACTTGCACAAGAGAGAGTAGAGGACTTTGATTGAGACTTGAGCCTTTTGTTGAGATTGGTATAATCGAACAACTCAAGTAGAATATACTAATCTTAATAACTCTTGAATGCTTGCAATACTGCTCTTAAAGCTCTTTCTTAATGCTTATTTAATTAAGAGCAGTTTGGGTATTTATAGGTGAACTTAGTGAAGCATTTTAGACAGAAAATCAGGCTCTAATGGACGTATTCTGGGACCACCGATTGACAGCCATCGGTAGCCGATCGACCGCCAAAAGCTGTTGAGGCACAATATAGCCGTTGGAGTTTTTTCAGGGAGGCACCGGTTGATCGGGACTTTCTACCAGTCGACCGGCTATGGTCTTAGACAGTTCCGATCGATCGAGGCTTCCAACCGGTCGATCGCCAACATGACAGACTCTGTTTTGATAGAATGCTGTCATACTGACCAGTTGTCAGTGTTTTGACCATAACTTTTTTATCCGACCTTTGATTGACTTGAGATTAGTTACGTTGGAATCGCGAATCAATTTTCTACAACTTCTATGAAGGTTTTATCTCCTGATACTAAATTTAAGACTACCCAAAATACCTTTAAGTCAGGTTAATGTGGTTTTCACAGAATTTCACTAGACCACATTTTTTCCTAATATGTTCCTCACCACTTAGAGACTCTCCATACTTGGTCAAGGTATGCTCTATGGTCATTCTAGTATGATGCAATACACATGCATGTGATGAGTGCACATATATATGTGGAAGTTACAAGTTACATTAAAAGGACCAATCTATCCTAGTGGTCTTCTTCTTCACATGAACCTTCCACTCTTTGGTCTTGAATGTCTTTATAATCTTGGTTCTTTAATGTCTTTAAGCTTCAGGGCCATGTTTGCATGAGTTCAAACCTTGATGTCTTGATTCGACCTTCTAAGTGTTTTTTCAAGCTAATTACACTTTCTTCATGCTAATCACATTTTATCAAACCAAGTTAAAGATGTATGTTTGTTTGTTAACACCAAAACATAGCAAGGAGTGTGGGCATGTTTCCCAATACATTCACTCGTGGTGAAGGAAAACTCTCCTTATTTTTATTGAACATCCCTCAATTGCAAAACAACTTAAACTTTGGGTTGTGGCTTATCTTAGGCATTGGCCAAAATATTCTAGGGTATGGATTTATAAAAGTGAATGGTATGTTTAAATTTAAATTGGTAAGTAAACAATGCGAGAAGGATCTACACTTTTTTTTCTTTTTTCTTTTTTTGTAATTACGTTCTAAGGAACTGCCCAAGGGGACTTTTTATTCATGGCACTAGAGGGGAAAGGAGTGTTAGGGGGGGAGATGATAAAGTTGATCCTTACGCCATCCATGCTTCTGGCGCGTGCTCTTCAAATAGAGACTGCAATCAGTGCGCTATGCACTAGTTCCACAAGGATATTGTAATACCCTAATCTGATTTTTATACCCCTATTTATGAACTAGTAAGAAGACAGAGCAAAGAAGGCCAATGTTGGCTTGGTTGACAGTTGAGTGCCAAGAAGGCAGAAGTGACCCTACCTGTTACTGCTCAGCTTGCCAGTATCACTGGAGAACCTACCAGGAAGTATGGGCAAACAGGTAATTTTATATATATATGAGAGACCAGGCACAGAAGGGTAGAATGACAGGCCAAAGGGGACCAAAATGTAGGTCCAAACGGGCCAGCTAGTTGGACTGGCAGAATATAGAATTTTTTGGGTTTTTGCATGGTGGTCCCACACCTCTACTATGCAATTCCCCATCATACCCCCATGGAAATAGACCTATTTGAGGTACAAAAATGTATATTTTATTAATAAATAAAAAAGGGGAAATTAAATTTATAAACTACTTACATAATAGGTTAATTAGGTTATATATATAACGATTAATAAGGGTAGGTCTGTTTGGGCTGCCCTATAAGGGCTGAGAAGCGAACCTTATTTTCATTGGCTATTGTAACAGTAAGGAGGAGAAGAAGGAAAAGAGAAGAAGAAGAAGAAAGGAGAAGAAAAGAAGGGAAGAAGAGCAGATAGAGAGAATTACTGCTCTTGAGACAACAGTTGGGCAATTTTGTGGTTAGGTAAGAATTCTGCCTTGTATAACAATGAATTTTATGAATTTTAATAGGGTTAGTAGTTCCAACTGAATTGGGGATTGTAATCAAGTCCCTGTGAATGGCTTAGCTATTCTGTAGAAGAAATCCCAAAATTCAGCAGGGTTAAGGGACTAAAATAGCTAATAGACTTTCTTTGTGTACTTCAGAGTAAAGGGGTTTTCATTTCCTTAATGGAGTTCTATGAAATTAAGGATGGAATAGGGTTGATTTGGAAGAAATTCTGCCAAAACCCTCAGGACAGAATTTTATTTACTATTGGAATTGGGATTTTGAGAGGATTTCATTGAATTTGTTTCAAGAATTCTGTCACAAGCTTGATTAGAGATGGAACATCAAACCAGTAATTGTAAACACCTATATTCCATCCCTAATTAAGTGATTAAATTGGGCAACTGGTTTAGTTCCAAGGAAATTTCCCAAATTTATGTTAAACCCAAAATTTCATAGAATTGAATATATAAGCTTAGGGGTCAGATAATTAGAATTCAGAAATGGGTCAATTTGGAGTCCAATTCATTCCCTACTGATCCCTCATATGTAAAAAAAATTATAGAATGAAGGTTAAACCAAATTGAGATAAACTTGAACACAAAACAGGGCTGGCAAAATCGAATTCTATAGAAAAACAAGGGAACCGACAGGTCCCGACTGGCCAACCTGTTGCTGCCCAACCAACCTGCTGGTTTGGGTCCCAGAAGCCCATAATTAGTTTTGTGAATAGGCAGTAAACCTGAATTTAAATTGGGGCCTGTATACCTATGTCACACTGGGCTATACCTAAAACAAACTTAGTGGAAACGAGAGATAGTGCTCGGGGATTCCGTAAATGTGAAAAGTTACTGGTATGACCCCGGGACACCCTACCCTAGTGTAGGACCCACTAGTGGTTTCCCCTTCGGTGACCCTAGTAGTGAAGGAAGTTGGAAACCCAGACTGTGCAGTGGGGGAAAGTAAATACCTAATTAGAATTTGGGAATTAAGGTGATGTACTTAGACAAGTTGGGGTAGACTTGTAGGAATTTATTTTAAAATAATTATTGAAATATCTTGTGCAATAGGAAATAAATTGTAGTGAGGAAATATATTTAAATCGAGAACCCATATTTCAGGAATTTGGACACCAAGGTGAGTGGGTACCCTGACTTGTTTAACGGAGTGTTTATTTATTTTAACTTCTTGCCTAACTCATGCATTTGGTTGTGTGCATATAATTATGTATTGTTACTGACATTGACTTACGAAAGGAGAAGCCTAGGGGTGCAATAGGGCCGGGCTTCTTAAAACCTTATCCCAACCCTAAGTCCCCTTAGTTGGGCCCAAACCCTACCTGACCCTTACTCAGGGATGCAAAACATCAACTCAGGCCCAACCCTTCAGGGTTTAGCCAAGCCCATATCCGCCCTAATTGGCCCTGATCCTAACCCTAGTTTTCCATCAAAGGTCGGGAGGACTATGATTGACCCTGACCCTAACCCTGGTTTGCCATCAAGGACCGAGTATACCCTAACCCTGACCCTACAAAATATGAAATAACTAAAAAATAAAAAATATTAATAATAAAGAGGAGATAAAAAGACAAAAAGTCACAAATTACTTGCCATGAGGAGAACATCCTAAAGGAAACATTTAAATAATCCAAAAAATTCCAACTATTTGTCATGATAAACAAAGAGATCATCTTAAGAAAACAAACAATCCAAAAAATTCCAATTATTTGTCGTGATAAACAAAGAGATCATTCTGATAAGGCAAACAATCCGAAGATCTCAAATTACATGTCATGTTGAACAAAGAGGAGAACATTACCGATGATTCTCAAATGATGCAGAGTGATGTTCGTTAAGGGACGAAGGCGTAACATAATATGTACTCATGCAGTGGGATATCGAAACCCTAGCGTCCGAGAGTGTTCAATGAAGCTATTATTAAACGCAGAACTTTTGTGGCAAAAGGAAAGCGAGAGAGATCGATGAGAGGATATATTAGGGATTTTTAGGTGTCAATGTCAAACAATATCTAAAATTAGGCTAAAATCAAGGTTAACATCAGGGTCACAACCAGGGTCAACATCAAGGCCAAAAACTAGGGTGGGAGCGGGTCAAAACTAGGGCCAAAAGTGAGGGTAAAAAAATTAGGGCTGGGTTCAGGATAGGCCAAAGACATCAATCCTTACCTGCCCGGACCTTGCCTCAGGGTGAAAAATTTCAGGATCGGGGGCTGGCCCTCAGGGTCAAAATATTCAGGTCAGTCCCTATTCGGGATCAGGGCGGGCCAAGGGCGAGTTCGGGCCATTAGGGCCAAACTTGCACCCTTAGAGAAGCCAGAACAAGTAAGATGGACACCAACAAGTGCCCGATGTTTACTGAATACATGTTGTGAATGATTGATGTTTGGTTATGCATCGTGTAGAAATTATGGGTTAGGATATCACCACCCAAGTGCTACAACCCCTTGTCAGTAGGGTGATAGGTACTGACTAATCCTGACATGTGGCTGCCAGATCAGCAGTACACTTCTGTGGTATGACCTACTGTACACTTGACTACCCAGGGTTACTAACCTAGGGATTAGCTGGGGGACCAAGGTTCTTTCTGGGACTGGCTTACTCCTGCCTACAACGAGCTTGTATTCCTGAGGCCCAATATACAGGGTAGGGAATACCACCTACATTGTGTAGCACTATACCACTGATCTTAAACGTAGTAATGGACTAAGAAGTAGTGTAATATTAAATGAATCCATGAGCATCATATAAGATGTGGAGCATGCATTGCATCATTTGTATTGTGTTTGCTTGCCCCCACCCCCTCACTGATCATGACATGCTCAGCACTCTTATTTACTTCTTCTAGATGACGAGACCGATGTTTTGTCGACCACCAGCACTGATCATGAGACAGTGGCCATTGATTACTTGGCCATTCTTCCAAAGGATGAAACCAACAATGGACCCGACATGGATGTGACGACTGTGCCTATGGAGGCCAGTTCTTCTAAGGAATAGGATAGACTATTCCTATGTCTTTTTGTGTATATACCTTCATTGATGCAAACTCTGATGTACATAGTCTAATTTTGAAATCCTATAAACTATGTAAATATTCTTTTTGTAAATTATATGATTTTTATTTGGATATTTGTAAATATAATGTGTCACATAGTGACACTAAAAATGATGTAATATATCTCACTGATGGACTGTTTATATTTATGACTCCTGATCTTGGTAGTGTAATTGTGGTGTTATGACTTGCCCTAGTCTAGATTCTGGGGAAACAGGTTGACTGGATACACTAAGGTGTCCAGTGCCGCATACCTTGACCTATTGGAGGTAGGGGTGCAACAGGGCCAGGTTGGACCAGGCTTCTTAAAACCCTGTCCCAACCCTAAGTCTCCTTAGCTGGGCCCAAACTTGCCCTAACCCTTAATCAGGGTTGCAAAACTTCAACCCAGGCCCAACCCTTTAGGGTTCAGCCAAGCCCATACCCGCCCTGATTTTCAGGGCGGGGCCAGGATGACCCTATTGGCCCTTACCCTGACCTTGTCCCTAGTTTGCCATCAAGGGTCGGGATGACCATGATTAACCCTACCCCTGACCCTGGTAAAATCAGGGCGGGGCTAGGATGACCCTATTGGCCCTTACCCTGACCTTGACCCTGGTTTGCCATCAAGGGTCAGGATGATCATGATTAACCCTGCCCCTGACCCTGGTTTGCCATCAAGGGCAGGGTATACCCTGACCCTACAAAATATAAAATAACTAAAAAAAAAAGATATTAATAAGAAAGAGGAGATGAAAAAACAGAGTCACAAATTACTTGCCATGAGGAGAACATCCTAAAGCAAACATTCAAATAATCAAAAAAATTCCAACTATTTGTCATGATAAACAAAGAGATCTTAAGAAAGCAAACAATCCAAAAACTTCCAACTATTTGTTATGTTAAACAAAGAGAAAAACATTACAACGATTCTCAAACGATGCAGAGTTATGTTCGTTAAGGGACGAAGGCGTGACACCATGTGCACTCATGCTGTGGGATATCGAAACAACGTCCGAGAGTGATTAGTGAAGCGCTTATTAAACGTAGAGCTTTCGTGGCAAAAGGAAAGCAAGTGAATTCATTGAGATAATATATTAGTGTTTTTTTAGGTGTCAATGTCAAACAGTTAACATCAGAGTCACAACCAGGGCAAAAAACCAAGGCCCTGACGGGCCAAAACCAAGACCAAAAGTCAAGGTAAAAAAATCAAGGCCGAGTTTAGGTCAGGTTGGGTGGGCCAAAGACATCAACCCTTACCAACGCTAACCCTGACTTAGAGTCAGAAATTTCAAAGTCAGGCTGGCCCTCAGGGCCAAAATATTCGGGTCGATCCTTATTTGGGATCGGAGTGGGTTCGAGCCATCAGGGCCAAACTTGCACCCCCAATTGGAGGCGCACCCCTAATTGGAGGTAGGGTGTGACAGATATACACAATGCCCACTTATATTGGCTTCATACACATCAAGCCAATAGCAGGATAGTGAAACAATATATTTAATTCGAGGCGAGAGAGGAGATTGCGGGAGAGTACACATTGACAGCATATACTTATGTTTCCCATAGATAAATCATCAAAATTAGGAACATTACATAAAATAAAGATGGGTCCCCCCAACTTTCATCCTAGAGGAGGCAGAAATGATATTACACAGTTGCCACTTTGTGCCTATCTAACACCTCAAGTGAAAACCGGAACATACACAACCGTGTATATAATTTTTGCCTATAAATATTATAGAGAAACCAAGATTTGTGAATCACATATTGTTATATTACAACACCAGATGCGGCAGTTACACTGTATTTGTATTTAAGGTATGCTTTGATGAATGGCTCCAACTCGCCATCCAGAACAGAAGTGATATCAGATAACTCATACCCTGTGCGCAAGTCTTTGACAAGCTTGTACGGGTGGAATACATAATTACGTATCTGCTGGCCCCACTCGGCTTTCACTGCATCTCCTCTTATTTGCTTAATTTCAGATGCTCTTTGCTCCTCAGAAACGACCAGAAGTTTGGCTTTCAAACGACTAAGGGCTTTGATCTTGTTTGCTAGTTGGGATCTCTCTTCTGCATAGGATATAAAAGGAAACTGAAAACAATTAATAAGATGTACCATAAGGAATTTTGAAACGACGGGCATGCACATGATCCATATAATCCAATCCAAGTTACCATCTCCTGGACACATGGCCAAGTGTCAAACAAATTAGTTAATACGGTTATAATCAAAAGTTGCAACTTTTTTTAACCTGGATACATTCACATCAAAAGTCACCAAATCTTTGCTCTTAGATGCAATTGCTAAATTATTGCCATTGACCAACAAATAAGTAGATCAACATTTTAAAAGTCCAGATTGATGCAAGAGGTCACACAAACTAAAAAGGTCAAGATCATTTAATCGTAAGAGTTGTTTGAACAGGATAGGATAAATTCAATGGGTTTACAAGTTATAGCTTCCATAAGGATAAGAGTATTGAGTGCAAGTCAAAGTACAAATGACGAAACTAAAGGTTTCGGGGTCTATATAATTTGTCATCAGATTTTGTTCAGTTATGGTTATGGAATTATTTTATTCTGGAAGGGAATGGTTCTTTTTCTAGGTTTTGATGGTCAAACCAAATACAATATTCCTGGTGAAAGGTGTTCTACTTTCTCGCTCTTTTGTTCAATCTCCGCAACTCAGATTTTGGGTTCTGCTTCATTAAGAAATCTGGATCAAGTGTAGTTTATTATGTTTATCTACTAGGTCTGATTCCTTTATCAAAATTCCAGAATTCAATGTCATTGCTTGCTGTGTCCTGGCTAAGATAACCTGGTTTTCAATTCTATTTTCAAATCCAGGATTCTATTCATCCTATTATTACCAGGGTCATAGATTACCTGTATCATATTGCTAAGGGGTTAAAATGCTTTCTTAATGAAAACAAATGCATCCATGAAAAGTAATTAAATCTTTTTAAGTTTTTTCACACTGGTAATAGTAGTCTGTTGCTATTGAAACCAGAAGCTTGGATTTATATTTTATAAAAAATAAAAATTTCGGTGCTTAACCAAAAGGTTTGCAACCAAGCTGTCGAGTTTAAAACTAAATTAAGATCTCCAGACCTGAGTATTCGAGGGCCCTTACTACCATGCCCCCGAGGAGAGACTAGCAAACCTTTGGTTTAATCCAGTACAAGTTGGAG
The DNA here is from genome assembly GCF_013358625.1 of Macadamia integrifolia. Classification (NCBI taxonomy): domain Eukaryota; kingdom Viridiplantae; phylum Streptophyta; class Magnoliopsida; order Proteales; family Proteaceae; genus Macadamia; species Macadamia integrifolia. The sequence continues at coordinate 22,781,532 of NC_056558.1, forward strand.
TCAAGGATAAAACAGTTTTAATATAACAAGAAAGAGCTCAATCCAACGGAGAAAACACTCAAAAGATCTTAATCCAATGGAAAAAACACTCTATGAGGTGGTGGAAAGCCTAAATGTGCATGACATAAGCTTATTAAAAAAAACTGAATAGACTTGACCAATAGAGTTTTGACATGTTTTCTACAAGCCCTTCTTCAAAGAGGCAGAAAATAAAATATTAATCTTTCTTCAAGATTTCTTATATATATATATATATATATATATACATTACAGCCTCTCTGAAAAGCAGTGGTAAGGTTGTGTACACTATGACCCTCCACAGACCCCAAAGTGGCGGGAGCCCTGTGCAGTGGGTATGCCGCTTTTACATATTTATATATATATATATATATAACAAAAAACAAAAGAAAATGCAGCTTGAAGAATAATACATTTCCATTGAACCCACTTAAGTTCCCCAACTTTTATAATTTCTACTCTCATTAAGATGGAATTGAGTATTGCTTTTGGATCTTTTTTCACCGGTACAAGAAGTTGACAGTCAACTAGCATACAGTTGGAAAGCTTGGAATAGGAACTCACCTAGCTGTAACAGATATATACTTACAAAAGAATGTAGCAAAAGTACAGCATGAGAGCAAACCTGTACATCTAACTGCAATGCCACTAGGGATGTGAACGATTCGAACAGCTGTCTCTACCTTGTTCACATTCTGACCACCACTTCCACCTGCCCTGGAGAAACTTATATCCAAGTCTTCTTCAGGTATCTCAACATCCAACGACTCTTCAGGAAGAAGTGGCATGACTTCCACACCAGAAAAGCTTGTCTGGGATAGCAAACTACAGGAGTCATGTAGAATAAATAAATAATACAAATGCATATGCAAACATAAATACATATAAATAACAGCATCAAGATGGTCCTGATCAATGTTCTACCAATAGGATTTCATACTTTATTCTTCATGATTTTATTGATAGTTAAATACTGAATCACAATATTTTTGGACATCCAGTGAATCTAACTTTTGAACAAGTTTCACTATTAATTACTAGAAGAAAGAAGGCGGCATATCCCTCTTCTCAGAATTGTCACATGGGCCTGAGGCAAAGGTTTGAAATTTTCCTTTTCCCATGGTTCGGCCAAATTATCAGTATTTCTAAGTTATTTAGTTTAACATGAGTTGCCTTAACATAGCAATTGGAGCCTTTTGGTGGCACACAACATAATTCATTTTCTTAATTAGGATGGTTGCACCCACCAAAAGAACTATTAGTATTGTGACAAAACCAGGACCTGAGACCAGTACCTACAAAGTAGGAAGAGAGGAGAGAAGAGAAAATAGAGAATAGAGTAGACACAGAAAGAGAGAATGATGGGAGAAGAGAATTGTACCATGATAGAGAAGAGAACTGATCTTGCACCATGGTTTATAATGCTAGCTAACAGCAAGTGACAAATAGCACAAATTGAATGGGTAATGCAAATTTTGTAAATATTCAGAACTGTTTAATTCCCTTTTTTTCTTTTCATTTTTTAGTGAGGCATAAAACTAATGAATCATACTATAAAATTATGAGAGAAGATTATTGAAGCCCACATAAGAAGAGAAACTACTATCTCGAGAACCAATTTGGTTTTATGTCAGGCAGATCCACGACAAAAGTTATTTACATACTCAGGAGGCTCATGGAAAGATTTAGAGTTTGCAAGAAGGATCTCCATATGGCCTTTATTGACCTAGAGAAAGCCTATGACAAAGTCTCTAGAGAGTTAATCTGGCATGTGCTAGAGAAGAGAAGGGTGTCAAGTAAATATGTGGATATAATTAAAGACATGTATGAGGGATTGTAACTAGTGTGAGAACAGTAAGAGGTTAAGGTAGTGAATTCCTAATTACAATTGGGATACATCAATGATCAACTTTAAGCCCTTATTTGTTTGCACTTATCATGTATGATTTAACTAGGAATTTTCAAGATGAGGTTCTATAGTGTATGCTTTTTGCTGATGATACTGTTTTGGTGGATAAGACAATAGCAAGGTACACGGTATCGGGTTTCGACCAGGTTACGACCTCTGGGGAGACCGAACTTTCGGTGGAAACCTGGGAAATTTCAAGGATACCAAGGAATTTTTCCCGATATGGTAGAAGCTTAGGTTTTGACCCCCAAACAGTGTTTTTTTTGTCTATTTTTTGTGTACAACCTATTTTAAACATTTCTAACGCATTCACATCATTAGTTTCATTAAAAAAAAAAAACACATAAAGTCTTACTTGTGTGGTGAACCAAAGGTTCGTTGATTTAAATTCTGAAACTTTATTACATAATGACTATATATAGTCTACAATCTATATCAAAACATAAGACATAATCCAAATGATCCAAAATAGATAAAAATATTACATCATCAATAATTATCCATCAACACTGAATAGTAATGACTCAATTACTCAACACTCGAAAGTAGTGACTCAATTCCAAGTAGAGTGTCCAGGCGGTTCCATCCAAGTAGTGACTCACTACCCTCAAGGCACGCATGTTATCTTTTCTAACATTATTTAGTAAGCTATATATACCTTGTATCATAAAAAATCAACATTAAGGTATATCAAGTCATTAAAATCAACATTTAGCCACATCAAATCATAAAAAATCAACATTAAGTCACATTAAGTTATAAAGAATCAACATTTAGAGAAATGCTCTTGTTCAAGAAGATAAGAGAAATGCTCTTGTTCAAGAAGATAAAAATAATAGTCTTCAATCTCCCCCCCCCCCACATGTAGCATTACACGTAGACAAATAATGCAGAGGATGGAATAAAGAACATTCCACCATCATATGGTAGCAATAACCAGTATCGCGAAGGATGGGCATCACATAAATCCTATGATCAAGAACAGCCATGAATAAGATCCCAAATAGGCTCATTGCCCACCACTGCACCCCCATGCTTGACCTTATAAAAAAAAGGCTCCAGCTTTGGAAGTGTAAGCTCCCCTTTTACACTGGCCGTCTTGTGCTTGTCAAATCTATGTTTCAATCTGTTATCTTTATTGGTCAAGTGTTTTCACTCTCCCCCATTCCGTCATCAAGGCTGCAGAGTCCCTCCTCTACACCTTCCTTTGGAAAGGGGTGGGCTCTTCCGAGTTTCTCTTATCCCCTCAAATGGTCTATTGTTTGTCTTCCCAAAGCGGAAGGGGGAATGGGTCTCCGTAGGATCAAAGTTGTCAATTCCTCAGGCATTCTCAAACTTATCTGGAAGATTGCCTCCAAGCAGAATAGCTTATGAGTCTCCTAGATTTACCCCTATATCCACCGTAAGGACTCCCTTTGGTCTGCCTCCCCCCCCCCCCCCAATCAATACTTCTTGGGTTTCACACAATATCCTTCTTGCCAGACCCATTTCCCTTCCTACTATTCCAACTTCCTCTAACTCGATCATTGGCATTCCTTGGGCATCCTCTCCTCGTTGGTCAACGCTAGATCCATCTATTCTTTTGGCATTTTTCTAGAGATACCAAGGTTGCCCACATCATCCCTATCGATGGGTGATGCCCCCTTCCTCTCCCCCCCAACTCTTTGATCTCTGTTCTTCTCACCCCTTCTCCCCTGGTCATCGTGGAAGAGTGGATAGTCTCTTGGACCTCCTCCTCCTCCTCTGGCCTCTTTAGCTCTTCCACTGCCTAGGATTTGGTCAGAAATAGAGGCCCCCTTGGCCCTTGGAGAAAGTTGTTTGGTTCAATGGAAATATTCCCCGCCAATCCTCTACAGTTTGGCATGCCCTTTCTGATTGCCTCCCCACCCAGTCCTTAATCCATAGACACATACAGGTTCCCAATTCCTACTATCTCTACTGGAATGGTACTGAAGATGCCAACCATCTATTTTTTCTTAATATATCCTATGGGACAGCATCTACCCATCTACTAAATAAACTCCACAACTTAAGGTAGAGGTCTCAATTTCTAATGGTGGTCGTCTAGTGGGAATTAAAGTGTGAAGACAAGAAGCAATTTCAACGATGCCTGAGTATCCCAGTATAATCTAACACAAATCAGAGAAAGTCTTGTAGTTTGGACTCTTGAGATCCATAATAAGTCTACGTAGTATTTAGTGAACTGAAGAAGCAGAAATTTAAATCAGCACGCAACTCAAAACAAATGGCTGAAAAAATGGTACAGAATGCCATAAACCATGATTAATAGGAAGCTTAATCTATATGCTATTTAGTTGGAAATTTAGTAACCTTAAGCATTTGTTGAAGCTATTCCTCTTATGGAAAAAGACATTTGCAATCATCAAGTCATTTGAACAGAACCAGAATATCATTTTACAATTTCAAGGACCCCCACATCAACTTTTTTATTAATTGAAAAGAATAGCCAACTAGGCAACGTAGTTACCTGGCGAAGACCTTTTGCATTGAATGGAGACTGCCGGACAATACGATGTGTTCCTTTCTCTCCTGACAAATACCCATATGCATAACGACCTTCTAATTCAATTGTGGCAGATTTGATTCCAGCTTCCTCACCAATGGATTTCTCAACCACTCTTGTCTTGTATCGCTGCTTCTCTCCCCATCTCACATACATCCTTAGCAGCATGTCAGCCCAATCCTGCACTGGAAACAATTAAAACATCGTTACACAAAAATCAAGTATGAAAGAAACTTTCTCTGTGCTGTTTTAGTGGAAGTAACCCACATGGCTTGCACAAATATGGACATATAAAGTGGGACTTGAGCTGATCGATATGTAACCAAATGGGACATAGATAAGTGCTCTATGTTCCTCTAGTAGATATTTTAAATCAAAAGTAGACAAGACTAAAAGGCCCTCATTGACTCAAGACATACATGTTCTTGCACAAAAGCTCACCAGATATCTTCAACAACAACTCAGCCTTATCCCAACTAAATGGGGTCAGCTACATGGATCCTATTTCTCCAATCAGTTCTATTCAAAGCCATACAAGATTTCAATCCTAAGATATGCATGTCCTCAACGGATAAACAAAATGAAGGACTTGATGGTCATGAACACCACTCCTAAGTGTGAAGCTAGGGTATGTCATCTTAAAACTCATAAACAAAAGGGTTGAACTTTACTCATCATGGACAATACGTGGACAAAATAAATGACAAGGATATAATTTAATTGAATGAACTGGCTGAGATCAGGGAATTAAGAGAGAAAATCCAGAAAATGAGAATGTGCAGGCAAGGAATTAAGTATTGGTATCAGGTATCGTATCGGAAGGGTAATTTTAAGAGACATCATATTATATCGAAGAGACGCAAGAAATGGTCAAGAAACGCATAGTTATGCTAAGGATGCATGCAAAATAAAATTTTAAACCATAAAACACTATAAATAAGCAATAGGTAAAATAATGTTTATAAAGGAGAACAAAGTACGACGAGAAAATTGTATTCAATTGAATATGTATAAATGTTTTTTACATGTATTAGATTAATACCATAGTGATGTAGATCATCCTAGGTTTGGCATTACCTATTGAAGAAGGAAGAAGGCAGAAGACCAAACAGCTGGCCAGCACTGGTCCCATTCAAACCAGGCCAGAATTGGGCTTAGCTGGCTGCCCAGTCGATCCAAGTTTGTCTCAGATTTGTTGGGTTATTTTAGGAAGCTTCAAATATAGTTCTCTTAGGATTTATTTCAGTTTTTTCCATATTAGGCAGGTTGTTAGTTTGTTAAGACAAGTTGTTATTGGTTTTAAGTCACAATTAGATTAGGCAAGTAGTTTGTTGTTACTTTCCTAATTTGTCAAGCCTTTCCTAGTTGGTATTGGCCATAGTCATAGCCATGGTTCGAGAACTCGAGCGAAACATGCGAAATATCGCAGGTATCGACCCAGGTCAAAACGAAACCTTAGGGGATTTTAAAAAATCACATGTTTCTATGTTTTGACCGAAACATGGGAAATTTCGACTTTCTCTTGTACATTTTTTCTCCCAAGTGTGGGAAACTTGGGGAAACAATAGAGATTTTCATTTTTTGACACTTATTTATGCCAAATATCATTTAAGTACTTAAGATATTATTCATAAATAAGGAAATACCTCCTATTTGAATCCAACAAAAATAGTTTAAGAATCAAATTCCTAAAGGATAAAAAGTTAACCCCCAAGTCCAAGAACAAAAATTGGATTTTGGTTATAGGGCCGATTTTCAACTTTTAAATGCTGGGGTTTTTCTTAATTATGAAAATTTTATAAATCCTACATTGCTAAAACCAAAAGTCCGGTAAAATAATCTTTTGTTTTGCTATCCCTAAAATTATTTTCATTCAGGCAATTTTAACAGTATTCGCACACTTTAAAATAAATTTGACCGGAGCATAACTATGTTATTATAACTCAGATTTAAGTAATCTTAGACTTGTTGGAAGCTGATTTTATGTTATACCTAATACAAAAAGTCTCATGCAAAAATAAAAATCATTTGACCAATCAAACTTATTATAGAACAAGAGCATTTCTCTAAATGTTGATTCTTTACAACTTAATGTGACTCAATGTTGATTTTTATGATTTGATGTGGCTAAATGTTGATTTTAATGACTTTATATGGCTTAATATTGATTTTTATGATATAAGGTATATATAGCTTACTAAATAATGTTAGAAAATATAACATGCATGCCTTGAGGGTAGTGAGTCACTACTTGGATGGAACCGCCTAGACACTCACTTGGAATTGAGTCACTACTTTCGAGTGTTGAGTAATTGAGTCACCACTGTTCAATGTTGATAGATAATTGTTGATGATGTAATACTTATATCTATTTTGGATCATTTGGATTATGTCTTATGTTTTGATGTAGATTGTAGACTATTTATAGTCATTATGTAATAAAGTTTCAGAATTTAGCCAACAAGTCAGCGTAATGATTATCGAACCTTTGGCTCACCACACAAGACTGTGTTTTTTTTTATGAAACTAATGATGTGACTGTATTAGAAATGTTTAAAACAGGTTGTACACAAAAAATGAACACAAAAAATCAGACAAAAAAAAACTTTGTTTGGCGGTCAAAACCTAAGTTTCCACCATACCGAAAAAAATTCCCCGGCATCCTCGAAATTTCCCAGGTTTCCATCGAAATTTTAGTCTCCCCAGAGGCCGAAAATCGATATCGTGAACCTTGGTCACAGCCTATATATATGGCTGATTACAGTCCAACATTTCTTACATATGAATTACCAAAACTTATATGCTGTTGCAACTAATTCCTTGAGATAGGTCAATCATCAGTTGAGAGGATTGAGGGTGAGAGGCCCAATGACTGAGACAGTCCAATATCCCACCTTCAGCACCATTCAAACCATCCCTCTTATCCCTTCTTCTCTCCTAAAAATCCCTCATCATTAGTTCAATTTATAGGCTGTATTGTTGCTGTGAAGTCCTGGAGAGCAATTTCAAAGGCTAGTTCTCCCACATCTGATCTTAGATCAAACAGTCCTTTTTTTTTTTTTTTTGGATGAATAAAAATATCATTGCCAAAAGGAAGAGAAGAATATACAAGGAGAGGGGGGGGAGAGGGCTAAGCCCAATAAAGAAAAGCAGTAGGCACTAGGCCATTACATCAGGGCACCAAAAGAGGAGGGGTGGGAGACCCCAGGAAGCAACAATAAGTCTGTTCCTTGGGGTATCTCTAGCTGAACAGGGGCGAAGGCAACCGAATTTGGAGCTGACATCAAAGAAGATGGCTTTCCAAATATTATCATAAGAGCGAGAGTTGGAAAATCCATCTATGAAGATTTTGCTCCATCCTCCAAATATTATCATAAGAGCGAGAGTTGGAAAATCCATCTATGAAGATTCTGCTCCATCCAAAGATGGTTGATTGTGGCACAGAAGGTGAGCTTTCCCACCGTGTCACAAATAGAGGATCCACCAAACATCATGTCAACCCAGATCCATTCTCGGCTCAAAGGGAGAGGGCTTCTATTGGAGGGCCAGCAAGATTTAAGAATCTTTTTTCAGATGGAAGAGGAAAAGGGGTAAGAGAAAAAAGGCGGTCAGAATCTTCAGCACCATTCCAGCAGAGGCAATAGGAGGGGGAGACTAGAATATGCCTAGAGATAGGAAGGACTGAATGTGCCCTTATGGGGTTTTGTTCCAGGCATCAAGGAGTCCATTCGATCTCTGTTTGGTGTGCATAATAGGTAATTAGCTGCTATTCCTGGAGCAACCCCACTTTCTTTATTTAGGGTCTAAAATCAGAACCAGTGGATCTCCCTTTTCGGTAACCTGATTGAAGAACCCTTTTGGGGTTTTAGTGGACACCCTATGTGAAAGACTTGACCAGAAGAAGCACTCCTACTGGCTGGATCCTCCTTTACAGGTTCTTCTATAAGTTTCTTTTTTTTACAACTCCTGAAATCAAGAACTCTTATATCTTCCAACCTAACAATCAGCTTCCAAAGATATTTGGGGGTTTTCATTAGCACCTTAGGGCTTACAATTGGTCAATATCTGACCCCATTTGAGACCTCCATATCCAACTGCAGCCTACCCCTCTTACAGCCCTAATTTGGGTTTGGTCTCAAATCTGGTTTTCATATTCCTGTGCTATTTGGCTTTGGTTTATTTGGAGCTTTGGAAACATCACTGGGGGTTAGTGATCTCTCAATACCCTTACATTAAATTGGAATCAGAGCTATGGCTGAAAGCTCCAACCCGACAGACATGGCAGCAGTCCTAACTGCTATCCAACAATTCATTGAAAGGATGACTGCTCTAGAAGCAAATCAAGTCCAACAAGCACCACAGGCAGCTGTTACTGCTGTTGGTATTCAAAGGTCCAGAATTACCCTACGACCAGCCAAACGCGTGTTCAAATAATAGTTCGTATCAAGGGGATGAAGAAATTGAAGAAAACCCTTATCAGACTAATGATAAACACAAGGTGAACCTAGATGACTAATGATAAACACAAGGTGAACCTAGACTTAAAGGATACAATGGAAGGCATGATATTATAGTGTTTGTAATAATCAGTTTTATGGGTATTAGGGAAAGTGTTAGTTACCAAACGGACTCTAAGGGGTTTAATGATCTTTGTAATTCTCTACAAACTTCTCTCCATTGTTATAAATAAAGAGGGCTAGTGTCATATTAGACACAAGTCATCATAGTTGTCACGGCGACAAGACGAACCAAGACAGTGGAGGGTTGTCTAAGCGCTTAGGCGAGAAGGAACTCGCCTTAAGGCGAACAAGGCGAACAAGGCGAACAAGTGTTATTTTTTATTTTTCCTATTTTCTAACATTATTAAGTTATATATACCTTGTATCATAAAAAATCAAGATTAAGTCACATCAAGTCATTAAAAATCAACATTTAACCACATCAAATCATAAAAAATTAACATTAAGTCATATTAAGTCAAGGATTAAAGTATCGGTATCGGTCGTCGTATCGGTCGGCCAAAATTAAGATACGTATCGGAGGGTATCGTATCGTATCGGAGATACATTAAGATACGCTAAAGATACACACATAAATGGATAGAAAACATTTTTTTAAACACTTTTGCATAAAGAATTTGTTAAAAAAAGCTATTGATAACATGTATTATGCATAAACACTAAATTGAGGGTATCGTACTAAGAATTCAAGGTCTGTAGTTGTCCCATAAATGTAAAATCTTTGTTCCCAACCTTGATTTCCACTTTAGTTAGAGAGAAATATGGCTGACAGCAACTTTGGAACAAAAACCCTTCAAAAAATCGTTTTTTCTGAAAAATTACCCATATTGGCCATTATATGACCGTAGCGCCGATACGTATCGATACTCACCGATACGTACCGATATATATATCGATACTCACCGATACGTGCTGATATATACCGATACGTACCGATCAATACATACCGATACGTACCAATACATACCGAAACGTACATTTTACCTCAATTTTATATTTTTCATAGAGTCGTATCGAGGCATGTCGTATCGTATCGATGTGTATTAGTGGTGTATCGGTATGTATTGTAGGATATATATCGATACGAAATGATTTAAAAAATTCAATGTATCGTATCGGTGTGTATCGTATCGGCCGACTAAATTTAAGATACGTATCGGAGGGTATCGTATCGGTATCGGAGATACTTAAAACCATGTATTAAGTTATAAAAAATCAACATTTAGAGAAATGCTCTTATTCTATAATAAGTTTGACTGGTCAAAAGATTTATTTTTATATAAGACTTTTTGTATTAGTTATAACATAAAACCAGCTTTTTAACCAGTCTAAGATTATTTAAATCTGAGTTGCAATGACAAAGTTATGCTTCAGTCAAACTTATTTTTAAGTGCACGAATACTGTTAAAATCGCTTGAATGAAAATAATTTTATGAATATCAAAACAAAATATTATTTTACCGGACTTTTGGTTTTTAGCAATGTTTTAACATGATAGAATTTATAAAACTTTCATAATTGAGAAAAACCCCAACATTTAAAAGTTGAAAATCGTCCCTATAACCAAAATCCAATTTTTGTTCTTGGACTGGGGGGTTAACTTTTTATCCTTTTGGAATTCGATTTTTAAAATAATTTTATTGGATTCAAATAGGGGGTATTTGCTTATTTATGAATAATTTATTTTATTTACTTGAATGATATTTGGCATAAATAAGTACCGAAACACAAGGTGACATGCAGTGCAACAAGGCGGCTGTCGCCTAGGCCCCAGGCAAACCGCCTGAACGCCTAGTCGACGCCTTGACAACTATACAAGTCATTACCGCATTCAACATGGTATCAGAGCCATAGGATCCGAAACCCCAAGGGCTCTCCCTCTTCTCCATCTCTTTGCCTCTTTCTCATTTCTCTCTCTCCCAGTGCCACCTTCATCTGTGCCTCCCTCCATCTCTCTTCATCTTCTCTCTCGTGGTGGCAGCTTCTTAAACCACCAAGAGGTTTTCAGCCTCCATCCATCCTTCCCCTGAGCTCTCAAACTCTCTTCTACAATGATCTGAGAGACCCAGAACCTTTTTTATCACTTTTTCAAGGTTTTCTCCTTGAGAACGTTTTTTCATTGCCAGAATGCTTTTTCCCCACTCGATGCTCCAATCTTCTTGATGTTTGTTGCGATTAGTGCCTCTTATCCTTGTAGTGGTATGTACCGACCAGTTTTTTGTTTGAGGTCTCTATTTTAGAGCTATCCCCAAAATCGTTTTCTCAGGGTTTTACCCTTTATCGATTTTTGGGTTTTCTAGGTTTTTCTGATGCTTTCTTTATCTCCAGCTAATGTCTCTTCTATTTGCAAAGCCCCCTTGAGTAGCAACCATGTCTACCAGCTCATCTGCTTCTACTGGCGGAGACATCATGGCTCTTCCTACCTTTACTCCTTGTGCAATCAAGCTTGATGGCACAAACTACCTGGTCTGCATCTCCATCAAGTCCCGTGGCTATTACGGGTAACTCACTGTAACCACAATATGTCCGACCACCGGTACTGAGATTAATAAGTGGGAGTGTGTCAACTCTCTAGTTATGGTCTTCCTTGTCAACTCCAAGTTGCCACAGCTTTCGCGTGGCTATCTCCTCCTTGACTCTACTGAGAAGATCTGAAAGTCTGTCTAGGATATCTATTCCCAAGCAGGGAATGATGCCTAGGTCTTTGAGCTTCACCAAAAGGTTCATGATCTGAGGTAGAGAGGGCTCACTCTGTCACAATACTACTGTGATTTGCAGGCACTATGGACTGAGTTGGATTTCTATGAGGAGTTACTCCTTCCACCCCTGAAGATGTCACCAAGTTTCAGAAGCGAGAGGACAAGATCAGGGTCTATGACTTTCTAGCAGGTCTGAATATGGAGTTTGATCAATTGTGGTCCCAGGTTTTGAGTCGTGACCACTTTCCCACCTTGGATCAAGCCTATGCTGTGATCCAACTTGAGGATAGTCGACGTACCACTATGCTTCCACAGCAAGCTGCCACTCCTACTGAGAGATCTGCACTTGTTTCTAACACTAAGTCCCTTAGTGCAGCCCCACAGTCTGGTGGCTCCTCTACTAGGACTCCAGTGAAGTGCGATTACTGTGGGAAGGAGCGTCACACCAAGGAGCACTGCTGGAAGCTTCATTGTCGTCTTGCTAATACATCTAGAAAAGGGCGAGGGAAGGGTCATGCCGGTACTTCTGGGCAGGCCAATCATACTGAGAGCCCTGAATCTGACTCTACTCTTAGCTCCTTAGTAGCCTCGCTATCATTTGATGAACTTACTGCCCTACGGTGCCTCTTGACACGTCTAGACTCTCCTGCACCTGCACTACGAGCTTTGCTCATTCCACCCCTTTTGGTTCAGGTATCTCCTTTTGTGGCCATACTATGTCTGTCCCTTCTACCCCTTGGATTATAGACTCTGGGGCTTCTAATCATATGACAGGCCGCTTGTCTCTTTTTCCACAGTACAATACTTGTCTTGGTAATGGTAAGGTCAAATTGGCTAATGGGACTTATTCCACTATTCTGGGAAAGGGCTCTGTTAGTTGTCCCCCCTCTTTATCCCTTTCTTCTGTATTGTATGTTCCTTCTTTTCCCACTAACCTTTTGTCCATTAGTAGTCTTACTTCCAGTCTTAAATGTAAAGTCACATTTTTTCCGTCTCATTGTCTTTTTCAGGATCTAGTGGATAGGGGCAACGATTGGCACTGGTAGGGTACATAGTGGTCTATATCTACTTGATGATGACTCGGCATTGGTTTCTAGTCAGGCTCTTCAGACATCTTCTACGTCACCTCCCATTTCTGAGTTACGGCAGTGGCATCATCGGTTAGGATATCCTCCTTTGGGAACTTTAGCTAGAGTTTTTCCTTCCTTTAAAAATTATAATTCGAGTCTTTTTTTTTTTTTTTTGTGAGGTATATGTTTTAGCCAAACAAACTTGAATCACTTATTCTGTTTCTGAAAATAAAAGTGCCACTCCTTTTTCATTGATACATTCTGATATTTGGGGTCCATCCCGCTATGTGTCTGTCAATGGTTATCGGTGGTTTGTCTCTTTTATTGATTGTCATTCTCGGACTACTTGGGTTTATATGATGTGAACCAAGGGCAAGACCTTCTATTACTTTCAGCAGTTTCACCGTATGGTTCAGACTCAACTTGGTGATACCATTAAGATCCTTCAAAGCGACAATGGTCGGGAATACTTTGAAGGGTCCTTTCAAGCTTACTTTTCCGATCATGAGATGATTCATCAGACTAGTTGTGTGGATACATTGGTTCAGAATGGACACTTCAGCTCAGAATGGGGTTGCTGAGCAGAAGAATCGTCACCTTTGTGAGGTAGCACGCTCTCTTATGTTTGAGATGCATGTTCCTCCCCAGTAGTGGAGCAACGCAATTCTCACTACTACCTTTCTTATCAACCGAATACCTTCTGCTCCCCTCTGGAGTTTCTCCAAGGTTCCGCTACTTTTCCTGTTCCTCCTAAGGTATTCGGTAGTGTTTGCTATGCTCGCGATCATCATCCTTATGGAAAGTTTGTTTCTCATGGTCTCCGATGCATTTTTCTGGGGTATGCTCCTACTCAAAAAGGCTATCGGTGTTTTCATCCTCCTACTCGACGTTGGTTTGTGACTATGGATGTTGTCTTTCACAAATCTGCGTCATACTACACTGCGACACCTCTTTAGGGGGAGTCTCCTTCCATTGTGGAAGATGTGCCGCTGTCTCTTGAAATTTCTATCCCTGTTAGTATCCCGTTTCAGGGGGAGAGTGACACTCCTACTTCTCCTACTGTGCCTCGGACAGAGATACGTGTATATAGTCACAAAGAGCAGACTCAGACCACTACACATCTAGCATCTACCCTACTATACTAGTCGTCTCCTCTCGAGCCTAATCTTATCCCCTTGGACCCTGGTAATTCTCCTTCTCCTTCTGTTGATCAGTCTCTTGAGTTGCCTATTGCTGTTCGTAAAGGCATTAGGTCTTGTACTTTACATCATATTGCTAAAACTGTTTCTTATGACTCACTCTCTCCTTCCTATTATAGTTTTGTGTCTTCTCTTTCCTCTATATCCATTCCTCATACCTGGCAGGAAGCGAGTGTAGACTCACAATGGCAGACAGCTATGGTTGAAAAGATGCAGGCTCTAAAGAAGAATGACACATGGGATCTGGTGTGTCTTCCCTCACATGTGTCTTCCCTCACAAAAGACAGTTGGGTGCAACTGGATCTTCACAGTAAAACTGAAGGCTGATGGTACAGTGGATCGGTACAAGGCCAGACTTGTTGCCAAAGGCTTCACACAGTCTTATGAGATTGACTACCAGGAGACTTTTGCTCCAGTTGCTAAGATGAACACAATTCGTATTATTTTGGCTTGTATCGCCAACTTAGATTGGGATCTCCAACAGCTGTTAGATGTGAAACTTAGATTGGGATCTCCAACAACTGTTAGATGTGAAACTTAGATTGGGATCTCCAACAGCTGTTAGATGTGAAGAATGCCTTCCTTCATGAGGAACTTCAGCAGGAAGTGTATATGGACATTCCTCCTGGGTTCACTTGCTCCGAACCCCAAGGGAAGGTATGCAAGCTGAAGAGTGCTCTGGATGGGCTGAAGCAATCCCCTCCTGCTTGGTTCGGACGTTTCCATAAGGCTATGGTCGCTATAGGTTACTCTCAAAGCAATGCCGACCGTACTTTATTCATCAAGAGATCTAGTGGGAAGATTGCTATCCTAACAGTCTATGTAGATGATATTATTGTTACTGGTGATGATCTGGCAGAAATCTCACGCCTCAAGAGATACATGAGTGAGGAATTCGAGATCAAAAGACCTAAGACAAATTCGTTACTTCCTCGGCATTAAAGTTGCCAGGTCTTCTCATGGGATCTACTTGTCTCAGCGGAAGTATGTGCTTGATCTTCTCTCTAAGACAGGCATGTTGGGGTGTAAGCCGACAGACACTCCTATTGAAGCTAATGGTCACCTAAGTAGCAAGGAAGGTGATCCGGTAGATAAAGGGAGATATCAGAGATTAGTGGGGCGGTTGATCTATCTCTCTCATACACACCCTGACATAGCATTTGCCGTCAGCTTGGTTAGTCAGTACATGCATGATCCCTACTCGACTCATATTGAAGTTGTGCTGCGTATTCTCCTATGCTTGAAATCTACCCCAGGACGTGGCATTCTTTTTTCTCCTCATGATCACCTTAGGGTGGAGGCCTTCACAAATGCGGATTGGGCAGGTTCCCCTGATGACTGCAGGTCAACTACTGGTTATTGCACCTTTGTTGGTGGTAACCTTGTTACATGGCGAAGTAAGAAGCAATCCGTGGTTGGCCGTTCAAGTGCTGAAGTAAAGTTCTATGCTATGGCACATGGCATTTGTAAGCTCCTATGGCTTCATGGTCTTCTCACTGATTTGGCAGTTCCTGCTAACCTTCCTATAAAGCTCTTTTATGACAGCAAATCTGCCATTAGCATTGCTCACAACCCTGTCCAGTATGATCGAACCAAGCATGTGGAGATCGATCGACACTTCATTAAAGAGAAGCTGGATATGGGCCTTATCACTGTGCGTTTTGTTCCTAGTAATAAACAACTGGCTATTGTATTTACGAAAGGTCTTAATAATAAGATGTTTCATCCTATTATCTGTAAGTTGGGCATATGTGATATCTATGCACCAACTTAAGGGGTAATGTTGTAATAATAAGTTTTATGGGTTTTAGGGAAAGTGTCAGTTACCAAACGGACCCTAAGGGGTTTAATAGTCTTTGTAATTCTCTAAAACCTTCTCTCCATTGTTATAAATAAAGAGGGCTACTGTCATATTAGACACAAGTCATTACCCCATTCAACATATAGCTTTCCATGATAGGCTCAATGGCTTGGATTACTCCTTCAAGTGGTATCTCCTATTGGAAGAACGTAAAACACAACTGGCTGCGACAAAGCTTACTGGAGGAGCTAAAGATTGGTGGCGTACCCATAAAGATAGACTGATACAACGATGTATGTTTACACAAACATGGGATGATATGAAGGACATTCTTAAGGAGAAATTTCTTCCCATATGCTATCGTCGTCGTTTACATGATCAACTTAACACCGTCCGGCAAGTTACCATGATAGTTAAGGAGTACATTGATAAGTTCAACCAATTGCTTCAGTGTACAGGCAAGGATTAAAGTATCGGTATCAGTCGCCGTATCGGTCAGCTAAATTTAAGATATGTATCGAGGGTATCGGTATCGTATCGGAGATACGCTAAGATATGCTAAAGATCAAGGATTAAATATCGGTTGGCTAAATTTAAGATATGTATCACAAGGTAACGTATTGGTGTTAATGAAAATAAACAACTTATATCCCGATTCAAATTGGGCATAAGGCAAGGCATTCGAGACAAGATTGGTGTGGTTGTAATTTGAAGCCTAGATCATTGTGTTGAAAAGACTTAGGATGCAAAGGATTTGATCAAGGCAGCCCCACATCACTTCAACAACCAGTCCACTAAAGGAAGGGAGAGAGACATTCACTCCCTCTAGAACTAATTACAACCCTACCCGAGCTCAACAAGTCACATCGGATAAGGGTAAGGCATCAATGGTCAGTAAAGAGGCACCGGGAACAAAGTGCTATCATTGTGGAGTTATAGGACACTTCGCCAAGTTCTGTCCAAAATGTGGCAGGGCTAACTCCATCATTCTTGCCTTCAAATCCATCCTGAAGATGCTAGTTTATGAACCCCAAATTGATGAAGATTGAGCTGTGAATGCTGCAGTGGAAGGTGAGGAAGATGAATATAGTAATGAACCTAAAGGTGAAGAAGGTGACCCTCACTTTGCTATCAATGTGGTTTCTAAAATTCTGGTCGCAGAAGCCAAAGGAGAAGATTGGAGACGTCACTCCATCTTTTATACACTAATGACCAGCAGGCCTAAGACAGCTCAAGTTATTGTGGACAGAGGGAGTTGTGTCAATGTTGTTTCACAAGCTTTTCATTATTGACAGGCAGCTCGATACTGAGCCACATCCTCAACCATACAAGGTATCCCTTATATGACACTAATACAATGGCAGTTAATCAATGTTGTTCGGTGTCTTTGAAAATTTCAGGTTATGAAAAAGATGTATGGTGTGATGTGATCCCAATGGTGTTAATTGATGTACTACTAATGTTTCTTTGACTTCAATGGCAAACCCCTCATATTGAACCCTCTAAGCATTCCACAAATGAAGTCTAAGTTGAGAGCAGCCCAAGTGAAGAGACGGCAGATCTTAAAGTCTATTGAAAAGACTCCATCCAAAGAGGCCACCCCCAACAAAGAAGCTGCTCCATAAACCTAGTATGTATGAAGGACAGCCGTCCGAGAATAAGTTACTATCTCTACTTCATCGTGACCATGGTTCCAATGATTGCCGAGATCTCGGTTGTTTCTTTTTTTTTTGGCCGAGACGAGATAGGCTTCAAAATACACTTTCTACATGGTTTCGGTCGAAATCTCGGTATCTCGGCCGAGATATCGGTATCGTCTTGGCGAGATACCGAAATGTTACATTGTAAAGGCTTATAAATACCTCTCACCTGTCTCGTCTGTCCCGGTGAAATCTCGGTTCCATCTTGCATTTTGAACACAAAGTCACCCAATTGGCCTCTAATTAGACACATCATCACACATATTGCTTTCCAAATCACTCTTACAATAAGACCTACACATTCCAAGCTTAGGAAAGGTAAACTTTTTCCTTATAACCATTTTTTTTTATTTATTTTGAAATAGTATATAAATACATGTTGGATGGGGCTAAATTTTTTATATGTTAAGACACTAGAGGCCAATCTATGACTTCACAAAGTCGAAATTTTTTTTTTGGTACATAAATATTTTTTTTATTTTTCTGGTTTAAAAATACATTTTCCATTAACATAAATTGTTACTTTTTATGGTAAATATACCTTTGACGGAAGTCAATTATATATGTTACTCACCATTGGCTGTTCTACGACACTATCGGAGTGAAATTCTTTTTCAGCCGATAATTATTTATTTTAAATTTTGAAAAATTAAAAAAAGAGATTAATAATTGAAAAAAAATTAAATAGGAAAAAATAATATGCATTGATATTAAAAATAAAAGAAAAATAAGAGATTAATATTAAAGTGTTTTGAAGCATACATGATGCTAGTTGTGTTATACCACATTTGATTTTGTTGTATTATGTCATTAAAATATTTTCTAAAATTGATCAAAAAATATTTTTATGTAAGAAAAAAATTAAAACAATTTCATGTTCTAATATTTTTGCAAATTTCTGTTCTACGCATGTTTATTAGCCTTAAGACAAGCTATCCACTAAGTTTCAGGTAAAAATATGACCATTTGACCACTGAAATAGTCAACCGAGTAAAAAAAAATACACCAACTCGCCGAGATTTTACCGAGTTGGTGATTTTGAACCCATCGAAATGAAACCAGATTTCGAACCTTGATCGTGACTTTATAGCTACAAGTGAGGAGACCAGACTGATACTAGCACTTGTGACCAAAATGACAAAACCAAAGAAGAAAGTAACATTTCCTAATCCAATAAAGGAGTTACTAGATGATTTTTCAGATTTGGTTCCCGATGAGTTACCTGACAGCTGCCAGCTATGAGGGACATCCAACATGCTATTGATCTAATGCCTGAATCAATTTTACCATATTTGCCCAATTACCGTCTCAGCCCAATTGAGGATGCTGAGGTCAAAAGACAAGTGGATGACCTTTTGTGAAAGGGATTTCTTGTAGAGGGCAGTTTGCGTGTGCCGTACTAGCCTTGTTGACACCAAATAAAGATGGATCATGGCATATGTGCATAGACAACCGTGCTATCAATAAGATCACGGTAAAGTACAAATATCTTATTCCCCATTTAAAATGATATGTTGGACATGTTGACGGGAGCCTACCTTTTCAAAAATAGATTTAAGGAGTGGATATCACCAGTTACGGATCCACCCTGGAGATGAGTGGAAGACAGCATTTAAGACAAAGGATGGGTTGTATGAAGTGGAAGGTTATGCCCTTTGGTCTGACGGATCCCCTAGCACATTCATGCGCATGATGACTTAGGTTATTGGCAATATCCTTGTTGTATATTTGATAAAAGAACATCTTGAACACTTGAGATGTGTGATGAGAGTGTGACGAGCTGAAAAGCTCTACATCGACTTAAAGAAGTGTTCATTTATGTTGCTCAAGTTGTGTTCCTTGGATTTATTGTGTCATCCTAAGGAGTTGAAGCGGATCCAGAGAAGATACAAAGCATGGTAGATTGGCATATACCCAAGACCTTGACTGGGGTTTGAAGTTTCCATGGCCTTGACTCGTTCTATAAGAGGTTCATTTGGAATTTTAGTGCTATTATGTCACTACTTATAGAGTGCAAGAAAGGAGGAAAAGTGACATTCCAATGGACTCCAGACGCCACTAAAGCATTCAAGGTGATCAAGTTGAAGATGACAAAAGTCTCTATGCTTAGATTACCAAATTTCGACCTTATGTTGAAGTGGCTACTAATGCATCCCATGTTAGGATTGGACGAGTGCTTATGCTGGTGGGTCACCTAATTGCCTTCTACCGTGAAAAGTTGAATGATGTTAAAACAAAGTACTCAACTTATGATTTGGAACTCTATGTTGTTATTCAGATACTCAAGCTATTACACCCATGCCCAAACCGATCGAATTTGGACTTTTGTGATAGATCTCGGACCAGAGATACAAAGCACTAACGGGTTTTGGCTCGCGGCGGCTCATTGCAAAAAGGGAAAGGATGACCCCACTTGCTTATGCATTTCATGCTAGTCCAACTGGAGGGGATTCAAACCTTCCGATCCTAGACGATACGTGAATTCCCACTTCTACGTTCGAGTCCCGGCACGTACCAAAATTGCCGGAGGGCTATGCCCATAACCTAGGGCAAACCCCTACGGAATGGCCAAGAGGGGGCAGCAGGCAATTAAGGCACAACGCTGCCTTGACCACTGAAAACACCTAGGCTGGATCCAATGACCCTGAATCCGGTGACCTATTGTGCTGTTGAAAGGGTTCCGATGCCCATGGGCCCCACCACCCGCATCACGGCCAATCCTGAATGACCTTACACTCTCTCCCACACCTTTCCCCATGACTTGTACACACTAGGAGTCTAAGGAGGTGGGCCCACGTGTCCCGCATGGCTGATTAACCTACATGGACCGGACAAATGCCAACCAAACAGACCCTAATTATCCCACCTACTACAAATAGGAGAAGTGAGTTCATTTCTCACTTATCACTTCTCACTTCTCACTTGTCCAAAACGTGGGAGGGAGAGAAAAGAGGAGAGAAAGGAGAAGGGGAAGAAGGAGAAGGAGGGAAGCTTGGTTGAGCCCCCGGCTTCGCATCCCATTGTCGGATTCTTACCAGAGGTAGGTGCCATCTTCCCCTACCACTCTCTTTCCTCATTTCAAATTTATGACTTTAAGCAAGGGAGTGAACCACCGAAGGGGTAAGCCTCAGCCTCGGCACCTCCCGGAGGTCGGGTGAGTGTGCATTTCACTCTCTGGTGTGATTGCGGAGCTCAAGCCAAGTTGGGTGAGCTTTGGCAACACTTTTGACCAAATAGGTAGTTAGGGTTTCAACTGTTCGGTTGCCGTATCTCCTAACGGCTCGGGGAATTCGGAACTTCTTCAACTTAAAATGGAGGTAGAAAGACCCCCTACAAACTCCACGGAGCAAATCTCGGCAATTGGGCCAGAGTCTGAGAACCCCCATTTGTGTGGGCCCCTTGTGTTTCCACCGAAAACACCTGGGCTGGATCTGGTAGGAATATTTCCGGTGAAGTCCCAGCCCTTAGGAAGCCTCTGGCAAGGCCACCGGAAACACCACTAATATTTCTGATGGCATATTTTTGGTGACCTTACTGTTCTGTCCCAAATTTGACAGAAGTTGTACTCTTTAGGGCAGCCCTTGTGGGTCCCCCTTTGGTGTTTTCAACACTCGTTAACATCCGATTACTCTTGTACCTAGGACAGAGATAGACACATACAACGAGACCGATCGTGAGTTGATATCCAGCTAGCACACTTGGAACTTGTCCTCTTCAGTGGCATTTTTTTTTTCATACTTTAGAATTATTCACATGTGTTAGAATTTACGAATGCTCTTTAATTGCTAGATGTATATGTGAATCTCATGACAATGTTATGTTTATTGAATTATTATGATTATAAAATTGGGAAATATGATAAGTGAAGTATGTTGAGATGTGTGACGAGATCCAGTGTGGCCGAGGTAGTTCTGGTACCGTGATCGCCATGTGGGTGTTGAATTATGCATTGTATATGTGCATTAGATTAGATATAGTCATGTATTGCACTTTGTGGCCGATGGTGATTCCGGTATCATGCACTCCTGATCTATACTTGGAAATGGGTACGCTTTGTGGCTGATGGTAATTCTGGTATCGCGTAGCCCATACTCAACTGCTTGTATGCTAGATAGGCTTGAACATGGATGCGATGTGGCCGATGGTTGATTCTGGTATCGTATTTTATACTTACTGCATCTATATACAAGGCATGTAGTATATTGTGGTTAGGTTACACTCCTTATGCTACGTCCCATTGCCAACAGTGGGTAAGGTGTTAGATAACCCAACTGTGGTATGTTCGATGAACCTTACCAGAATGCCACTCCCGCAGTACGATGTGATTGTTGCCGGAGGCGAGAAATAGTCTAGTGTGGCCGATGGTGATCTGAGGCCGTGACTACCAGGAGGGGGTTATCAGGGGTTTGCTGGTGACCGATGGTCGCATTCTGAGACCAACAGGCTCCTAATCACGACTAGGTTTTGTATCGCTAGGTGATAGATGTGCGAGTTCCAGGACCAAGGATACAACCTAATGTGTCGTAGTCATAGTTGTCACGGCGCCAAGGCGAACCAAGGCGGTGGAGGGTTGTCTAAGCGCTTAGGCGAGAAGGTGCCCGCCTTAAGGCGAACAAGTGTTATTTTTTATTTTTCCTATTTTCTAACATTATTAAGTTATATATACCTTGTATCATAAAAAATAAAGATTAAGCCACATCAAGTCATTAAAAATCAACATTTAGCCACATCAAATCATAAAAACTTAACATTAAGTCATATTAAGTTATAAAAAATCAACATTTAGAGAAATGCTCTTATTCTATAAAAGTTTGACTAGTCAAATGTTTACATGTGACTTTTTGTATTAGTTATAACATAAAACCAACTTTCTAACAAGTCTAAAATTACATAAATCTGAGTTACAATGACAAAGTTATGCTCCGGTCAAACTTATTTTTAAGTGCGCGAATACTGTTAAAATCGCCTGAATGAAAATAATTTTTATGAATATCAAAACAAAATATTATTTTACTAGACTTTTGGTTTTTAACAATGTTTTAACATGATAGAATTTATAAAATTTTCATAATTGAGAAAAACCCTAGCATTTAAAAATTGAAAATCGCCCCTATAACTAAAATCCAGTTTTGTTCTTGGACTGGGGGGTTGACTTTTTATCCTTTTGGAATTTGATTTTTAAACTATTTTTATTTGATTCAAATAGGGGGTATTTGCTTATTTATGAATAATATCTTAAGTAATTACTTGAATGATATTTGTTTATTTATGAATAATATCTTAAGTAATTACTTGAATGATATTTGGCATAAATAAGTGCTGAAACACAAGGCGACATGCAGTGCAACAAGGCGGCTGTCGCCTACGCCCCAGGCAAACCGCCTGGACTCCTAGTCGTTGCCTAGGCGACGCCTTAACAACTATGGTCGTAGTAGTATAAACCCAACTTAGTTGTATGTTAGGTGGTTTAATAATGAAATGGATTGCATCATGCACATCATGGACTATGTGTTTAATTCTGTACTAATGACTATGAATTATGTGTATGTGTGTGCATGAACCCCACCCCTCACTGAGCTAGTTGGAGCTCACCCCACGTATATGTTGCTTTTTAGATGAAGATGCAGGTAATGTAGTGCCGTTGGGCTGTCACTCTACTTCCTCTGGACCCGAGTACAGAGCTAGTGACTGGTGGATGCCAGAGGCTGAAGAGCACGACCTGGATTGTGCTTGCGACACTTGTGCCTATTCGGCACCTTGAGAGGCTTGGTTGGCTTTTGAGATTTTGATACCAAATTATGGAATGGTATTCTTTTGGGCTTATTATATGTAATTCATGAAACAAATGTGATTGAATAACTTGGTTATGTTTATATGATATCATTAGATGTTATCCCATTTAAGATACGTTCCGCTATATTATACTCTAATTTCGCTGTAGTTATTCTTCTGGTTCTCGGTGTGGTGTGATTGTGAATTTTAAGGTATTGCTATCAGAGATTCTGGTAGAAGTGTAAGACGGGTAAGCGTCTTACTCACACCTCTGGTATCCCAGAACAGGGAGCGGGGTGTGACACAAGCAGTAGTGGCACTATTTGATTGGCAAAGAGTTTGTACTATATTTAGATTATGAAGCCCTAAAGCACTTACACAGTTACACTCACAAAGGTCCATTAGCAACCGGCATGCTAAGTGGATTTCATATCTTTAAGAATTTGTGTTTGTTCTCAATTATAAGGCTGGTAAAGAAAACCAAGTGGCTGATGCACTTAGTCGGAAGGTAATTATTATGTTACTGCACAAAGCACGGAACTTGACTACATCAAAGATGAGTACATACAAGAGGCTGATTTTTCCAAAGTATATGAAAATTTACAACAAGGTGGTTGAGATGACAAATACTCAGTACATGATGGATAATTATTTTGGGATCGAATACCTCTTTAAGGCAAGACATAATAGATTGGATGGAAGTCTCATTAGTCTTAGAGAAGATCATGAGATCGTCAACGAAAGCTAAGTGGGAGAGTTTGGAGGCTTTACATTTAAGGATAAGGGAGATGAGGAGGTTATCCGTTTGGGCTTGGATGGATCTCGAGAGGACCTCAAGAGCAAGACAAAAGAGGAGAGGCGAGAGGGGACAACCCTGACAGATGCCAACAGAGGAGGGGAAATAACTAGCAGGGGAGCCATTGATGAGGACTGAGAACTTGGGAGAGGAGATACAGCAGTAGGTCCAGTGAACAAATGAGGGAAAGAACATGGCCATGAGCACTTGGGTGATGAAGTCCCATCTGATAAAGTCAAAGGCTTTGTGGATGTCAATCTTGAGAAGAGCAAAAGGGGAGTGAGACTTCCTATAAAAATCCCTGACAATCTTATAGCAAAGGATTATGTTGTCAGTGATGCTCCTACTAGCTATGAAAGTCGATTGGTTGGCATTGACTAGAGAGTCAATGACAGTCTGGATACGGTTGGCCAGGATTTTAGCAATAAATTTGTAGAGAAGATTGCAGAGGGAGGTAGGTCTGAAATCCATCATGGAAAAAGCACCCTCAAGCTTGGGGATGAGGCAGAGGAAAGTGTGGTCAATGGAGTTGATTTGGGTAGGGTTGAAGAAGAAGCTTTTGATAGCTTTGACCAGGTCATTGCCAATGGTATCCCAGCAAGAGGAGAAAAATCTCATACTGAAGCCATTAAGGCCGGGGGCTTTGTTGGGTTGTGGGAATGGATGGCAGAATGGATTTCCTGGTCGGAGGGGATAGACTGGAGGGGGGGATGAATTTGTAGAGGAGGGAGGAGGGGTGGAAGGTATCATGGTAGAAGAACACGGCTTCAGCCTTGATTGCAATAGGGGCACTAAGAGTGGAACCATCTCTGGCCTAAAGCAAAAGGATGGAATTAGAGTTGGATCTAGATTTGATGGATTTATGGAAGTAAGAAGAGTTAGAGTCTCTAAGATCAAGTCATTAAATGCGAGATTTCTGTTTGAGAAAACTTTTTTTATGGGAAAGCATAGAAGCAAGCTCAAGGGAGGTCCCTTTCTCTTCCAAAGCAAGGGAGGGATTATAAAGAACGGATTGAAGGCGGGACTAGATTGAAGCGAGGTGACCCCTGCAAGTGGAAACTCTAGCATCAATTATTCCAAAGGAGAAGTGGTTCCAGATTTTGATGTCAACTTTGACATTTTTGAGCTTAAGGGCAAAGGAGATGAGGGAGAGGACCAATAGACCGGTTTCCTCCAAGCGGATAATACTATAGGGAGGAAGTCCAAGTGGAGGGTCCACATATTAAAGAATTTGAATGGTTTGGGGCCAAATGAAGACAAAAGGGTGAATAAGGAGTGAGAAGGGGTTGTGATCGGAGATACTAGAAAGGTCAAAAGAGGCATGGGAGGAAGGAAAAGGAAGAGAGCCACGCCTCGTTGACAAGGAGACGATCAAGCTTACAAGCAATACGGCTGGGGCCAGAACACTTGTTATGCCAAGAAAGCTTAATGTCAGACCAATGGAGGTCATCTAAGCTACAGTCCTTAATGCAGGAGTCAAAGGCATCAATTGAGGGATCGATGCCCGTGCCTTCACATTTCTTATGAGAGTGGCGAACCACATTAAGTCACCTCCCCAGCCCCAAGGATGGGAGCTGACTTGGTTGCCGAGGAGGCAGTGATCATCCCAGAGGGGGAAGCGATTTGCTTCGGGCACACGGCTCTCAAGGAGGCAACAAAGGATAGACTTAAACGACTTGATGCGGGAATGGATTTCAGCCTATTTGGCCAGGGAATTGAGACCCCAGACATTCCAGATGGTCCAACAATTCATAGGGGGAGGGCGGAAAGCAAGGAAGCCTCAGGGGAGCTAAGGGGGACAGGGGTGGCTAGCAGGCTGGTTGCAGTGCCGTTGGCGGCAGCTGATGAGGTGAGGTATATGGCAAAGTTGAGGGGGTGGGGGTGGGGGAGGGAAGGGAAGGGGTAGGGAACGGGTGAGATAGGCGGTTAATACCTGTTGAGAGATGGGAGAATAGTCAACATACTGTGGCAGCAAATGGGGGTAGATAGCCCAGCAGAGGTAGTTGTAGCAGGAGTGGCATGGCCCTGCCTCTGCTGAGCTGGAAGGGCATGGGAGGTTTGCCTGTGGGGGCGAGAAAGAGGGGGAGTTGAAGAAGACCGAGTGGCTGGGAGTTTGGCGCAGTTCTGTAACAGACGAGCGAAGCCAAGGGAGATATAGCCAAAACCTACAAAGGACGATTTGACGAAGGCATGGCAAGCATAGTTGTCACGGCGTCAAATCGATCCAAGGCGATGGAGGGGTGGCTAATCGATTTGGCGATGAATCGCCCGTTATGGTGTTGCCATGGTAGTCAAATCGCCCATGTGTCATTTTTTATTTTCCCTATTTTCTAAAGTTATTTAGTGTGCTACTGTGTCATTTTTTATTTTCCCTATTTTCTAAAGTTATTTAGTGTGCTACAAGCCTACAATATATACCCTATAACATATAAAACCAACATTAAGCAACATCAAAAATCAACATAACCCTATCAAAATCACCCTGCATTTTACAAAAATTCGACCGCCTAGTGAATCAGGCATGACCTGGCGTCCATGGCGGTGCAATGGCGACGCCTATCAGCCAGTGGCAACCACCATTTGCGAGTCACGTAAATCGTAGCACTGCCATGAACTTCTTTTTCCGCCAGGACGCCAAATTGCCGCCTTGGCGATGCCATGACAACTATGATGGATAGAGCGCAAGTTGTTGATGACTGATGACGTGGCAAGGCCTGCCCCTACTAGAAGAGTAGGGCAAGGGAGCCTCACAGATGGGAGACAAGGCGGCTATGGAGAGAGTGTTGGATTTGTTGGAGAAGACATGGCATGGGCCTGCTTCTGCTAGAAGCTGGATAGGCAAGGGAGCCTCATTAAGGAGAGGCGAGGCAAAGATAGAGAGCGAGTGCAGAGAGGATCCTAGGGGAGATGGGACTGAAACTTGCCTCTACTAGAGGAGCAAAGTAGGAAGAGAGACTCAAAGCAAGGAGGGTGAGGGTCCATCGGTCGGTGGTTGGTGGTCAAGAGGGTAGTGCAGGGAGTAGAGGTAACAGCGGCCAGAGTGGGTGGGAGGCGGGAGGGAAAATTCCGATCACACCACTCCAAACCCACCTCTCCACTTCATCCATTCCATTTTAATTCTCTATGAAACATCATCCCCTATGTCACATTCTTCATTTCTGGTCGACCCCAGATATCTAAACTGGCCACTTTGAGGGATCTCTTTCTCCTCAATTTTCACCATTTCATTGTCCATTATAGAGTGGCTAAAATTACACATCATATACTTCATCTTCGATCTACTAATCTTAAAGCCTCTTGTTTCTAAAGTAGTCACCAAAGTTCCAACTTAGCGTTAATCCCTGCTTTAGTCTCATCCACTAAAACGATGTCATCTGCAAAGAGCATACACTAGGGGACCTCATCTAGAATGCACTTGCATAACTCATCCATGATAAGTGCAAATAAATAGGGGGCTTGAGGTCGATCCTTGATGTAACTCAATTGTAATTGGGAATTCCTTGCCTTGACCTCCTATAGATCTTACACTAGTCACCGCGCCCTTATACATGTCCTTAATTATATCTGCATAAGCACTGAACACCTCCTCTTTACGAGGATATACTAGATTAAATCTCTAGGAACTCTGTCATATGCTTTTCTAGGTCAATAAAGAGTTGGAAGTTAGGATATTATGGTTATAGAGGAGGAAGATGAAGAGAAGAGAGGTAGGAAGAAGAGGGAGAAGTTGACAGAAGAGAATAATGGAAGAGTACAAAACGTGACTGAGCTGATTGCTCTCCTCACCTATATTAGCCTTAAGATAATATCTTAGGAAATTACATAAGGCCCCCCATGGAGGTAAAAGATGAAAAAAGAAAAAATGCAACTTAAGACACCTTAATATAAGGACAATTCCCAAAGTACCCCTATTATATAAACTCCAACACTCCCCCTCAAGCTGGAGAATAAATTTCATACATTCCCAGCTTGTATAAAAGGGTACTGAACAGGTGAAAGATGAGACCTTTGGTGAAGATGTCTACCACTTGATCACCTGTCTTCACAAAAGGTGTGCAAATGTTGCCAGAGTCGATCTTCTCTTTGATGAAATGCCAGTCCACTTCAATGTGCTTTATTTTATCATGTTGCACTAGGTTATGGGCAATACTTATAGCTGCTTTGTTGTCACAGTACAGTCACATAGGTCCTTCGATGTCATGTCCTAACTCAAGAACCAACTGACGCAACCAAATGAGTTCACAAACTCTATGAGCCATTGCCCTGTATTCAGCCTCTACACTAGATCTAGCTACAACAGGCTATTTCTTGCTTCTCCATGTAACCAAGTTACCACCTACAAAAGTATAATAATCAAATGTAGATTGTCTATTAGAGATGGATCCAGCCCAATCAACATCGGAGTAGCCTTCTATCCTCAAGTGATTGTTCCTAGCATACAAAAGTCCTTTTCCCGGAGAAGATTTCAAGCATCTGAGGATGTGGTACACATCTAAGTGCCCACTATACATAAACTAGCTCACTATGCTCACTGCATAAGTAGTGTCCGGGTGAGTCAGAGACATATAGATCAGCTTCCCCACTAGCCTCTGATATTTTCCTGCATCAACAAGAGAGGAACCAGTCTTCTCCTAACTTGTGATTTTGCTCAATAGAAGAACTTCCTGGTTTACACTATAACATCCATGTTTCCTTTGACAGGTGTAACACAAACTTCCTTTGGCAAATATTGATCCCCCTTTACTAACCTTGACACTTTAATTTCCAAGAAGTACTTCAAGTGTCCTAGATCCTTGATATCAAATTGTTTGCCCAAATATACTTTCAACCTAGCTATTTCATCATAGTCATCTCTAATCACCACAATATCATCAACATAAACAATCAATGTTGTGATAGTACTATTACCTCGCCTGGTAAATAATGTGTGGTTTACTTGAAAATATTTATTCTTTTGAATGGCTTGCTAAAACCTCTCAATCTAAGCCTTTGGAGATTGCTTGAAACCATAAAGTGCTTTCTTCATGAGACATACCTTGCCATCAGTTGCTGGAAACTTAAAGCCAGGAGGGGTTTGTATATACACTTCCTCTTCCAAGTCTCCATGAAAAAAGACATCCAACTGATATAAGGGCCAATCTCTGTTTGCGGCCACAAATAAAAGAACTCTTATCAAGTTATGTTTGGCCACAGGAGTAAAGGGCTCTTGATAATCAATTCCATACACCTGACTGTACCCTTTGGCCACAAATCTTGCCTAGTACCTCTCAATAGTACCATCTGATCGGTACTTGATTGTATAGTCCCACTTGCATCCAACTGGAATTCTCCCTCTGGGGAGGGGTCAACCATTTTCTAGGTATAGTTCTTCTTTTTTATCATTTCCTCAGCCATGGCTTGTTTCCACTTGGGGTCTGACTTAGCCTCAGTAATAGTTGTGGGGATAGAAGCAGAAGAAAGAATAACTGTAAAAGCAACACCTGTAGGAGAGAGAGCATAATAGGAAACAAACTAGGTTATAGGATCAGTACAAGCTCTCTTACCCTTACAAACAACAATAGGAAGGTCTAACTCAGAGTGAGAAGAGAGAATGTTACCAAACTGAGGAAGGGGAAGCTCGAGATGTGGATCTAAGGAGGACTCTTGGTAGGTCTTCTTGGTCCTTCTTGTGTACACAATATCAGGTGCCTTCACTGTACAATATCAAGTGCCTTCTTTGTTAGAGAGGAGAAAGAAGAAGAGAAGAGAGGTAGGAAGAAGAGGAAGTGAAACTGAGAGAAGAGAGTAATGAAAGAGTGCAAAATGTGAGTGAGTTGATTGCTCTCCTCACCTATATTAGCCTTAAGATAATATCTTAGGGAAATTACATAATGCCCCCTATGGAGGTAAAAGATAAAAGGAAAAATACAATTTAAGACAACTTAGTATAAGGCAGTTCCTAAAGTACCCCTATTGCATAAACTCCAACATAAATACCATGTGGAGATCCTTCTTGTCAGCTCTACAACTTTCCATAAGCCTCCTCAGTAGGTCGATAGCCTCGATCGTGGATCTACCTGGCATAAATCCAAATTGCTTCGTCGAGATCTTAGTTTCTCTTCTCAGGCAGGCTTCAATAACCTTCCCCCATAGCTTCATAGTATGACTCATTAATTTTATGCTTCCATAATTATTGCAGCTCTGGATATCCCCTTTATTTTTATAAACTGGGACTACAATGCTTCTCCTCCAATCATCTGGCATCTTCTTAGTGTTCATAATCCTATTAAACAACTTGGTTAACCAATCAACCCCACATACTCCTAGGGTTTTCCACACTTCAATTGGGATCTCATCTATGTCTGGTGTCTTTCCTGCTAAAGTATACAAATACCAAGTTTACTAAAAGATGCATAATGAGTGTACTTTCTGGTAAATAATTTGCAATTAACCCCAACAATTTGACTGATCTCTCTTCCCAATAAAATTAAGCTTTAGAATTAGATTTCTAATCCAAAACCTCTTGAAAACAACTAATTTCTGATACAAACAACAAGAAATTGAAATCAATTCTCAAAAGATGAACAGGGTGGATTCAACAATTCCAGCTTAAAAGGTAAGTTTAGAATTCCCAAACCCCACATCAGTTCAGCCTCGAGAGAACTATTTCCCAAAACTTCAGACAGGTCTGAATTGATTTGATGAAGTCCTCGAAATTTTTTATCAGACCAGCACTATCCCCAGTACAGGAAATGGCAGCAAATAACCTGAACTAAGACTGAAAGGAGAACACTATAAGGAAGACAGGAAGAAGAAATAGATACAGGAAAGAATACGCCTGGAAGGGATTCAAAACTGAATTGTGGTGGTAGAGTGAGAAAGAGAAGAGAGCAAACCGCCGTCCAGCAGTGTGCACCCAAAGGCAGTAACACTTGGCAGGATATGGCACTCAAAAATAATTCATTCCATCTACTCAACCAACTCCACTCCATCAACTTGGGAGAGGGGGGGTTCTTGCACATATATAAATTTTTAAAACAAAAACAAACAGGCAAAAAAAAAATAAATAAATAAATATTCAAGTTTCAAATAGCATTAGAGTTTGAAACAAACTCAAAAACCCTGTACCAATCAATTGCTAAACAAAAATATAATAATAATATAACTTTTAAAAATAACTCCAATGAAAAAGTAAATACCCTAACTACCCCTATGGAACTGAAAACCAAGTTTAGACCCGGTTCTCTTTGGCCTGGGCTTTCAAAATGTTTCACATCAGTCCGAACATATTGAAATATGTACTTAAAAGGGTGCCGCAGGGGCATTCCTGCCTTCCCCCCTCAACCGACTCTAATTAATGTGAGTCAGCTAGAGGGGAGGGGCATACTTGTATTTTCTGTTCTCCTCACTTTATTATAAATAAAGGCTTGACTGTTCTCATTGATTACTCAAGCATTCAGCTCTAATATTGCTGTTAACATGTTATCAAAGCCTCCAAATCTGATCTAGGTTATCAGCCTTCCTCTCCTCTTTCCCTCCTCTATCGCAACCCTCTCTTCTTCCTTTGTCCTACTAAACCCTAACAGGGCAGCACTAATGAGGTGATTCTTACGAATCTAGCTGCTGCCCTATATCTCACCTCAATGAGATAAAACCCAAAACCCTGGAAAAATCAATTGGAGTGTTGTCCTCTCTCTAAGATTTTTTGATTCTTTCTTTATGGAGATTTGAGTCTTCCTCAAAACATTGAATATCAAGTCTCCTCCTTCTTGAAGATCAAGTACTGCAACTATTGGATGCATCCGTCATTGCTTGCAAGATTAAGAACGCCATATTCTAATCTGCAATTTCAAGATTTAGGGTTTTCTCCCAAAACCTTGATTCTATCGATTTTTGGTCTACTCTCTTCAAATCAAGCTGATATTTGGTGGAGTGCATCCCCACAAAAGAGGAACTCAACTATACTTGGGGCCCTTTCTACCAGTGTTTTTGGACCTTTCTACAAATTCTCCAATTTTAGGGTTTTCTCCTAGGGTTTTCTCCCAAAACCCTAATATTTGGATCTCAACCCTTCCTTGTCAGAAGAGGTTGATCTTTGTCGGAGATACTTACCTTCCCTCAACAAGATTCGATCCAAATTTGAGGTGTTTCTAATGACTGGTTTTGAAAATATTGGATTTCTCCCTACTTGAGTCAATCTCTGCTCACTTTCCTTTGTCATCATGCCTGAGGTAACCACTGCAACTTCAAGGAACTGATGGGCAAGGTCATAATGAGTACATGCTTTTCTGTGCTACCTCTATCAAATTGGATGGTGCCAATTGCCTAATTTGGTCCAGATACCTACTTGACTAAAGCTTGTCGAGGTCTTACGGGACACATCACTGGAACTTCTGAGAAGCCATCCGGAACAGGTTCTCCTCAGGATCGATGGATCACCAATGACTTTGGTAATGTCTTTTTTGCTTGATTTTATGCAACAGAATATTACTCGAGATTTGTTGATGTTGGATACTGCTACTCAGATCTGCCAAGGAAACCTATAAACAAGTAGGGAATGATGCTCAGGTGTATAAACTCCATGAGAAAGTTAATACCACCAGTCAAAGAGAATTATCAGTCTCCCAATACTACTATGCTGAACTTCAAAGTCTGTAGTATGAGCTTGACCACTATTCTGACTACCAACCTACTAGTCCAACAAATATTGCCACCTATCAAAATCATGTGGACAAAATTATGGTTTATAACTTCTTGGCTGGTATGCGTACTGATTATGATTAGATTTTTTTTTTTTTTTTTTGGTGCAAGATTATGATTACATATATGTTCAAGTCCTTAGCAGATCCCCCATCCCTACTATAAAATAGTCCTTTGCCAAGGTTCATACTGAATAATGCCGTCATACTACTATGCTTCATCCTCGTACTACTGAAAAATCTGCTCTACAAACTGGCCCTACTCCCACTTTAGATGGCTCATCTCACATTGGCAATACCACCAAGGAAGCTGTTAAATGTGAACACTGCCACAAACCATATCATACCAAGGGTACTTACAGAAAGCTTCATGGTAAACCTGCTGATTTTGAGGCAAGGCGTAGTTAAAGTTCCCACGCATATGTTAAAGGCTTCTACTTCTTCCGCTGCATTCACACCTGCTAATTCCTGCACCCATTCAACTTCCCACTTTGCTCATTCAGGTATTTCATTTAATGGTCACTGTGCATCAGTAGTCTCCAGTCTATGGATCATTGACTCCAATGCCACTGATCATATGACTAGATCCTCCAACCTCTTTCACCACTACTCTCCAGCTTCCGGGAGAGATAAACACGGGTAGCACATGGTTCCCTCTCTTCTAACTCTGAAAAGGGTTCTATTAATTACTCTCCTTCTATCACTTTATCCTCAGTTTTACATATCCCTAACTCTACTACTAGAAATCTATTTATTAGTAGTCTTACTAGATATTTGAACAGCAAAGTAACCTTTTTTCCTACCCACCGTGTTTTTTCAAGATCTAGTACCAGGGTAGACGATGGATGTTGTAAGCTGCAAGGTGGTCTCTATTTGCTTGATGATGGTTGCCGTTTTCCAGCTATAGTCCCATCTCCACCGTAGTTGTCAAGCACCAAGGAGACCAAGTGTGACTTTTTATGTTTCCTCTTTTCTAACATTATTTAGTATGCTACATACACCTTTGTATAATCAAAAATCAACATTAAGCCACATCAAATCATAAAAAAATCAACATTAAGTCATAAAAAATCAACATTTAGAGAAATACTATAATAAGTTTGATTGGTCAAATGATTTTATTTTCACATGGGACTTTTTGTATTAGCTATAGTGCAAAACTAGTTTTCCAACAAGTCTAAGATTTACTTAAATCTAAGTTGTAATGACAAAGTTATGTTTTGGTCAAACTTAATTTAAAGTGCGTGAATGTTGTTAAAAGCGCTTGAATGAAAATAATTTTATGGACATTAAAACAAAGATTATTTTACCAGACTTTTGGTTTTAGCGATGTTTTACCATAACTAGATTTATAAAAAATTCAGAATTGAGAAAAACCCCAACATTTGAAAGTTGAAAACCACCCCAACAAAAAAAAATCCAGTTTTTGTTCTTGGACTGTGGGTTGACTTTTTATCCTTTTGGAATTAGATTTTTAAATAATTTTTATTGGATTCAAATAGGAGGGTATTTGCGTATTTATGAATAATATCTAATACTTAAATGACATTTGTTTGGCATAAATAAGTCCCAAAATATAAGGCGACATTTGCCTAGGAGCCAGGCAAACCAATTGGATGCCACAGTGGTGCCTTGCAAAGCCACATGTAGTGAATTAAGGCAACAATCTCCTAAGACCCAAGCAAAACGCCTGTACGCCAAGGCGGCGCCTTGACAACTATGTTCTCCACTTCATTAGCTTCACTTTGTTTCCTCCGATTTGCACCAATAGCATTGTTGATTGGGGCATCCCCCACTAAAGACTTTAATCTTTTTTTGTTTCCACAGTTGGTTAATGTAATAGGGAGGACTTTTTTTGTGAGGCTTGTGTTCTGGCTAAACAAACTCGTTCCAAATATTTTCCTTCGAATAAAAGAAGCTCTATCCTTTCCATTTAGTTAGTACTAATGTGTGGGGTCTGGCTTGCTAGACATCTATTTCTGGGCAACGATGGTTTGTGGTCTTCTTTGATTGCCACTCTAGAACTACTTGGGTGTATATGCACAAAAGTGAAGTATTCTATTGTTTCCAGATATTCCATAAGATGATACGGACTCAATTCAATGCTACTTTAAAAATTCTCAGTAGTGACAATGGCAAAGAGTACATGGAGGGTCAATTCCAACAATACCCTGCTGAAAATGGATCCTTCATCAGACTAGCTGCATTGATACACCAGCTCATAAATGGTGTGGCCAAACGTAAGAACTGCCACTTACTGGAAATTCCTGCCAGACATGTTCCATCCCAATGATGGAGTGATGCTGTCCTCACTGCTGCTTATTTGATAAACCACATGCCTACTCATGTTTTGGATTCTTGTCCTCCTGCTGATATTCTTTAAGGGAGTTCCTCCTTTCTAGTTCATCCACAAATTTTTGGATATGCTTGTTATGCTCGGAACGATCACTCTCCAGGAAAATTGGAACCCAGAGGCCTCAAATGCAACTTTTTGCATTATTCTTTAACACAGAAATGATACAAATGTTACCATCCCCCCCACTAGGCGTACTTTGATAACCATGGATGTTGTGTCCATGAAGCTGTTGGCTACTACTCCACCATTATATCCACCATCCTATGATAGTACCATAGTTCAAGAGGAGATTGGTACAGATATGACAACTTCAGGGGAGCAAGAGCAGATGACTCCAGACATTGTTGAACTAGATATTGATCCTACACATAAGACAACTAATGACTCTACTCTTCAAGCCTATCGAAGAGCTCGCCCAAAAAACAAGCAACTTGAGACCATCACCACTACAGCACCTTTGCACATCCCATCGCCAACCCTGGATCCAGAGCCTACTCCAGAGCCTAACACTTCATCAGGTATAATTTCTTCTCCTGAGAAACCTATTACTCCTTGTAAAGGCATTAGGACTTGTACCCAACATCCCATATCTTATGTTGTTTCTTATGATTCTCTTTCTACATCCTGTGCTTTTGTGTATTCTCTTTCTTTTGTTCGTATTCCCCAGAATTAGCAAAAATCTTTTGCGGATAAAAAATGAAGGGTAACAATGACGGAAGAAATGAAAGCCTTAAAAAAGAATGATATATGGGAACTTGTGGTTCTTCCTCTCGGGAAAAGACTAGTTGGTTGTAAGTCGGTGTTTGAAGTCAAGCAGAAAATGGATGGCATTGTGGACAGGTACAAAGCAAGATTTGTGGCCAAAGGATTCACTCAGACATATGGGATCGGCTACCAAGAGACTTTTGCTCCAATTACCAAATTGACCACTGTATGGGTGCTACTCTCATGTGCTGTGAATCTAGGATAGGATCTCCAACAGCTTGATGTTAAGAATGCGTTCCTTCATGGAGACTTAATGAGGAGATGTACATGGATATTCCACTTGGTTTTTCTTGTGATAAAACCTAGGGCAAGGTTTGCAAATTGAACTATGCACTCAATGGGCTGAAGAAGTCTCCTTAAGCATGGTTCGGCATATTTCACAAGGCAATGACTTCTGTGGCAGTATAAGCAAAGAACAAGGTTATTAAGGCAGTGAGGTGACCAAGGCATTTGAGGGCCTTTCGGAGAGCTTTGGTGATAGGGCGGGCATAAGGCGTCGCCTTATTGAATAAAGCGTTCTACTATTTTATTTTTTATATAACCATCTATTTGGCTCAAATGACATATTAAATACTACTCATATGCTAAATAAAGATTAAAGGTTCATACTTCATACCAATGCAAGATATTCATAAAAAAAAAAAACAAATCATTAAAGTGAATAAACTAAGTTCATCTTGATCAATCATTATCATAGCATATAATATAAATATATAATTACTCAGTCAATATTTATAACCAACAGCCAAGAACATCAAACCAGAACCAAGGAGCTGCATATTCATAAAAATAAAAAAAAAATAAAAAGGGAAAAAGAAAAGAGAGCTGCAGGTTGCAGTGAAGAAGTGAAGAAGTGAAGAAGTGAAGAAGTGAAGAAGAAGAAGAAGATAGAGTGGAGGCTGGGAGAGGAAAAGAAAGCAGAAAAAAATGCTGAAAAAAAAAAAACCGAAAAGAAAGGAGAAGGGAGAACCATAGAAGGGAGAGGAAACAAAAAAAATTCTCTCGTACTGCAGTTCCACACTTCCAGCTGCAGTAAGAAAAGAAAAATGAAAAAAACAGAGGGAAGTAGAAGAGATTAAGAGAAAGAAGAAGAAAATACAACAGGAAGAAACCATAGAATGAAGAAGAATAAAGAAGACGAAAAAATAAATTAAATTAATAAATGCATCAAACGTTCCTGCCTTGGTCTAAGGAATGTTTGACTGAGGAGTCTCACCACCACCGGTGGAGTTTCCTCACTGCCAGAGAAAGATCCGAAAGGGGAAGGAGGAAGGACTGCTGCGTCGGCCCAAAACCCTTGCCCGATTTTTCAGTTGGTAACGTAATGTGATTTTTTTTTTTTTTTTAATTGAGGTTTTCTATCTAAATACCCTTGATCCCATACTTCTCATGGGTAAACTTACCCATATACCTGCCAATCAATAAAATCTATATGGAATCAGTGGTAAAATAGTTTAAAAATAAATAAATAAATAAAAATGGGCATAAGCTTTGCCCATAAAGCATTATAAGGCATCGCCTTATAGCGCCTTAACAGTTAAAGCGACCGCCATTACGTGCAGCTAATAAGGCGGTGAACTGCCTTATGCTCCCAATACCGCCTAGGCGTCGCCTTACCAGCACCTTGGCAATGCCTTAATAACTTGGCAAAGAAATGCTAACCATAGTTCAAAAACTAGACGATATCTCGGATATTTCAGAATTTTCTTTACCGAAACGAAATGGCATAGAAACACAAATGTACATGTTGCCGATAGGGGCCGACAGGGGTATCTTTGGTCCCATCGGCCCCCATATTTCGATGATGTGGCATTTCTTGTAATTGGGCAATGGGGGTACTATTGTCTTTTACTTTCACCATTATTTTAATAAAAGTAAAGGACTAAAACCTGCGATCAACCTATTCTGGTATGATCGCAGGTCACTCCTCTCTTTTGGGAGTCTCTTTCGATTGCACCTCTCTCTCTTCTCTACTCTTTTCTTCTTCTCTTCTTTCCTCTATTTCTCTATTTTGATTACAGGTTCCTGGGATTGTAATATGGTATCAGAGCCTCTGTGATCAAGCCTAAGGTTTATACATTCCTCTCTGTTGACTTCATTCTTCCGCTAATCTCTCTAGTGTGCAGCCGCCTACTGCTGCGATTGCTATGGCTTAAATCACATGGGTGTTAGATAATGTCCCTTTGTTCATTTTATTAATTGAAAATCAAAGACTAAGTTTTGACAGGGTTTTTTATACCATGGTATGTAACCTTAAATCATAAACCCTAAACCTTACAAGTGATTGTTTGTTTGGTGATGACTATAAAGAGATCAGGTCTTAATAATATGGCTCTGTAATAGAATCCTCCATTCTATGGTACTATTTAGATCTACTTACAGGTGATTGTTTGTTTGCCTCTACATCAGCAATCCTTTCTTTTCTATTTTTTTTTTTTGTTCCTCATATCTGAGACCAAAACTACCATTGCTACATCTTCCTTGGACAATGTCAATGTCCAAATTACCTCTATCAAGCTCAAGGGAAGTTCGAATTACCTACTTTGGGCTCAGTCTGTGAAGGTTTACCTTATGGCCAAGGATAAACTTCAGTATACTACTTCTGATCCTCCTCTAGCATCTGACAAGGGTTATAATGAATGGATGAAGGAGAATGCCTTGATTTTAATCTAGTTATGGAATAGTATGGAACCAGATGTTGCTGTCAATGTCATGTTTCACTCTACTGCAAAGGGAGTATGGAACGATTTGAAGGAAACTTACTGTTAGGAGAAGAACATGACTCGTATCTATGATATTTATGAGAAACTATTCCAGTTTCGCAAGTCTGATAGAATTCCTCCAGAGTATTATAGTGCTTTCAGGGGTGGTTGAAGAACTTAATGATTTCCAACCCTTGACCACTGACATTGACAAATTAAAAGCTCAGCGTAATCATAGTTCGAAATCTTGATGAAATTTCGGAATTTCGGTGTTTTTTTTTTTTTTTTACCGAAATGAAATTATATACGAAATGAGATGTATGCAATGTTTCGGTCGAAATTTCGGTATTTCGGCCGAAATTTTGACTGTCTCGCCTATCTCGGTGGTTTCGGTTCCATTTGCATATTTTGAAGGAAAAACACTCCATGTCTCTAACAAGCCTCTAATTAGCCACATCATCACACATTTCAACTTCCATTAGATTCCTACAAGATCTACAAATTCAAAGCTTAGGAAAGGTAAAGTTCTTTCTCCAAAACCAGGTAAAATTTTTAAAACAGTTCGATGGTTGCTACCAAACAAAAGTGCAACTCTAAAACAATGTCATTTCCTAATATTTTTGCATTTTTATGTTCTAAGCATGTTTATTAACCTTAAAATAAGTTAAGCACCAAGTTTTAGGTCAAAATATGACCGTTTGACCACCAAAACAAACAAAAAAAATACACCATTTCGGCCAAAATTTCGTCGAAACGAAACGAAACTGGTGTTTTTGAACCCACCGAAACAAAACGAGATTTTGAACCTTGAGCGAAATGAGTTCTTTGTTTCCAAATTCCTGGCTGGTCTGAATAATGATTTGAAAACAATGAAGGGCCATCTACTCGCAGGTGATACTGTTCCTACTCTGAATGACACTTATTCGCGACTGCAGCGTATTACTTCATCAATAAAACCCGATCAGTCTTCCAAAGACAATTCTGCCTTCCTTGCCAACTGTGGACGTGGTCGTGGTCGTGGTCGTGGTCGTAGTCATGGGGGATGACGTGGGTCGACTGGTGGAGGTTCTAGTGGACAGCCGTCTGATTGTGCATCTCGCCAGTGCACTTACTGTGGAAAGCCTAACCATACTATTGAGATTTGTTGGGCAAAGCATGGCAAGCCCGAGTGGGCCACCCAGTTAGCCAATCATGTAGTGTCAGACAATGGTACTGACACAGGGTCTTCCATTGATACTAAACCGAGCCATTCATCAGGAGATTCATCTACTAGCCTGCGCGATGACATCAATCAGTTGCTCCGGCGCTTGCACACTCTCGAGGCATCCTTTAATACATCTAATGGTGGGTCTACATCCACTGCCATCTTAGCTCATGCAGGTACCTCAACCCTTCTTACCACTACCTCTACCCCCTGGATCATTGATTCAGGTGCTTCTACCCATATGACTGGTAAGTCATCATCTTTTAAAACATTTTTTTCTAATAACAGTTCTACATCTGTTATTCTTGCCAACGGTGATTCCACACCGGTTCTCGGCCATAGTACTATATCACCCACATCCTCACTGAATTTATCTTCTGTGCTACATACTCCACAATTCCCATTAAGTCTTCTTTCTGTGAGCCAGTTAACTAGCTCATTAAATTACTTAGTAACCTTCTTTTCCTCTTACTGTGTTTTTCAGGATCTTCACACAAGGAAGACGATTCGTGGAGGGCGTGAAAAAGATGGTTTATATTATCTCAACTGTGGTTCTCCTACTTCTTTTGCTACTGCTACTGCTACTGCTGTTGGGGATGCGACTCATTTCTAATGGCACTATCATTTAGGACATTTACCTTTAGTTAGGTTGAAACTTTTATTTCCTAGTTTTAAGTCTGTGATTAGGATAGAATGTGAGGCCTGTGAATTGGGAAAACACCACTGTGTCCTTCCCATCTAGCTTTGTGTCTCATAGTCCGTCTTTATTTTCCTTAGTCCATTCTGATGTATGGGGTCCTTGCAGAGT
The DNA here is from genome assembly GCF_013358625.1 of Macadamia integrifolia. Classification (NCBI taxonomy): domain Eukaryota; kingdom Viridiplantae; phylum Streptophyta; class Magnoliopsida; order Proteales; family Proteaceae; genus Macadamia; species Macadamia integrifolia. Next base: position 22,822,053 of record NC_056558.1, read on the forward strand.
TAGTAATAGATTTGGTTTTCGTTATTTTGTAACTTTTGTGGATGATCATTCTCGCCTTACATGGCTTTACATGTTAAAGGACAGATCTGAATTTTTATCTGTGTTTCAACAATTTTATAATGAAATAAAAACTCAGTTTGGCATTTGATTAAGATTTTTTGTTCTGATAATGTTTGAGAATATGCTCAAAATGATATTTCTGATTTTTATGCCAATCGTGGGATGATACACCAAACTAGTTGCACCCATACCCCACAGCAAAATGGGGTAGCAGAGCGCAAGAACCGGCATCTACTCGAGGTAGCCCGTGCTATTATGATTCATATGCATCTTTCTAAGCATTTTTAGTGTGATGATGGGGTTTTAACTGTATGTCACTTGATTAATCGCATGCCATCTTCAGTGCTTTCAGATAGGTCCCCTTTTCTATTATGTTCCCTACTTTGCCAAGTTTTTTGTTCTTCCCCGAGTCTTTGAATATGTGTGTTTTGTCCATAATCTGCATATGCAAGTAGATAAACTGTCTCCTAGGTCTACAAAGTGCATTTTTTTGGGTTATTCACGTACTCAGAAAGGGTATAAGTGCTATGACCCCATTATTCACAGGAACTTTGTTAGTGCCGATGTGACCTTTGAAGGCACATCATTCTTTTCTCCTCAGGTATCCCAGTCTGGTATGGAGTGGACTTCTCCATCTCCTCCACCCATTCCATCTCACATACCCTTCCCTGATGTGCCAGTGCCAGTGACTCACCTCCTCTACAGGTTTATCAGCACAAGAAAAAGGTTGCACAACCGAGTAGAGAAACCAATACTCCAGATGGTTCACTTCCTCCACTGTCGTCTTTCTCTAGTGAAGCTCCTCCTCCTTCTCCGCCTAATGACTTACCAATTGCTTAAAAGAAAGGTACACGTTCTTGCACTCAAAAATCTATGGTTATGTATCCTATTGATAACTTTGTTTCCTTATCTCATCTTCCCTCTCCCATTAATGGTATTGCCTTCTCACTTTCTACTAACCCTATTCTCCGCACCCATAATGATGCCCTAACTATTCCTAGATGGAAGGCTGCCATGGATGTAAAAATGGATGCTCTCTTGAGTCGTGGTACCTAGAGTCTGGTAGATTTACCTCCTGGTAAGGATTTGGTGAAGTGCCGATGGGTGTACACTGTTAAGTATCACTCTGATGGCTCTGTTGAGCGGTTGAAAGCCCGTCTGGTTGCCAAGGGGTATACTCAGACATATGGAGTTGATTATTTTGAGACCTCCCGGTTGCTAGACTGAACTCTATTCGTCTACTTATCTTTCTTGCTGTCCACTTTGATTGGCCATTGTTTCAGTTAGACATCAAGAATGCTTTTTTGTATGGTGATCTACAGGAAGAGGTGTATATGGAGCGACCTCCTGGTTATGTTGCTCAGGGGGAGATAAAGGTCGTGTGTGTCGCTTACGCAAGGCTATTTATGGACTTAAACAGTCCCCTCGGGCATGGTTTAACAAGTTCAGTGCTACCATAATTACTTGTGGATTTTTCTCAGTGTTATTCTGATCATTCTGTCTTTGTCTGTCGTAGAGGTGATAAACTGGTTGTCTTGGTAGTTTATGTTGACGATATTATTCTTACTGGTAATAATGAGGCAAGAATTTCTAAACTGAAAGCTTATCTACAGCAACACTTTCAGACCAAGGACTTGGGCCAAGTTCACTATTTTCTTGGAATTGAGGTGATCTGATGTAAGAAAGGGATCAGTCTATCTCAAAGGAAATACGTGTTGGACCTTTTATCTGATATTGGCATGCTTGCATCCAAACCTGTTGATATCCCTATGGATCCTCACTAAAAGTTTGGTGTTAATGATGGTGACCCTCTTTAGGATGTGCATCAGTACAAGAGTTTGATTGGCAAGCTAATTTATCTTACTGTAACACGTCTTGACATCTCTTATGCTGTTGGAGTCCTCAGTCAGTTCATACAGTCTCCCCAGAAAGCACATTGGGATGTTGTTGTCCGTGTTCTTCGTTGTCTAAAGGGTGCTCCTGGAAAAGGACTGATCAATCGTCCTAATCGACATATAGAACTAGTTGGCTATTCTGATGCTGATTGGGCCGACTCTGCTAACGATCGGAGATCTACTACTGGTTATTGTACATTTGATGGAGGTAATCTGGTTACATGGCGTAGCAAGAAGCAGACTACCATTGCCCGATCTAGTGCAGAAACAGAATACAGAGCTATGGCTCATATCGTTGCTGAGTTAATGTGGCTACGGTCTTTACTCTTGGAGTTGGGATTTTCAGTGACCAAGCCTATGCAGATGTATTGTGACAACTAAGCTGCGGTGTACATTGCTAGTAATCCAATCTTCCATGAGAGAACCAAGCATATAGAGGTGGACTGCCACTTTGTTCGTGATGCTGTTCTGAAGAAGCTGATTGAGACTCCTTTTGTTCCTTCATCAAATCAGTTGGCTGATATGTTCGCTAAGTCACTGTTTGCTCCTAGTTTTCGTAATGGTTGTACCAAGCTGAGCATGGGTGATGTGTATGCTTCAGCTTGAGGGGGAGTGTTGAGTTTAGTGTCTAGCGCTAACTCTAAAACCGATAGGGACCGATAGGGACCGATAGGGGTATTTTTGGTCCCATCGGCCCCTATATTTCTGTGATGTGACTTTTCTTGTAATTGGGCAATGGGGGTACTATTGCCTTTTACTTTCAGCATTATTTTAATGTAAGTAAAGGACTAAAACCTACGATCAACCTATTCTGGTATGATCGCAGGTCACTCCTCTCTTTTGTGAGTCTCTTTCGATTGCACCTCTCTCTCTTCTATGCTCTTTTCTTCTTCTCTTCTTTCCTTTATTTCTTTGTTTTAATTACAGGTTTCTGGGATTGTAACAGTACATAACTTCGGTCATTTTGTTTTGAACTTTCACTCATTTTACCAAAAAAATGCATTATTTCGTCGAAATTTCGGCCATCTCAGTGATTTCATTTCGCTAATTTCGGCCACTTCAGCCATTAACCCCCAAAATGGCAAAGCGAAACACATTGAAAAAAAAACATTGTTTTGGCAAAATTTTGATAGTTCGGTAGTTTTGGAACCACCGAAATGAAACGAGTTATTGAACCTTGATGTTGATCACACTCTGTTTATTAGGAGAATTGGTGGTACGATCACCATGCTTATAGTCTATGTTGATGACATCATGGACCATGGTAACCAGAAATGATAGTGATAAGGTTAATCGTTGGAAGAGTTTTCTTGGACGTGAGTTTAAAATAAAGGATCCTGGAAAACTAAGATACTCGGTCTTGAAAAGGCATCTTTCTCTCCCAAAGGAAGTACATCCTCGATCTATTACCTGAGATTGGATTATTGATCTGTCACCTTTCTGAAACACCTATGAAAGCTAGTACACAACTTAGGGATAAGGAAGGTGAACCCGTTAACAAGGGTTGTTATCAGCAATTGGTGGGGCAAACTAATCTTTCTCATACACGGCCTGATATTGCTATTGCCGTGAGTTTGGTAAGTCAGTTTATGCATTATTCATATTCATCTCATATAGAGGATGTTCTTTGTATTCTACGTTACTTTAAGTTAGTTCCAAGAAAAGGAATACTTTTATCTCCTCATGATCATATCTAAGAGTTGAGGCTTATACAGATGTTGATTGGGCTGGATCTCCTGACACAAAATCCATCTTAAGTTATTGTACCTTAGTAGGCAGGAACCTTGTCACTTGGCACAACAAGAAGGAAAATGTGGTGGCAAGATCCAGTGCTAAACAGAATTTCATGCTATGGCATAAGGGATATGTGAGTTGTTATGGTTGAAAAGCTTAATACAAGATCTTAGTGTTCCTATTCGTCTCCCTATGATGTTATACTGTGACAACAAGGCCGCTATTAGCATCACCCACAATCCAGTACAAAATGATCATACCAAGCATGTGGAGATTGACAGACATTTTATCAAGGAGAAGTTAGATGATGGGTTAATTTGTGTTCCCTTTGTGAAGTTTAGTGATTAGTTAGCTGGTGCGTTGACTGCATTCACAAAAAGGACCGTCCTGGAATTTCAAATCAAACTAAAGATAAAACAAACATAACTTTTAAAAAAGTGGCAAATAGTAATTCAGAACACTTAGGACTTTACTGGAAGATAATATAGTCTTATGATTACAAGAGAAATTATGACTATTGACTAGAGTGGAGGGATGAAGTGGAGAGGTGCAACTGGACTATTGTGTGACTGACGTATCCCTTTAAACCTCAAAAGAAAGTTTTATAGGATTGTTGTATGATGTTGGGTAATCAAGAAGTGTCATGACTCATATAGCAAAGCTTTGTATAGCAGAGATGAGGATGTTAAGATGGATGTGTGGAAAAACTATGAAGGATAAAATAAGGAATGAACATAATAGAGCTGATCTAAGAGTCACCCCAATCAATGACAAACTCTAAGAAAGTCGTTTGAGATGGTATGGTCATGTTCAATGAAGGCCTAGAGACACCCTAGCAAGGAGTAGTGATATGATGCTGATTGGAGCGAAAAGAATTAACGGCAAGCCTAAAATGACAATAGGAGAAGTTGTGAGAAATGACATGCATAGTTTAGGTCTTATACCGTGTACGACCTCGGATAGAGCCTATTGGAGAGCAAGGATCCATGTTGCCGATCCCATTTAGCGGATAGGCTCTTGACTTGATGGGTTGTGCCTCTTGCCTCTTACTTTCCTCTTTCATTTGTCCTTTTCATCAATTTACATTTTCACTTCTCCTCTCATTCCCCCCCCCCCCCAATTATGAGTCCCTTCATTCCCCTTTTCTCAGTTTAGACCACGGTTTTTTCCTACTTTATTTTGTGGAATCCATGTAACTGACCCCATTAAGTTGGGATAAGGCTTAGTTTGTTGTTGTTTTTGTTGTTGACGAGAGTGGAGGGCTATTATGACAGGACCTGGAACTGGATGGGCTGTTTGTAATATCAGAAAGTATACAAATACCAGTTTATCTAAAAGACGAGTGATGAGTGTACTTTCTGGTAAATAATTTTCAAATTGCAGAAAACAATAAAACAGCCCAAACAATTCGACCAATCTATCTTCCCAAGCAACCAAATCCAATGAAACTTTAGGATTAGATTTATAGCCCAAAGAGACAAAGACCTATTGAAACAACTAATTTCTGATCCAAACAAAAACCAGAAATTGAATTAAAATACCCAAAAGATGAACAGGCCGGAATTAACATTACCAACTAAGAAAATGAGTTCAGACATCCCAAACCCCAACTCTGTTCAGCCTTAAACTTAGCAGTCCAAGTCATCCAATAGGAGAGAACTATTTCCCAAAATTTCATGCCGATCTGAATTGATTTGATGAAGTTCTAGAAATTTCTTATCAGACCAACGCTACCGTACTGCCAGTACAGGAAATAGCAGCAAATACCTTGAAAGCAGAAAGAACATTATAAGGACTGGAAGAAGAAATAGGTACAAAAAAGAAGTAGAAAAGAAAAAAAAAACACCTGAAAGGGATTCAAAACTGAATCGTGGTGGGAGAGTGACAAAAAGGAGAGAGCAAGCCGTCGGCCAGCAGTGCTCACATGAAGGCAATAACACTTAGCAGCATATGGAACTCAGACTAATTAATTGAATCTATTCAACTAACTCCATATATATATATATATATATTTATATAAACTCCTATTCAGATTCTAAAACAGTAATAGAGTTTGAAACAGACTCAAAATTATGTACCTATCGATTGCTAAACATGAATATAATAAAAATAATAATCATAATAATAAAAATATCAACTGTTCAATCGTTTCCCTACCCAGTCCTTCCTTATTCACCTCCATATCCCTATCCCTCCAGCCTATTGCCTTTGTTGGAATGGTTCCACAGACATCAGTCACCTCTTTTTTGAGTGCCCATTCACATCCACTATATAGAAGCGAGTCCTTGCTAGATGCTTGATGGAGAACCCTTAGAGAAGAAGGGGAAGATCAAAGAAGAAAAGAGTGAAAGGGGAAGCACACACTCTCACCAAGCACAAACCAAAACAGTTCTCATTCAAAATGGAATTATTTTACCAGTGTCTATTGGTTACAACCAATATATAAGGAAAGTAAAGACAAATAGAAACCAAATGACTAGGAAACAAATCATAACAAGAAACTAGCTCAAAAGGAAAGAGATCCTAATTGACTCCTGACGCCTACGTTCAAGTTTGGAAAATAAAAGGCATGAAATAAAAGATAAAATAAGCTACTAATTTGTTTCCAACCCTTGTTGGACCAAAACCCTAGGTTGGACCGGTTCTTCTTGGCACTTGGCTTCCAAAGCAGGTCATGCTGGTCCAATCAGGCAAGTGCAGCCATGTCTGCATCAACTCTCCTCCTTTGAAAAGAACTTGACTCCGTCGAGTTAGGAAAAGGACCGAAGAGGTTGTCTGAAGGAATACGATGAATGAAGAACAATCCCATCATCTTCTTGACTAAATTTCTGGGAGATCTTTGGCAAGATAAAACTTCATAGTCTTGTTGTCATGCTTGAAAGCATAAAACTTTTGTGTCAAATAACCACAATCGACCAAGAATGATATGGCACAACTTCAAAGGGAGGATGTCACATTAGACTATATCCTTAAATCCGCCAGTAGAATATGTGACCAAACACGTATCTGTAATCTTGAGATTAGTGTTGTTCACCCAACCAACCTAGTAAGGATTTGGATGTGGCTCCGTCTTCAATCCCAACTTACAAACGTCTTCAGAGACAACATTAATGCAATTACCTCCATCAATGACTAGGGGTAACAATTGGTCATTGCATTTCACTCGGGTTTGAAAATACTACTACAACGCCAAACTTCATCATTAGTGACTCTGAGTGGTCAACACATGACAAATGACATAAAAAGGATGTGGGTCCTCATCACTGGGAGTGTTATGGACGTCAACTAAAGCACGCTCTTCCCCTGGATCATTTGTTTAAGAACCAAGTTTCTCTTTGGGAATATAAGGTATATAAGAATCTTTATCAATAAAAGCAACCAAACGGCTAGGTCATTAAGCACTGATATATCCAAATCCATTGCATGAGTAGCACCAAACTATAAACTCTGTCGCCTCAGGAGGTTTGTCTGAACCACGCCGAAGGGGAGAGTATGGACGAGTAGGCCGTGAAGATGATATGTCAGAAACATATCGAGGTGGAGAATACAGTCGGCTAGGTCGTGAAGACGTAGATGAAGCACTAGCCTGTGGTTTGCTAAATGAATTTTCCTAGGTAGAAGGCTGTTGCTGAACGGAACTAGTACCTCAAGGAAAAGTATCTGTGAAAGTTCTCCGATTGTATGGACGTTTCAGACTTTTCTAAACCTGATATGCTACCTATACAGTGTCTTCCATGGTTGGTAGTCACTAGATGCAAGGGCAACTGTCACACCCTACCTTACCCTTTATATGGCATAGGTGCGCCGGCACTGGATACCTCACCGCACCCAGTCAGAAAGCTAAACTAGGATCCTACTCTAGGAGAGTCCACAACACCACAACCATATATGCTAAAATCGTAATCAGAGTTTGCAACGGATCATATAAAAATCAAATAAAGATAATATCCACCCAGTGCTTCTATGTGATACTTGATACCATATATACAAGGATTCACAACAACATATGCAGTAATCCATACGTATATATATATACATTCATCCCATTCTAAAACAAATATTTACACAAAATATCTTCCAACAGTAGTTATACCCTCCAACCTGTATCAACCAAAAACTGATTTCCACCACTATCCACATATATACGCAAAAGGATAATCAAATACATCAGTCCTCAATATTGTTGTCCACCGTATGCACAATCACCACATTCGCAGTCATGGCCATGGCTGAAATCATCAAAATCTGTAATACAAGCCAACTAATCCATAACCACATCATCATGCTCTGAATTATCAACTTGCGGCTGGCTGCTCTCCTCATCTATGGAACAAAGAAATGGGGGGTGAGCACATGGTGATGCTCAGTGAGGGGGTGGGATAGAAACAAACACACGCATCCATATGCAATGCATACTCCACACAATAGAATGATGCTCATGAATCCATTTATTTAACTATTCAGATTTCCTAGTCTATTAATAAGTCTTATTTCCTATGGGTATAAGTGCGACCGACACAGGTGGCATTCCCTACCCTGTACGTTAGGCCTCAAGAATACAAGCTATGCCACAAGCAGGAGCCAGCCAGTGTCGGTACAGGTCCCGATCCACACCGGCTAAACCCTAAAGGTAACCCCATATCATAAATATATCTACAGGCATACAGTACGTCGTATCCTGTCATACACACTCACACCCATACACATCCACCACTGGTACAGTACGTCGTACCACTCACAGTGCACTGCTGATCAGGCAATCACTTTTATTGGGATTACTCTGTACCAACCCCCTACGGACAAGGGATGTAGCACTTGGGGTTATGATACCTAGCCCAACATTCTACATGGTGCACAAAAAATCAGACTAATCCCCTACGGACAAGGGGTGTAGCACTTGGGGTTATAATACCTAGCTCAACATTCTACATGGTGCACAACAAATCATCCGAACCATAAATGCACACATGGGCACCTGCACGTGACCCATCTCACTTACCTTTCCTTCCACATTTCCACCACCATCATATCCATCATTCCACAAATATGCATAGTTTTTAAGGCGCTAGTAAGGTGATGCCTTAGCAACGCCTTGGCGTTGATGCGGTCTAGAGATGGTAAGGCAGTGCTCTGCCTTATGTGAAGTGTCGCCTTATGGGGTTTTTTTTTTTTTTTTTTTAAACACATTTTAAAATTACTTGATGAAGATTCCAAATATAGATTTTTTATTGGTAGGTGTATAGTTTTGTTAACACTTGAGATGTATGGGATCAGCTTTACTCCACCAAAAATAACCAAAACAAACAAAACAAAAACACGATTCACAAACAAGGTTTGGATTTTGTCAAGGGTTTTAAGAAAGGGCTTTGAGAAGGAATCAAGGAACAAGGAAGAACCACTGATCCAGGAGACCATTTTGCTCCGGCAGCGGTGAGCTTGCTCCGGCAACTGTGAGCTTCATTCTTCTTTGACAGAAGTAGAAATATTGTGGATGACTCTAGGGCTTAAGCACTCATTTTGGTGGCATCATAGATGTAAGTATAATAAATACTTGTATTTTGTATGTCTCCTTATCTTTATATTTATAATTTTGTTTCATAATTATGTATTTATATTATATATTATGTGTTAATATGATTGATGATTGATGAAGATGAACTTAGTTTATTCACTTTATTGATTTGTTTTCTTGATGAATATCTTACATTGGTATGAATATGAACTTTTAATATTTATTTAACATATGAGTAATAGGATTCAACTAGGATTTGAGCCAAATAGATTGGTTTTATAAAAAAATTACACAAAAACGCTTTAGTCGATAAGGCAACGCTTTATGCCCGCCTTATCGCTAAGGTGCTCCGAAATACCCTCAAACGCCTCCATCGTCTTACCGCCTTAAAAACTATGCAAATATGCAAGTAGATGCAAATGATGAAAATCTGGGAACCAACCTCCCCGTAAAGGGGGTAAGGTTGTCTACCTATATACCCCCCCAGAACTGCTTAAGTGCAGGAAGCCTTTGTGCGCTGGGTAATGGCCTTTTCTTTTCTTTTATGCAAATAATAAAAATGAATGCAAATGCAAAAATACAAGTAATGCAATGCAAATGCACAAATACAACAAGTAATGCATGCTCAACATTAATAAACACACCAAAAGAATGGGGGTTGAGAAGGGCACCCACTCACAGTGAATATCAAGGCCAACAATCTCTCCTGGTGCCGAGGAATCTCTCTCATGGTTATTTGGGATTCTTATAAATCAACAATTATACACATGTATTAAAATCAGGTAAATTTTTATCTACCCCTAACAGTGCTACCTAATATCTCCCTAATAAGATCATCTATAACCTCCCTTATATGCTCCACAATTCCTCTTCAAGTTCAATTTAACAAATTTCATTTTAAATCCTTAGGGTCTTACACGAGATTCAATAGAAATTTCAGATTTCCCCCAATTTAACCCAATTTCTTATATGAAATTATGAACTTGGAGCGGATATCAGTATTTTAACTTCAAAATTGATGATAAATTCTCAATTCCATAAGCATGCATGGAATTCATACTCAATATCTCTTGCATTTGTCTCTATACCCTCAAATTAGTGAAACTGAGATGGGATTTCTTTCCAATTTCAAATTAATTCTCTGTTCAAGAGCTTCAAGTAAGGAACCCAATCTCCCAGTTCCAAATTGGCCTTCAATAATGAAGATCACATCTCAGATTTCATTTCACATATATATAATTCCACCTATAATAGTAAAATAAAACCATTTTTCATGATAAACCCTCAATTTGAGGCTGCATGTTTGAAATCCATCATTAATCTTACCATACATGTGATCTACCATCAATTCCCACCTTGCAGGTGAATCTTGGATCTCAAAACAGTGAAATAAAAATGAATTTTCACCTTGCATGTGGAGAATTAAGCTTCAATTAACTTGCATGTAAATTGACCTTAGAACAGTAAAATTGAATGGATTTTCTCCTCATCCACATGGAATTTTTTTCTAATTAAGGAGAGTCAGTGAGAATCCTCACTCTTTATAGGAATCAGTCATGGTGTACACATCAATTGACTAAATTATTACATTCCTTTCCAATTTAATCTACCAATTTCAGAGAAATTAAACTCTATGTAGTTGAGTTGTTACTGAAATTTCCAGATTTCCTCTCTTTTCACAAATTCCAGTCCAAATCAGTTTAAACCCCCCTTTTATTTCTAAAAATCCCTCCTATTAGAAGTTAATCTAGGTGAGAGTTCTTACCTTTTTGCTGAATCCTCTAGCAATCTCCCAAGCAAATCGATCTCTATAGCAATTTCTCTCTCTTCCCTTCTCTTCTTCTCCTCTCTTCTTCTTCTTCTTCCTCCTTTCTTCTTCTTACTAAAGGGTGAATAGAGAGTGAGAGATAAAGGTTAGATAGGAGGTGATGGCCTTTATATAGCCCCTCCTTTTATAATATTAAAATATACATTTTATATCAATTTTTTTTTTCACCCTTTTTACCAAACCAGCAGTTGCCGCTTGAAACCGGCAATTGCCGCTTACTCTCTGTCGGCTAAGTCTAATATGTTCTTGTTCATCCGGAATTGATCCAGCTAGCTGTTTGAATTTTCGGATAAATCCGGAAGTTGCCGGTTGCACTCTGCCATCAAAAGACCTGTCAAATTCTGCAAACAAAACTGAACTGGTAGTTGCCGGCTGACCTCTGTTTCTTGGCCTGTTCAGACAGTCTATACGAAAATAATCATATCTTTCTCATCCGAACTCGGATTGAGATGATTCGAGTTGCATTGGATTCACAACTCAATGCTCTATCACTTTGTAGAGAAATCATCTTTAGATATTTTAGTCATAGAAAATGACTAAAATGCCCATGAACATGAACCTTGCTGAAATCACAGCAATTGTAATGACATGTTGTAAACAACATGTATCCAAACTTGTTTGGGTCTTATTATTTAGTCATTTTGGCATCACCTAGGGTCATTCTATTATCCAACCTCATCAAGGTTATTAATTTATCTCTTGGCCCACTTTTCTTGCTGACCCCTCCAACCCGTTGGCAGTAGGGACAAGTACATGTTGGGTCATTCTTCCCCCTTCATGGCATTCCACTGCTGCCAACTAAGCTAATTGATGTAGGGATGGATTTGAAAACCAAACCAGTCCCAAAACTGCAGGAACTTTTAAACTAAGAACAACCAAGAATAGCCAAAGTAAGGCAGCAATATAACATATCAGAATTAAGGAAGAAACAGATTTTGCAAATCAGAATTTCGAACCCAGAAACTGGAATTTATGAGTTCAGACTATAAACCAGATGAAAGCCTAACTTAGATATAGGAATAGGGTTCTAACAGACCATAAATCAGAATTTTGTCCACAGAAACAAAAGAGGACAGAACTTCCAAAGACCAGAATTTTAAGAAAAAATAATTTTCTGCAACTGAATAATAATTAGGATTTAAGGGCTTAAATTCCCAACTAATGAGACCAATTCAGTGAAGAATAAACCAGAACCAGCCCAATAAAATATCAGAAAATCATCTATCAATAAGACTAAACAATGAAGCTTATGACCAGCAACCAATCAGCAACATCCAGAACAAAGCGATTCAAAATTCTGGGCAGAAACCAGAATCGGCCAGAATAGAGAGAATTTTTATAACAATAAAATTCCAGGTCTGATTGACCCCAAATTAGGATCGAACCACCCTCTCAATAGGCCTAACACTCGACCAGAATTGGGGAGCCATCAGGTGGCTGGTTGGTCTGATCAGTGAAAGATCAGGTAGGAGAAATCTGAGAAATTCGAAACCAGAAATTTAAAGAAGATCAGATCTGTTACCTGATTTGTTTGAACAGTAACAAACTTTTGAAAAGAAGACTTTGAAAAAGAAAAGTGAAGGTTTAGTTACCAAGCTGGGGAGGTCAAGAAAACTTTTTCAACCACTAAACCTAACACTTCAGAACCCCCAAAAGACAAAGCTCCTCTAGGTGAAGTGAAGATATCTCTATTTAAACCAAAAGAACTAGAAGTCAAGGTTCATATTGAAGAGATAGTTCTTGAAGCTTCAAAGACAGAAGGTCAAGAGATAGAAGATTCAACTGAAGAGTTCTACATTGAAGAGAGCATAGTAGACAAGACTGAAACCATGGAAGAAGACTCCAGTGAAGGATTCTACGTTGAAGAGAGCATAATAGGCAAGACTAAAGATGTGGAAGATGAGGTAGTGATTGAAAGAACTCCACAACAAGTCTTTGAGACTCATGATGAAAAGGAAGAGATTGTTCCTCCAATCCTTGATGAGAAGGTTACCAACATTGACGACTCTATGCACACGACACTCACAGCTGGTATTGATTCAGAGGTTGAGCATATAGAGTTTGTTATGCCATCATGGTTCTTTGAAGAGAAAGCTCCACACCTTGAAGACTACCTTCCAAAAGTCTACAAGCAACCAGAATTTTGTTTGGGAATGGTTAAAGCTGCTACGCACATGTTGTTTCCTCCTTATCACTGCAAAATTCGAGGACGAATTTTTTCAAGATGGGGAGAGTTGATGCAGATTAATTATCAAAATAGGCTTGTTTTATTAGGAATAAGCTTAGGGTTGGGTTCCATACATATTGGGCCTTTGATCCCATGTGTTTTGAGTGTAATAGACCACTTTTATGGGTCTAAAAGGGAGGGTCTAAGATTGAATACGGGATTCAGTGATTTGTTTCCTTTTTCTTTAGTTTCCTTTTTAGATGGGGTTATTTAGTTTTTAATTTTCAGTCATAAATTAGTTTCTATTTCCAGTTTAGCAACTAAAGGACTTTCTATTTTGTAAGTTTCTATTTTCAGTTTTAGTAACTAGTTGAGTTTCTAATTTTTAGTTTCCTATTTCAGTTTTTGGAAACTAAAGTTAGTTTCTATTTTATGTAACCCTTATCACTGTTATAAATAAAGATGATGGCTTTTTTAATGAGCCACGATTTTGATAAAAAAAAAAAAGAAAAGGAACACTTGAAGAGGAACCTCTTGGACTTCACGCCGCAAAGAGTCGTTGGATCGAACACCAACCCAATACCTTGATCAAACACAAAGAAGTTCTCTTGCAGAGAAAGCAGCAGCAGCAGCCATGTAGTTTGTCAAAATCGTGGCTCATTAAAAGAGCCATCATCTTTATTTATAACAGTGATAGGGGTTACATAAATTAGAAACTAACTTTAGTTTCCAAAAACTGAAATAGGAAACTAAAAATTAGAAACTCAACTAGTTACTAAAACTGAAAATAGAAACTTACAAAATAGAAAGTCCTTTTGTTGCTAAACTGGAAATAGAAACTAATTTATGACTGAAAATTAGAAACTAAATAACCCCATCTAAAAAGGAAACTAAAGAAAAATGAAACAAATCACTGAATCCCGTATTCAATCTTAGACCCTCCCTTTTAGACCTACAAAAGTGGTCTATTACACTCAAAACAGATGGGATCAAAGGCCCAATATGTATGGAACCCAACCCTAAGCTTATTCCTAATAAAACAAGTCTATTTTGATAATTAATCTGCATCAACTCTCCCCATCTTGAAAAAATTCGTCCTCGAATTTTGCAGTGATAAGGAGGAAACAACATGTGCGTAGCAGCTTTAACCATTCCCAAACAAAATTCTGGTTGCTTGTAGACTTTTGGAAGGTAGTCTTCAAGGTGTGGAGCTTTCTCTTCAAAGAACCATGATGGCATAACAAACTCTATATGCTCAACCTCTGAATCAATACCAACTGTGAGTGTCGTGTGCATAGAGTCGTCAATGTTGGTAACCTTCTCATCAAGGATTGGAGGAACAATCTCTTCCTTTTCATCATGAGTCTCAAAGACTTGTTGTGGAGTTCTTTCAATCACTACCTCATCTTCCACATCTTTAGTCTTGCCTATTATGCTCTCTTCAATGTAGAACTCTTCAGTTGAATCTTCTATCTCTTGACCTTCTGTCTTTGAAGCTTCAAGAACTATCTCTTCAATATGAACCTTGACTTCTAGTTCTTTTGGTTTAAATAGAGATATCTTCACTTCACCTAGAGGAGCTTTGTCTTTTGGGGGTTCTGAAGTGTTAGGTTTAGTGGTTGAAAAAGTTTTCTTGACCTCCCCAGCTTGGTAACTAAACCTTCTATCTGGCTGTGCCATAAGTTCCTCTGCTCGAAGAGCCTTGTCAAAGCAATCTCTCACTGTATACACATCAGCAACACCAATTCCTCTATTAATTTCAGCTCGTAATCCCAGTCGAAACTGAGAAAGTAATTGCCTCTCATTCTTCCTAAAGCTTGTACAAGAATAAAGTGCATCAAACTTATTCATATACTTGGCAACAGTCATAGACCCTTGACGAAGAGAGTTCAGCTGGTATTGTATGCGACCTCTGAAGTTGCGTGGCAAGTATTTATCTAATAGCTCAAGCTTCATCTCCTCCCAACTAGTAGGTTCTCTACCACGGTCTTCTAACTCTAGCTCATAGGTCCTCCACCACTCACGAGCAGCCCCAACTAGCTTAGCACGAGCTAGTTTCATCTTCCGTTCCTCAGGTAACTCATAATAGTCAAAATAGTCGTCTAGTGCGACTACCCAATCATAGAACAATTGGGGGTCATATCTCCCATCAAACTCCTTCAGATCGAGCTTGACTTTCTGTGAATCTCCAGAGTACCTCTGATATGTGGGGCATTCAATCTCAAAATAACCCCTTACATATTCTTCAAAAGTAGGTTGCACTACAGGAACCCTCTGTGGTGCTCTCAAATTATGGTTTGTTCTCCTGTTAGCCAACTGAGCTGCTATATTCGATGGGGCTTCCACTTTAGGTGTTGTATGTGAATCACCGGTAGGTTGTTGTGGTTGGATCTCCACAGCCAACAACCTTGCATTCAGATCAGTCCGCAAAGCTTGCCGTTCAGCTTTCAATTCAGTTCTCCATTTTTGTAGAAACTCCATAATAGAAGCTAGGGTGGGGGTGTTCTCAGCCATGCTCTGATACCACTTGATGTAGGGATGGATTTGAAAACCAAACCAGTCCCAAAACTGCAGGAACTTTTAAACTAAGAACAACCAAGAATAGCCAAAGTAAGGCAGCAATATAACATATCAGAATTAAGGAAGAAACAGATTTTGCAAATCAGAATTTCGAACCCAGAAACTGGAATTTATGAGTTCAGACTATAAACCAGATGAAAGCCTAACTTAGATATAGGAATAGGGTTCTAACAGACCATAAATCAGAATTTTGTCCACAGAAACAAAAGAGGACAGAACTTCCAAAGACCAGAATTTTAAGAAAAAATAATTTTCTGCAACTGAATAATAATTAGGATTTAAGGGCTTAAATTCCCAACTAATGAGACCAATTCAGTGAAGAATAAACCAGAACCAGCCCAATAAAATATCAGAAAATCATCTATCAATAAGACTAAACAATGAAGCTTATGACCAGCAACCAATCAGCAACATCCAGAACAAAGCGATTCAAAATTCTGGGCAGAAACCAGAATCGGCCAGAATAGAGAGAATTTTTATAACAATAAAATTCCAGGTCTGATTGACCCCAAATTAGGATCGAACCACCCTCTCAATAGGCCTAACACTCGACCAGAATAGGGGAGCCATTAGGTGGCTGGTTGGTCTGATCAGTGAAAGATCAGGTAGGAGAAATCTGAGAAATTCGAAACCAGAAATTTAAAGAAGATCAGATCTGTTACCTGATTTGTTTGAACAGTAACAAACTTTTGAAAAGAAGACTTTGAAAAAGAAAAGGAACACTTGAAGAGGAACCTCTTGGACTTCACGCCGCAAAGAGTCGTTGGATCGAACACCAACCCAATACCTTGATCAAACACAAGGAAGTTCTCTTGCAGAGAAAGCAGCAGCAGCAGCCATTTAGTTTATCAAAATCGTGGCTCATTAAAAAAGCCATCATCTTTATTTATAACAGTGATAAGGGTTACATAAAATAGAAACTAACTTTAGTTTCCAAAAACTGAAATAGGAAACTAAAAATTAGAAACTCAACTAGTTACTAAAACTGAAAATAGAAACTTACAAAATAGAAAGTCCTTTAGTTGCTAAACTGGAAATAGAAACTAATTTATGACTGAAAATTAGAAACTAAATAACCCCATCTAAAAAGGAAACTAAAGAAAAAGGAAACAAATCACTGAATCCCGTATTCAATCTTAGACCCTCCCTTTTAGACCCATAAAAGTGGTCTATTACACTCAAAACACATGGGATCAAAGGCCCAATATGTATGGAACCCAACCCTAAGCTTATTCCTAATAAAACAAGCCTATTTTGATAATTAATCTCCATCACTAATGTTGGCCTCTCCAATTTGTTACTCTTGTCTGTTCACAGCTAATGTAAAGAGGTGAGATTTGGGGTGTTACAGTAACACTAATTTGGGCGTGCAAACCATTGCGGAATTGTGCCACTAAAACTTCATCCCACTCAAAATCAGAACGAGTGGCAAAATAATAAAACCTAGTAGCATACTCTTTAACGGTCATACTTTTCTGTTTCAACTGTGCAAAACCTAAGGTACATGCGATCCTTGTAATCAGGAGGCAAGAATTTTCAATTCATGACTTTATGCATCTCAGCCCAAGTATTGACTAATTCAATGCCTCAGGTTCGGTTTTGTTGTTGTTGCTTGACCCATCAGACTCGAGCCATGCCTTTCAGATTAGCCTCTGCAAATAAGACCTTTCGGGCTTCAGTCAACCCGTACCATCTGAAGGATGCCTCTAAGTTGTGAATCCAGTCAAGGTACAGTTCTGATTGTTATCTCTATAAAAATCGAGGATATCTAGCCTTGCGGCTCTTTCCGCTCCATCATCATATCGACCAGTTCCATATGGTGGTGGAGGTGGAGGTGGAGGTGGTGGTGGTGTATAATGTGGTGGCAGTGGTCTTGCTAAGAATTCGGCGAGATCTCGCTAAATCTCATTTTTTGCTTTGGGGAGTGGAAACCATGTGATATTGGAAATGACAATATCTCACTCGAAATCTTGGTTTCTTGTCGAGATTTGGTTCATTTCTTGCTTTCGACTCAACTCAATCAAACCAGACCAAGTCACATGATGTGTTACACCCCATTTCGACAACATTTTTCGTCTTTCTCGTTAGATCTCGCCCGTCTCGCCCTACTATAAAGGAAAACCCCAAAAGACTATTCTGGTGCTTCATTTTTCCAAATCTCACCTTTATAGTAAACATTATCAACTTCAACACTTGGAGATTGAAGAATGACACTTTAACATCAACTCTTGGAGCTCCATTTCTTCTCAAGAACAATTGTAGGTAAGAAAAAGTTCTCAAGAACTATCTTTTCTATATAAACATGATAAACACTTGTTTGTTGACCATGTACTAAATATATGTGATACAATATACACTAATTAATTCCTTATACCTATTTAAGTGGTTCACACTTTTACTTGAATTATAAGTGTTCTAAAGTATTAAATATTGTGTATAATAGCCTAAGGTTGAGCTCACCTACACCCAAGGTTCAAGGTATCGGGTTTCGACCAAGTTTCGACCCTTGGGGAGACCGAAATTTCGGTCGAAACCTGGGAAATTTCGAGGAAACCAGGGAATTTTTTCCGGTTTGGCAGAAACTTAGGTTTCGACCCCCAAACAATGTTTTTTTTTCCTTATTTTTTGTGTACATCCTATTTTAGACATTTCTAACACATTCACATCAATAGTTTCATAAAAAAAAAAACACAAAGTCATACTTGTGTGGTGAACCAAAGGTTTGGTAATCCTTACGCAGAGTTGACTGAAATATGTTATAGGTAAATGCAATTTCAAAAAAAAAAAAAAAAAAAAAAAAAAGCATTAACATGCAAAAGAAATTCGGCCACCGTGAATCCGTAGATCAAGTCCTCCTAAGTAACATATAAAAAATTTACATAATTCTACTCTATTCACAAGTATATTCTATAAAAAAAAAAATTTGATTTTTGGGGAAGTTGGGACTTACCCTTTTGGTTCAAGCTGTCTTTCTTATGTAGATAAAGCAAGAACCACCCTTAGATTCAACTTTGTTAGGAAAAAAATGGAAATCTCCACTGTTTCCTCAAGTTTCCCACTCCTAGGAGAAAAAACTAAGAAGAGGGTCAAATTTTGCTAAAAAGGATTGGGTTTCTTTTCAAACTAACTTATATAGGACCTAGACATATCGTTTCGACCCTTAATTTCAATCGAGTTCTTGAACCATGCCTACACCGAAGACTACCAACCTAGGGTCTAAAGTCAAAGTACCATTTAGGTTTGATTTTTAAAAAACTAATGTTTCCATTGTGTTTAGAAGGCCTCAAATAGGCTAGATGACAAGTTTCAGGGGCTACCTTGGCCATATGGCCTCAGAAACCCATCCCCGAGTTTTCCCGAGTTGTTCTGTCCAAAAATACATGGTTTCACCCAGATCTCGGTCTTTGGCCTGGGCGAAACCAAGATCTCAAACCTTGGTTTATATCAGTCCAACTAGGCTAGTGCAACTGCATCATCCAAAGATTCTATTCACCATTCAAATTTATCCAAAGCTATATTTGTTGTCAACCCAAAGATATTCTTATAAAAATTATCTTTTCTCACTTCTTCCAAGTCATTTTCAGTCTACTGCTTGGTCTTTCAACTCCTCTAAAGTCTAATCTAAATCATATCCACTCCCTACCATTGCAATCAACGGCCACATTTGCCAAATCCAATACCCTCAAAGAAATCATTTCAAAAGAAATGGTAACTTTTTAAAATTCGTAAACTACTCCTACACCATCTCAAAGTACCTATTTGACTAAATATCCCCAAAACATTGGAAAAATAACCTTGTCACTTGGACCAACACTGGGAATGCATCCAACAACATTCTGTACCAAGGAGAACATGAAGAAAATTTACAACACCACCTTGGTTTTTTCAGCTGCAACAAGCATTAAATGGGTAAGTTGCGGCTAGGAGATAACTTGGAATCAAAATGATCCATGCGCCTGATGCTTACGCCATCCACATGGACCTTGGCAATCTGCTAATTTGGAGTGTGAAATCCACACAACCTTTTGTCCACACCATTCAAAAAGAAACGGAAAGAAAACTTTCCTTTGATACCAGATGCTTATGTCAGCCAGTAAGACCTTCTAGTCAAATATGGCAAGTATGATGAACATTTGTGCCCAATGCATACTGTATGAACAGCAATAAAGATGCAGACTTCTATAAGATAGTCGAAGAGAACAATAAAATAAAACACCTGGAGAAGAATTGCTACTTATGTTAGCACTTGGAAGAACTATTTTACCTGTGCATCTGTACCCCCAGCACCAGCCGTGATGGAGATAACAGCACCTTCTTTATCATATGGTCCAGAAAGCAGCTGAGTCAACTCAAACTGATCCAAAGCCATGTTCAAATCCCTAATAGTATTGGCAGCCTCTTCAAGAAGTGCAGCATCTATAGATTCCATTTCTTCAGTTAGCTTTACAATTGTTTCTGCATCTTCAACCTGCTCGAAGATGTATAACACCTTACGTAAATAGTTTAAAACAAAATGTTGTACTTTCTGGGCTTATATGTTAAGAAATTTATAAGGTATTTCAGTCTCTTCAGAACCTTGATCAATATAAGATACTACCTGAATGGGAGATCAGAAACAGAAATATCAATAAAACTTTTAAATACAAACTGAAACACCAAATATACAAGTAGAACACACAAATCAGGGAAGGACTGGAAGAGCCAGGAAGAAATACCAAAACCAACTGAATCGAATTGTTATTTGCCAAAGAAAGAAGCTCTATTTTCTCACGTAGTTTGCCGATCAAACCAAATGATTCTATTCTCAAAGTAATAGTCTTTTTCTTCTAGTTACACTTCCATTAATGCAATGTAAGAACCCTCCGTAACTGGAGCACATCCGGAAGAATCCACTATCACAAGTACCAGAGTCATAATTGTCAAGGCGTCCTGGCAATTTTTTTTTTTTTTTTTTTTTTTTTTTTTTGGGGTCGCCTAAGCGCCTTGTTGGTGTTGACTTATTTTTTCACCCCTTTGAATGCCTTGGTTCGCATAGGTGCCATGACAACTATGACCAAAGTGATGAAATTTCTAGCTTAAAGTTACTTATAATCACATACATACAGTTAGAACTATTTGAATGTGTGGAATTTAGCCTAGAAAAGCTTTGAGATGTGCTAATTTAATAAAATGCTAGTCCTGAGCCATTAAAAATGTGTACCACTAGAGCATTAACCATGAGAGCTTTTAATGCTCTCATCCCGCACCGATACCACCCTCCCAAAATTGAAGGACAATTGGGTACATTCTGCATGGTTGTGTTTGTGTGTGCGCGTGCACAGTTCTTTTGGGGTGGTGGGGTTGCTATGTGTAACCACGGTTGGCTACACTGAGGCACCAATAAAAATACCGAAATTGCCCTCCATACAATAAGTGGCAGTCTTTTTTTCCTGTAGAGGGCAGAAATGGTACTACACTCCCAACTAAAAATAAATCCATATAATCAATTTATTTTGTCTTACTTGGCCCGTGATAGATGTTAAGATAAGTACTGCAGGGGTATTGTCCTGCAGTACTCTGTTTTAGTTGTGTGTTGGGTTTTGATTACGATAGGGGGAGTTTCCTATCATGATCTAAGTTGAGTCTCAGTTTAGATGTAGTGCCAGTGTCACTTTTCTTTACTATTTCCTTGTAGGTAGATTGTAATTAGATGTGTGCCCTTAGTAGGTTTCTGTTAGAATAATATTTAAGTGTGCTGCAAGGGCACTAGGGTATTTACCCCCTTCCACCGACCCTATATAGAGTGGGGCGGCTGGATGGGGGTTAGTTGTAATTGGATTATAACTTGTACTTCTTTTATGACTATCTTTTGCTTATTATAAATAAAGGGCTTGTGTGATCAGTTAGGTCCCTCAAGCATTCCATCCTAATTTGTCTGTTAACATGGTATCAGAGCCACTTTTTCTGATCTAAGTTTTTTCAGCCTTTCCTTTTTCTTCTCCCAAATCGCAAGCCTCCACCTTCTTCTCAACCTCCACCTTCTTCTCTATTTGTCCCCCTAATTCTGCATATGACTGCACTAATGAGGTGATTCATATGGATCTAGTTGTTGTCCTACACATTACCTCAATGTTTTAAACCCTAAAAACTTTGTGAGTAAGCAATTGGAGTACTATTTCCCTACCTTGCAATTCTTGATTCTTCCTTCTTAGGGTTTGATTCTTTCTTCTATTGAGGTCAAACCTCCTCTTGAAGATCAATCACTGCACCTTGAAGAAGTATCCATCATTGAAGACCATACCTATCTGCAATTTTAAGGTTTTCTCCAAAACCCTGATCACATCGATTTTTTGGTTCCCTCCCTCAGAATTAGGTGATATTTGTAGAAACGCAACCCTAAAACGATGCAGAAAATAATGGAAAAACCAGAACAAACAATGCACACAGATTTACAAGGTTCGGCAATGTTTCTTATGTCCTCGGTGAGATGAGATCCTGCTTCACTATCAATGGAGAATAGGGTTACAGCGCTCGTCCCTCACACCTCTTAGTATTTGCTTGCATTACAGAGAAAGAAACCCTCGCTACAAATATATATAGCGAAAAACCCTAATCCGGAAAGTACACAATTGCCTTCAAATAAAAAATTCAAGCAGGGGGGTGCGCCCCCCTACACCCCCTACTATGCAGGGGGCCTCTTGCCCCCCCTTGCAACCCCCATGGCCCGCTAACCGGCTAGCGGGACCGCTATCCTGCCTGTCAAGGAGCTGCACCAGTACTCCCTGGATTTAACTGTGACAGAATACAAGACATCCTACACCAACAATCTCCACCTTGGCTTGAATTTTGTTGAGCCTCCTGTAAAGATAATCTGTAGATGTCCTCATCCCCGTACCTTATCAGAGGTACAAATCTGCACCTATTTGGTGCGTTCCTCATCTTCAACAATAAGTAATATTAATCAAGTCCAAACATGACTCGAACATCTCTGTAGTAACTGGCTTGGTAAACATATCTGCAGGATTGAGATTTGTATGAATTTTTCTCAAGTGAATACTGCCTTCTGACATAAGCTCCCTGATCTTGTGAAATCTCACATCAATATGCTTTGTCATTGCATGAAACACCTGATTCTTTGCAAGATGTATGGCACTCTAACTGTCACAATGTAACACTGTACCTCCTTGCTCCAACCCCAACTCACGAACCAGTCCAGCCAACCAGACTCCTTCCTTGGCAGCCTCAACTACCGCTATGTACTCTACCTCTATAGTAGACAATGGCAACTGTAGGCTGAAGCATCGCCCTCCATGATATAGGTCCACCAGCCAATGTAAATACATATCCTGTAGTAGACCTCCTCTTATCTAAATCACCAGCATAGTCAGAATCAACATAACCCGCCAATTCTGTGGAACTTCCCTTACCACTGACATAACACCTATATCTTTAGTCTTGCTCAAATATATGAAGATCCACTTAATTGCATTCCAATGCTCCTTCCCTGGATTACTCATGTATCTGCTAACACTGACTGTATGAGACAAATCTGGCCTGCTACAAATCATAGCATACATGAGACTCCCAACTGCGCTAGCATAGGGGAACTAAGACATATGCTCCACCTCCTCATGTGTTGTAGGGCATTCCTTTTCAGATAACTTGAAGTGGCTAACTAACGGAGTGCTAATCGGCTTAGCTTTTTCCATGTTGAAATGCTCTAACACCTTTTCAATATACCTCTTCTGAGTTACCCAAAGTTTTCCTGCATTTCTATCTCTTAAGGATTTTCATGCCAAGGATCTTCTTAACAGCACCAAGATCCTTCATCTCAAATTCAGCACTCAACAAAGACTTCAAAGAGACTATATCATGTTTATTTTTTGCAGCAATGAGCATGTCATCAACATAAAGCATCAATAAAATAATGGAATTATCACTTGACACTTTATAATAAACACAACTATCATACTCCTTTCTTGGGTAGCCAATCTTCATCATGTGGGAATCAAAGCGCTTGTACCACTACCTAGGAGATTGTTTAAGACCATTAAGCAACCTGTTAAGCAGACAAACATGATCTTCCTTTCCTTGCACCTTAAAACCTTCAAGTTGTTCCATGTAAATCTATTCCTCCAAGTCACCATAAAGAAATGCAGTATTCACATCAAGTTGTTCAAGCTCCAAATCATACATGGCCACCAAAGCAAGTAATACCCGGATCGAAATGTGTTTTACCACTGGAGAAAATATTTCATTGCAGTCTATCCCGTCCTTCTATGCATAGCCCTTGGCTACAAGTCTGGCCTTATACCTTTCACGCTTCTTCTCAGATGCTGCCTCTTTCATACGAAAGACCCATTTACACCCAATGATTTTTCTTCCCTTGGGTTTTTCAACAATCTCCCAAGTCTTGTTCTTTTGGAGAGACTCTATTTCCTCCATTATAGCTTCCATCCATTTATCATGTTGTGTATCACTCAATGCATCATGATAAGAAGATGGATCACCTGTACCTACAATGAGGGCATAGGCAACCATGTCCTCAAACTCGTATCTCACAGGTGCTTTGTGAGTACGCTTCCTTTTGCCTTTTGTCACAGTATAAAGAACTTCTACTGCTTCTTGTTGTCCTGGTAAGTCACTGGATGACTCATTCTCTCTTGTTGTTTCTGACTCACCTAACTCCACCTGCACAGTAGAACCTTCTTTATTTTTATCAACTGCTTGTGAATTGCGATTTGACTTCACCATATGAGGCTCATCAAACACTACGTCCCTGCTAACCATAACTTTCTATGAACTTGGATCTCACAATTTGAATCCCTTTACGTCTTTCTTAAAACCAAGAAAGATACACTGCTTAGACTTTGAGTCTAACTTGGAATGCTGCTCACTCTCAACATGCGCATAGGCTGGACAACCAAATATTTTTAGAAGAAAATAATCTATTGGTTTTCCTGTCTATACCTCTTCAGGAATTTTACAATCAATCGCCTTTGATGGAGACTTGTTGATGAGGAAACATGCCATATTCACAGCTTCTGCCCAAAATCTCTTGCTCAACCCTGCAATCAGCCTCATACTCCGAGCTCTTTCCAGAAGTGTTATGTTCATCCTTTCAGCTACACCATTTTGCTGTGGTTTCTTTGGAACCATGAAGTGACGTGTAATCCTTTCAGCTTTGCACAATTCTAGAAATGGCTTGTACATGTACTCCCCTCCATTATCTGTTCTCAAGTACTTAATTTTCTTTCCTGTCTTCCTTTCTACCTTAGCCTTCCATTCCTTAAATTTAGTGAACACCTCCCTTTTATGCTTCATGAAGTAGATCCAGACTTTCCTGGAGTAATCATCAACAAAGGTCATAAAGTATTCTGCCCCACCTTTAGATTTTGTTGTTGAAGGACCCCATACATCACTGTGTATATAATCAGACACCCCTTTACTCTTATGTTTTGCAGTTTTGAAACTAACCTCGCACTGTTTCCCGAACACACAATACTTGCAAAAGTTCAGTTTACAAGTTTTCACTCCCTTCAACAGTTTCCTTTTATGAAGCTCCATCAATCCTCTTTCTCTCCCATATGCCCTAACCGTATATGCCACAGATAGGTATCATATGTATCAGATCCTGCATCTGTAATCACAGATCCTCCACCTGTAACAGTGCTCCCTATAAGTCTGTATAGGTTTCCTGTTAGTTGTCCCTTCATGACAACCATAACACCCTTAATAACTTTGAGAACTCCACCTTCTGCTATGCACTTGCAACCATTTGAGTCAAGTGCCCTAAGTTTTTCCTTAATTCTGGTACATGTCTTACATCTACTAAAGTTCTTACTATCCCATCAAACATCTTGATTTTAATAGTGCATATCCCAATGGTCTTGCATACAGCATCATTCCCCATTAGGACAGGCCCACCATTATATGGTTGATATGTATCAAACCAATCCTTATGTAGACACATGTGATATGAACATCCAGAATCTAAAATCCAAGAATCAAAAGGTTGATTCTTACCTGATGATATAGAAAGTATATCTCCATCTGAACTGTCAGCCACACTAGCTTCCTCAGATGCCTTATTTACACCTTTCTTCTTCAAGTCCGCCTTCCTCTTCAAGCACTCTCTCTTCAGATGACCTTCCTTCTTGCAATAGTAACAAAAGACCTTTGTCTTTGCCCTTTTGATTTCGATCGACTCTTCCCAGATCCCTTCTGATTTGATCTCTCTTTCCTGCTCCTTATCACCTCCGAAAAGACTTTCTCCTTGAGATTTCGTACTACTAGCCTTCTTCCTTATATCATTGGACATGAGGACAACCGCGACTTCATCCATCTCAAGAGTCTCCTTCCCGTACAAGATAGTCGTCACCAGGTGATCATATGATTCTGGGAGCGACGACAGCAACAGTAACGCCTTGTCTTCATCCTCGATCTTAACCTCCAGGTTTGTAAGTTTACTTACAATCTGATTGAACAAGTTAAGATGTTCTAATAGATCCGTACCTTCCTCCATCTATAGAGAATACAATTGCTTCTTCACAAACAAGCTATTCGTTAACGACTTCATCATGTAGATACTTTCAAGTTTCGCCCATAACTGCAGTGCATATTCGATACCCACAACATATTGTAGGGCATCATCAGAAAGATTCAAACGAATAGCACTTACCGCCTTTTCCTCCATCTCTTCCCAATCTTCGTCAGTAATTTTTGCAGGTTTCTTCGACTTCACCAACGTTTTCGTCAAACCCTGTTATATCAAAAGATCCTTCATCCTTTAACGCCAGAGGGTGAAATTGTTCTTCCCATTGAACCACTCGATATCATACTTGGCATTCAATCTCTTCCCTACCATCGTGATAGTAAACCCTAGAAAACGAAAACCTAGAGCTCTGATACCAATTTGTAGAAACGCAACCCTAAAACAATGCAGAAGATAATGGAAAAAACAGAACAAACAATGCACACAGATTTACGAGGTTCGGCAACGTTGCTTACGTCCCCGATGAGATGAGATCATGCTTCACTATTAATGGAGAATAGGGTTACAACGCTCATCCCTTACACCTCTCAGTATTACTTGCATTACAGAGAAAGAAACCCTCGCTAAAAATATATATAGCGAAAAACCCTAAGATCAGTAAGGCGCCTATCGAGGCGTTGCACCAGTACTCCCTGGATTAAACTGTGACAGAATACAAAACATCATACACCAACAATATTTGGAAGAGACATTCCTCACCACTACAGAGGAGATCGGTGCCCTGTGGCCCCATCCGCCAAGGCTCTGTGTGTGATTCTCATCTTCTTGAAAATTTAGGGTTTTCTCCCGAAACCTTAATTTTTCATATCTAACCAATTCTTCATCAGAATCAGACAATATTTGGAGGAGTTCCTCATTACCCCTACAGGGAAATTCGATCCAAGCCTGGGCTCTTTCTGACTCATTTTGAAGTTTTGGTATTTCTCCTGCTCGTCGATTTCTCCTTGGTCCCATCATGTCTGAAGTAACTACTGCAACCTCAGCATCTAATGGGCAAGGTCGCAATGAATATATGCCCTTTGGCATTAGTAGCTCTGTGAAATTGGAGGGAACTAATTACCTCATGTGGTCTAGATCTACCTATCTTACCATTGTGCCAGAGGTCTCACTGGACATATCATAGGCAAATCATAAAAAATCTCTGCAGAATGTATTGTCCAAGACATATGGATTACTAATGACTCTTTGGTAATGTCTTTCCTGATTAATTCTATTCATCAGTCTATTTCTAGAGGGTTCTTATTGTTAGAAACTGCTGCTTAGATCTGGGCTGCTGCTGAGGAAACCTATGGACAAATCAGCAATGATGTTCAGGTATTTGATCTTCGCAACAAGGTTCGTAACACTACTCAGCAAGATCTATTTGTGTCCAAATACTATACTGAATTTCACACTCTGTGGTATGAGCTTGATCACTTTTTGCAAACTATCACCCTTTAAGTGCTGAGGACATTGCTCCCTATACAAAGCATGAGGACAAAATCAGGGCATATGATTTTTAGCTGGTTTGAACATTGAGTATGATCAAATTCGTGTCTAGGTACTGAGCAGATCTCCCTTCCCTACTCTGGAACAATCCTTTGCTCTGGTTCATACAGAGGAGTGTCATCGTAACTCTATGCTTCATCCTCCCACTACTGAAAAATCAGCCCTACAGACTGGTTCCACTACTTCTGAGGGACACCTGTACTAGTGACACTACTAGGGAGTTGGTAAAATATGAATACTACAACAAACCATACCATACCAAAGCAACATGTTGGAAGCTTAACGGGAAACCAGCTGATTTTCAAGCTAAGCGTGCTCGTGGTAAATCCAAGAACAAGAGTAACCAGGTTGAAACGATGGACAAACCATCTACAACTGATACTGATCTCTCCCAAGAGGAACTCCAAGCTTTCAGGCACATGCTCAAGGCTTCCAATTCATCAGCTCCTGCCAATTCAATCCCTTCATGTTCCAACTTTTCCCATTCAGGTATCTTGTTTGGTGGTCACTGTGCATCGGTAGTCTTCAGTCCTTGGATCATTGACTCCTGTGCCACTAATCATATGACTTGTTCTTCCAACCTTTTTCACCAGTATTTACCCACCTTAGGCAAAGAGAAAGTACGGATCGCAGTCTCGCAGATGGCACCCTATCTTTAGTCTCTGGAAAGGGTTCTATTTAGTGTTCTTCCCTCACATTAAATTCAGTTTTGCATCCCAAAATTTACTACTAACATGCCATATATTAGTAGACTTACTAGGGACTTCAACTGTGAAATCAACTTTTTTCCTTCCCACTGCATTTTTTAGGATCTGGTAACGGAGCAAACGATTAGATGTGGTAAGGAGCAGGTGGTCTATATTTGCTTGATGATTTTTGTCTCCCTACAGCTGCGGTTTCTACTACTCCTCATCAGCAACACTCTGTTCTCTCTGATCTGCAACAATTGCATTGTCGTTTAGGACACCCTCCACTTGGGACATTATCTCTTTTATTTCTGCAATTAGTGAAGCAATGTGATAGGAACATGGTTTAAAGTATCTCCGATACCGATACGATACCCTCTGATACGTATCTTAAATTTAGCTAACCAATACGATACATGAAATTTTTAAAATCCTTTCGTATCGATATATATGCCACGATACATACCAATATGCACCGATACACCATCGATACGTACTGATACTCTATGAAAAATATAAAATCAAGGTGAAATATACGTTTTGGTATGTATCTGTACATATCAGTGAGTATTGGTATGTATTGATCAGTACGTATCGATGAGTATCAGTATGTATCGGTGAGTATCAGTAAGTATCGATCGGTACGTATCGGTGAGTATTAGTATGTACTAGTACAGGGCGCTACGGTCATATAATGGCCAAGATGGATATTTTTCAAAAAACACGATATTTTGAGGGGTTTTTGTTCCAAATTTGCTGCCAGCCATATTTCTCTCTAACTAAAGTGGAAATCAAGGTTGGGAACAAGGATTTTACATTTATGGAAAAACTACAAACCTTGAATTCTTAGTGTGATACCCTCAATTTAGTGTTTATGCATAATACATGTTATCAATAGCTTTTTTTAACAAATTTTTTATACACAAGTGTTTAAAAAGATGTTTCATATCCATTTATATGCGTATCTCCGATACGATACGATACCCTCCGATACGTATCTTAATTTTGGCCAACCGATACGGCGACCGATACCGATACTTTAATCATAGGAATATTTTTTTGCGAAGCTTATACTCTGGCTAAACAAATATGTTCCAGTTATTTTCAATTAAATAAAAGTTCTTCAATTTTCCATTTGGTTCACTTTGATATTTGGGGTCCATCCCACCGAGCATCTATTTCTATCAAACGATAGTTTGTGTCATTCATCGATTATTACACACGCACAATTTGGGTGTATATGATGCAAAAAAAGAATGAGGTGTTCAGTTTTTTTTTTTAGGGTTTGCATAACATAATTTAGACACAGTTTAATTCTACTCTGAAAATTCTTCGAAGTGATAATGGAACGAAGTACATGGAAGGCCAGTTTCAAGTACCTTGCTGATTATGGGATTCTACATTATACTAGCTGCATTGGTACTCCAGCTTAGAATGGAGTGGCTGAATGTAAAAACCGGTATTTAGAGGTTGCACGTGCAATGATGTATGCCAGACAGGTCCCATCTCAGTACTGGAGCGATGCTGTTATACCCATGCCCCAAATTCTCGTGTGACTAGCTGCAGGTGAATCACAAGAGAGTGCTAGACAATGACTACTAGTTGGCATCCATGTTCTACCACGAGGGAAGGACTGAGCCCACTTGCAAGTGTTACTTGTACCTGAACAAGTGGAAGGGCTTTAAACCACTGAAGAAGTCAATGTAAGTCCTCTGTCGTTGAGGGGACATACCCGAACCCTTGTAGTGAGATGCACCAAGAAAGGGCCCACACACTTGCAAGCACCTAAAGGAGCCTCCACACAACCAACAGGCTCTGTCGCACCCAAAGTAGACCAAAACAGCCCACACCGACTGATGGTCACTGGCTAATGAAGCATTGTCTTGGAAGGAGTAGCAGCAGCGGTGATCGACAGCAAGATGTTCTGGGAAGGAGAAGGGTTGTCGACTGTAGATGCAATACTAATGCCCTTAGAGGCAGCAGACAGCTTGGCGGTAGGAGTCGAAGGACAATTGTTCTCAAGGACAACATGAAACCAGACCTCAGGGGGGGTATCATCAATGTCGATTGCATGGATGACAGCAGAGGCAAAGCCCTCGGAGGGCAAAGGAGGAAGTAGCCAGTAAGGGCGAGGATGTAGCAAACGAGGAAGCAACGGAATCAATAGATGCATGCCTATCGAGAGTCACAAGCAAAGTGGTGGCTTCAGCAGCAACGAAGGAGGCGTAGGTCACGAGCAGAGAGGGAGAGTCATCAGTTTCAACTTCAAGAAAGGTGACATAAGTAGTGGCGGCATGGTGACGAAGGACCAGAGGGAGCAGAATCGTGGCAGCCAGTGCAAGATTCAAACTGCACATAGAAGTCGCAAGGGTGACAAGAGGTGAGGGATCGCCAAGCAAGATGGAGTGCCAAGAACCTGTAGAGGAGAAGAGGGGGAGGGGGCAGGGAAGATCTCGTCGGGTTGGGACGAAGACCCAAGGGTTGAATTAAGGGATGAAAGTGGATATCAGGGCCTGGGGATGCTCAAGTACGGAGGAGTGATCAAATCCTATTGGAAGGAGCTAGTAAAGCTAGGGATAGACCTAAAATAAGCATTGATGAGTTGGTAAGGAAAGACATGCAAAAGCTTGGTCTTAACTCTAGTATGGCATCAGACAGAGCTATTTGGAGGGCAAAGATCCATGTGGCAGGCTGCGTTCAGTGGGATGATCCGAAGGAGTTGCATTGCCTTATTTCTTTTCTTGATCATCCCCCTTTTCTCTCTTCTACCTCTTATCTTTTCCTTTGATAGATCCATGTAGCTGATCCCATTTAGTTGGGAAAAGGCAGAGTTGTTGCTGCTGTTGTTTTTAAAGAGGTGGATAATTTTTATGTTGGTGATCATTCATGTGGTGGTTCTAGTAATTAGAAGGAGTTATTTGTGCACAAAAGAAGGGAAAGAAGACCTGCCAAGAGTCCTCTTTGGATCCACATCTTGAGATCCACTTTCCTCAGTCGGGTAACATTCCTTCTCTTCTATTGTTATGTGGGTATAAGGGTAGCATTGTACTTGTACTCACATATCTACAATTAAATAAAGGAGGGTTGGTGTCAATTTGAAACAAGTTATATTCCCCAAAATCAACATGGTATCAGAGCAAAGATCCAAACTGCGATCTTTCTAAACCCTAACCCTTCCATCGTTTAGCTTTCTCTCTCTCCTCTCACTTCTCACCCTCCATCACCTCACACATGAAGCCTCAAACTCTCTCGCCTCCCTTCTCTCTCTCTCTCTCTCTCTCTCTCTCTCTCTCTCTCTCTCTCTCTCTCTCTCTCTCTCTCTCACTTCTCACCCTCTATCACCTCACCTATGAAGCCTCAAACTCTCTCGCCTCCCTTCTTCTCTCTCTCTCTCTCTCTCTCTCTCTCTACCTTCTTCTGGGGCAGCAGTCCCTTCATCACCCTCAGTGGTGAGTTTATCCCACCAAGGGCCCTTTTTTGGTGATTGGTTTATCCCTATGGTCTAATCAGACCATTATGCCTTATTAGATCTTTTTTTTTTTTTTTTTATCTCTCTCTGATACATTTGGCGTAGCATGTGATTTGCTCAAGCGATTAGTTCGTGGATATTTTTTAAGATCAGCGACTATAGCGTCAGATAATATGACTGCGTCAACTGTTTTGGACAAAGTGGGTCGTGATTCACATGGTGATTACCCCTATTAGCTCCATCAACTTGGATGGGAATAACTATTTGATGTGGTTCAGATCATGCTTCCTATCTATAAGTTCCCGTGGCTACTCTGGGCATCTCACAGGTGCTACTGTCTGCCTTACAACTACTAGTTCTACTCAGGACAAATGGAATGTTGCCAATTCCCTGGTTATGTCCTTGCTGAATTCGATGGCTCCTACCATTGCTCGGGATTATCTGTTGTTAGATACCACTGCTATAATATAGCAGGCAACGAAAGATACAATTCCCAGGTAAGGAATAATGCCCAGTGCTATGAGCAAGGAACTAAATCTTGGGTTTGCTAGAAATTAGGGCTGAAACTAGGTATTTTTTCCAAAATTTCCCACGAACCAAGTGTCGTCTCAAGGTCCACCGAAACTTCCCAAATTTCGGCCGAGAAGTCCGAGATTTAGTTCCATGGTAATGAGTTGCGGCAGAAAATACATGGCACCACACAGAAGGAGTCAACTCTCACTTAGTATTATTCTAAGCTACACAGTATGTGGCAGGAATTAAGTTATTATGAGACTTATCGGCTTACCTGCGCCACTGATGTTATTGGCTTTAAGAAGTGTGAAGACATGTTGCGAGTGTATGATTTTCTGGCTGGCTTAAATGTGGAGTTTGATCAAATCCGAGCACATATTCTTAATCGTGATCCTTTCCCAAACAGTAAAACAGGCTTATTCTTTGGTTCAATCTGAAAAGAGTCAACATACTGCTATGCTCCAGCATGTCCCACCGGAACGCTCTGATTTATACCTTTGGTCAGGAAACTGAATCTCAATCTCGTGGTGGTACTGCCAAACCAAGTGATCGTTCTACTACTGAGAAGGAACTGGTTAAATGTGCTTATTATGGTAAGGACAGGCACACTACGGCGTCCTACTGGAAACTTCATAGGCGGCCAGCAAACTCCCATAACAGTGGCCAAGGTCATGGATGCTCAAATCAACCCCAAACCAATCAATCTAAGACCTCTGATGCTTCTATTGCTGCTAGCCCCGCTAGTGCTTCTTTTTCACAAGATGAGATCTCTCTTTTGTGTCGTCTGATGACCAGGGTGGAAGCCCCATCCTCCTCTGTTGTAGTTGTCACAGCAACAAGACGAACCAAGGCATTGGAGGGATGCCTAAGCACTTAGGAGACAAAACGCCCACCTAAAGGCAAACAATGCAACCAAATGTTATTTTTTATTTTCACGTTTTTCTAACATTATTTAACATATACCTTGTACCATCAAAAATCAACACTAAATCACATTAAGTGATAAAAATCAATATTTAGAGAAATGCTCTTGTTCTATAATAAGTTTTACTGGTCAAATAATTTTACTTTTACATTAGACTTTTTGTATTAGATATAGCACAAAACCAACTTTCCAATAAGTCTAAAATTACTTAAATCTGAGTTGTAATGACAAAGTTATATTTCAGTCAAACTTACTTTAAAGTGCACGAATGCTGTTAAAATCGCTTGAATGAAATAATTTTAAGGACATCAAAACATAAGATTATTTTACCGGACTTTTGATTTTTAGTAATGTTTTACCATGACAAGATTTATAAAATTTTCAGAATTGAGAAAAACCACAGCACTTGAAAGTTGAAAATTGCTTCTGCAACCAAAAATCCAGTTTTTTCTCTTAGACTAGGGGTTGACTTTTTATACTTTTGGAATTTGATTTTTAAATTATTTTTATTGGATTCAAATATGGGGTATTTACTTATTTATGAATATTATCTTAAGTATATTTGGCATAAATAAATAAAAAAATATAAGGCAATATGCAGTGCAATAAGGCGACAGTCGCCTGGACACTAGTTCCATTTGAGTCCCACTTTGCTCACTCAAGTATTTCCTTTGGTGATTATTGTGCATTAGTCGTGTCTCTCATCCCTAGATAATTGACTCAGGTGCAACAGATCATATAACTAGTTCTCCTAGTCATTTTTCTCAGTATTCCCCTTCCTCAAGTAAAACTAAAACACAAGTTGCTGATGGCTCCCTCTAATCCTGGGATGGGAAATATCCAGTGTCCCAAATGTTTCTACTAACCTATTATCTATTAGTACCTTAGCGGTAATCCTATCACATGGCACAGCAAGTAGCAGGCAATGGTGCTAGATTTAGTGCAGAGGCAGAGTTTAGAGCCATGGTATTTGTGAGCTACTTTGGCTTCAGGGACTACTTCAGGATTTGGGTGTTCAAGTTCAACTGCATAATATGATGTTGTATTGTGATAACAAATCAGCTATTAGTATCGCACAT
This sequence comes from Macadamia integrifolia, assembly GCF_013358625.1. Lineage (NCBI taxonomy): Eukaryota > Viridiplantae > Streptophyta > Magnoliopsida > Proteales > Proteaceae > Macadamia > Macadamia integrifolia. The sequence continues at coordinate 22,856,523 of NC_056558.1, forward strand.
AACCCAGTTCAGCATGGTAGCGCGAAGCATGTGGAGATTGTCAGGCATTTTATGAAGAAGAAGCTGGAGTAGTGTCTATATGCATTCCTTTTGTAAGGTTTGAAGATCATTTAGTAGATGTCCATACAAATGGTCTTAGTGCTAAGGTTTTCCATCCTATTTTGTGAAAGTTGGGCATGTGAGATATCCATGCACCAAGTTGAGGGGGAGTGTTGCAATATAAGTATAAAGGTAGAATTGTCCATAAGGCATATTTGCACTTGTACTCATACCGCTACTATTATAAATAAAGTAGGGTTGGTGTCAATTTCACACAATTCATATTTCCCTTAAATCAGCATCATATTTCTGAGTTTTGAGTTAAACCTTCCTATTTCTATAATGGAAATAAAGTTTCACTAATCCTATAGCCTAGTTTGTTTCCTATGATGCTCTCTCTCCTACAAGTGTTGTCTTTATTGTTGCCCTCTCCTCTATTTCCATTCCCAATAATGTCACTGAGGCCATGTCTAATCCAAAGTGGAAGCAAGCCATGTCTTAAGAGATAACAGCACTTGAGAAGAATTGTACTTGAAAACTGGCTAATCATCCTAAGGGGAGAGTTCCAGTTGGATGTAGGTAGGTCTACACTCTCAAGTACCAATCAAATGGTATTGTTAAGAGGTACAAGGCAAGGTTGGTGGCCAAAGGGTACAGTCAAGTGTATGGGACTGACTATCAGGAGACATTTGCTCTTGTGGCTAAGCATAATTCGATAATGGTTCTCTTATCATCGGCAATTAATAGAGATTGGCGCTTGTATTGGTTAGATATGAAGAATGCTTTCCTCCATAGTGACATAGAGGTGCATGCAACCATGGTTTAAAGTATCGGCAGTATCGAACCACATCAGCTGATATGTATCAGTATCGATCGATATCGGCACTATACATGCCGGTACGATACAGGGGAGAAATACTAAGTTCATATCATTTCGTAAGTATCATACCATATTGGTACATGTCGTATTGTATCAGTATGTATAGACCGATACATATCGATACTCACGATACATACCGATACATACGTTTGACACCTTTATAAATTTTCCATGTTGTATTGGTACATATCAGTATGTATCGATGTGTATTAGTACATATAGGTGTCTATCATACTTTTAAATGGGCATTTGGGTCTTGTGTCTTGGTTTTTTTAATATTTCTTTGAAACAGAGTTTCCTTTTACACTTCCATTTCTTCTTCTAAGTTGGTCCTACCTATTAGAGAAGCATTCAAGCAAGGAACAAGATTTGAAACAAAAACTTAGGGCCCGTTTGATAACGTTTCAAGAAACGCGTTTCTGCCGTTTCTGTTTCCAAAAACAGCAGAAACGGAGTAAAAAGCGTTTGATAAAACTGTTCCGTTTCACTTATTTTCAGAAATAGAAATAGAAATTTTTACTTATTTATGGTTCAAGAAACGACCTAGGCGCAAGTTGAACTTGTTTCACCGTTTCTGGAAACGACTTGTGGCCATTCTTTCATTGGTTACTATCGACTTCTAAAAACATGACTTATCAAACACTTTCAATTCCGTTTCTATTTCTAGAAACGGAAATTTATGTTTCTGCCGTTTCTTAAAACAGAAACGGCAGAAACGTTATCAAACGGGCCCTTAGTGATTTCAACTTGCTAAAGTGGAGGAAGGACTTTTTGAAGAACATTCAACTTTTTTAAGAAAAAAAGTGAGTTTATTATTGTTAGAACAACAAATTGTAAGCGACAATGTAAAGAAAACTCAAGATTTGAAGGGATTTACACACTTTCTTCCCCAAAAAAATGAAGGTTTCAAATTTTTTTTCCAATTTCTTAAATCTATTCAATATTAATTGTCCAAAATGTGTGGATTTTTTATATGTTGCATACAAACAACCAATCTACAAGTTCCATAAAAATATTTTATTTTTCTTAAACAAGTGTTTTTTTCTGAAATTAATAAAAATAAAAAAATATACGAAAAGTTTTCTTTTTTTTGAAAAATTAAGTACATTCAAGTTTTAAAAAAAAAATGTTATAATTTACTAAATCCATAAGTTATGATTTGAACTTAGCTGCACACATTTTTCCCAAAAGAGTGAAGGTTTCAAATTTTTTTTTTTGTTTTTTTTAGATCTATTTAATATTATTCGTTCAAAATGTGTGGATTTTTTATATGTTGCACATAAACAATCAATCCAGAAGTTTCATAAAAAAATTTTGATTTTTCTAAAATGTTTGTAATTTATTTTTATAATTTCAAAAATTAATTAAAGATTAAGAAAAATACTCCCTTTTTTTTTTTTTTTTGAAAATTCAATTCATTTTAGTTTAAAAAAAAAAAAAAATTTATAATTTATTAAATCAATGACCATGATTGGAACTTAGATACACACTTTTTTAAGAAAAAAAGTGAGAGTTTCAAGCTTCTTTAAATTAGGAAAAATACTAAAAATTCTTTTTCTTTTTTTTTTTTTAATTCAGTTCATTCAAGTTTTAAAAAAAGGCTATTATTTACTAAATCAATGGTCATGATTTGAACTTATATGCACATTTTTTTTTAATGAGGGTTTCATTATGTTTCTTTGTAGGAAGATGGCTCCTAAAGGACGGACTAGGGATATTGGATGGGATTCAGCCGAGAAATTGAACGGTAATAGATTGTGGACAAAATGCAACTACTGTGAGACCATCCACCTAGGAGGTGGAATTACCAAATATAAACAACATCTGGCATGAGGGTTTTCTAACGTTGCCAAGTGTACAAAGTGTCCCATTGACATAGGAAAAGCAATGAAGAAGCAATTAAGGGTAAGAAGAGATAAAACGAAACATGCTATTGAAGATGAGAATAGGTTGGTTAAAAATCTAAGGGATCGTAAGGATTAACAAGGATTCGATATAGAGGTAGAGGATGAAGATCAACAGTTTGCACAAGCGATGCATATCTCAAGGGAGGAAACAAGAGAAAAAGAATGGATAGCAGAGCAGTTAAGAGGAAGTCAATCTGTAAGAACAGAATGCGGTGGTTGGGTTATTGTTGAGCAAGGTTCTGGCTCCTCAAGTCGTCCAAGTGTAGATAAGGGCAAGGGCTTGGATCCTATTGCAGGCAGTGTGAAAGGCACGTTTGACAAATTTTCAAAAAGCTGAAGGGTAAGGGGAAAAAGAACCCAGATATTAAAGATATGAGACATGCACTATATAAAGAGCAAGAGGAAGGCCAACAAAGGATTGAAGAGAGCTTTCAATCTAAAACATTGAGCAAAAAGAGTGGGAAAGAAATCTCTAGGTGGTTCCACATTTCTATGATTCCATCTCACAAAGCTAAAGATCCATAATTGAAGGCGATGGTTAAGGTTATTCAGGCATGTGAGAAAAATGTTAAGCCACCCACACCTCAAGAAATTGTTGGGGCATACTTAAATGCATTTCACAATTTTCCTTTAAGTATTGTTTTGTAGAGACTTTATATTAAAGATCGAAATTGATGAATGAAAATAAGAAATGAAGATTGAAGTCATCAAATGAAGAAGGTATCAAACGGTATCAGACTTCATAGTATCAAGACCTCACAAAGTATCAAAGCTTGAAGTGAATTGAAATACGTTGAAGAAATCAAGCATGCCCACAAGGTATGCGTACTTACATGCATAGTGGGTCCCATATGCATACATAAGGAGTGCATTAGGGTTAGAACATACAAAGGAGGGGCCCACAAGGTACCATAATTCAAGGACATGCATATTAGGAAGGAGGAACCCAATTAAGAAGCAAATAAAAATAAAAATAAAATTTTATACCCAATTAGTCCACCAGAAACAGGGCCATACCCACCGGATTCATTAGGTCTGTTTCCGGTGGCCTTCTGGGCGTAATAAATAGGCTCAGGTTTAGTGATTTCTTCACAAAACCCTACCCTACCTGTTGGAGAAAGTGAGGAAATGACCAAGGAAGGTCTCCCCAGCCATTCCCTACCTTCTTCTCGCAATTTTGTGCTTGATTGCCACCGCACACACGTCGAAGGTGAGTTCTTCCTCTCTGACCCAGGTTCTGGGGTTTTCTCTTTAATTTTAGGGATTCTCTTCTAATTTAGGTTTTGTTCTTCCAAAACCCTAGGAACCTTTTGTTGCAACTATGTTTGGTCGCCATGTTCATCCCCGTCATGCTGCCGCTCAACCACAACCAGCTATTCCTGCGGCGGAGCAGTGCAACCACCAGTTGTTCCAGTCTATGGAGGAACATGATCGCTGGGATAGTTTTGAGTACCAGAATGTTGATCCGGGCAAGTATGTGCATGTAAGGGACTTCCGACGGTTCCGCATCCGTCAATGCTTCATTGCTATAGGGTGGTACCGCATATTGAAGCCAAGCATGAAGTTTTACCCACTGCTAGTGAGGCTCTTCTATTATAACCTGCGATACCAGAACTATGGTTCTTAGGAGATGAGGATCACCTCGAGGGTGAAGGGGGTCGATATCGCCTTTGGCATGGCAGAGTTGGCTAACATTCTAATGATCTCCAATGTGGGGGAACTGGCCTACTACCCTCGCAAAACCCTATCTTACGAGTTCCAGAACTTCATGGTTCAGGCAGAGATGGACAACATGCTCACAAGGGAGGCTTCTGGATCGCATCTAGCTGCTAACTATCGGGCTATACCAAAGGTCGTGTGCCGGATCATTCAGCTGAACATCCTTCCTACCAACGGACACTTTGACGAGTTGTCTATCCTGCAAGCCTATGTTACGTATTGTGTCTACATAGGGCTTCCGGTCCGTCTTCCCTATCTATTGATGTGTACCATGGTGACAAAGGCTGGGGCAGGGGCGCATAGGGCCAGAACCTCTGCTATGGCCGGATCCTAACCGAGGTATTCACGCATTTTAGGGTGGAGCTGGATGACGAGGAGAATCTGAGGGTTGATGTTCTGGACTTCAACCAAGAATATCTAAAAAAGATGAAACTTAATATGGATGAGGTAACCGAGGATGAAGCTAAAGGAGAGCAACTGATGGATGTAGAGGGTCAGCCGGGAGGTGGTGATGGCGATGATCATGACTGTGACCAGGGGGTCATGGAGGTGCCGACCCTCTTGCCCCTCCACATGTGCCTCCTACCGGGGTGGTTCCACCACCTAACCCACAGGCTATGGGCACTACTGTTGCCTCGTCATCCCGTGGCACTAGAGATTCGAGGCCCTATGGACTTCATAACGTGATGGCTCACCTGGATACCACCACTAACCTACTGAGAAGGATGGATACTCGGCTGGAAAGTGTAGACAGGAGTTACTGCCTTCTGGACAATCGTGTGGCCTCCCTTGAGACACAGATGCAGGCAATGGTCTTCCACCTTGGTATTCCGGTGCCGGGACCGAAAGCACAGGGTTAGACTCAGAACCAAGGTCAGGACTAGGAGTACGATCCCAACAACCCTCAAGAGTAGTAGCACATGAGCGCCTTAGTAGTTTTAGGATTTATACAATTTCTATTTTCCGGCACAGCCGGCTTTATTTTCTAATTCTAGATGTTAGTTGCATTTTATTTTTTGTCATTCGCTTATGTTATTTGAATTCCTTGAAGTTAGGCTAGTTAGGATTTCCTGCTTTCAGTCATTTATTTTAAGAAAATTGGTGTAAGCTTATGTATTCAAATTCCTTATTCAATGAAACAGCATTAACACATAAACTTGTCACTTGTGTATTTCTATTAATTGTTGTCTTTAAGATTTTTATATTTTTTATCCTAATCCCCAAATCAATGTTCGAGTAAGATTGTGAGTTAAGGCAGAGCATCACACCCTGATACCAAGCTGTCACACCCCACTTCCAATAATTCAACTTACCATTAGGAATACCAGTGGTGTGAGTAAGACGCTTACCCATCTTACCAACCTACCAGGATCTCTGATAGCAGGACCTTAACATTCACAATCTTACACACCGAACCAAATAAGTTATAATAAAATCAAAGTATATTATAACGGAATCATACTTAAAGTGGAGAATCATCTAAATAATACTGTATAATCATAACCAAGTTATTCATTTACAAATATCCACGGCTTATAAATAATAAGCCCAAAAAGAATACCATTCACAATTCGGTATCACAATAACACAAAATAACACCCAACCACTCAAGGTGCCACATAAGCACAAGTGTGGCATGCACAGTCCTGGTCATGCTGTTCCGCTTTTTGCATTCACCAGTCGGTCACTCCGTACTCGGGTGCGGAGGTAGAGTCACATCCCATCGGTACTACGGTACCTGCATCATCATCTAAAAAGCAATGTCCAGGAGGGGGAGCTCCAACTAACTCAGTGAGGGGTGGGGTTCATGCACAATCAAGCACAACCATCCACATACATAAAATAAATCATGATACCATGAGTACAGAAATAAACACAGTCCATTATGCGAATAATGCAATCCATTTATTTATTTAAACCACCTAACAATACAACTAAGTCTGGTAAATGCTACTATGACACATTAGGCTGTATCCCTGGGCCCAGGACTAGCACATCAGTCACCCAGCGATACAAACCCTAGTTGTGATTAGGAGCCTGCCGGTCCCAAAATGCGACCGTCAGTCACCCAGCAAATCCCTGATAACCCCCTCCTGGCAGCCACGGCACCGGAATTACCATCGGCCACACTGGACTAATTCCCGCCTCCGACAACAATCACATTGTACCACGGGTGTGGCATTCCAGAAAGGTTCATCGAACATGCCACTATCGGGTTATCCAACACCTTACCCTCTGTTGGCAAGGGGACGTAGCATAGGGAATGTCACCTAACCACAAATATTCTACATACCTTGCATAATGATACAGTTAGTATGAACCACGCGACACTGAAATCACCATCGGCCACGAAGCGTGTCCATTTCCAAGTATAGTCCCAGGGTACACGATACCGGATTTTCCATCGGCCACAAAATGTAACCCACGACTATATACCTAATCTAGCATACAAAGCAGTTGAGTATGGACTACGCAACACTGGAATTACCATCGGCCACGAAGCATATCCATTTCCAAATGCAATCCTGAAGTACACAATACTGGAATCACCATCGGCTACAAAGTGTAATCTGTGACTACATCTAATCTAATGCACATAATCAATGCATGAATGCAACATCCATACCACGATCACAGTACCGGAACCACCTCAGCGACACCGGATCCCACAACATACATCACATATCTATATTCCAATTCTATAACATAACACATTTCAACATAATATAACATGTTATGTAAATCTCATGTATATGTGGCAATTTAAACAACATTAATAATGCTAACACATGTGAACAATTCTAAAAGTATGAAACACTCTGGAAACAAAAGTCAACCATCCCTCACCTCGATTGTGATCTGTCAGATAGGGTTCCAAGTGTGTCAATTGGGTGTCCAACTCTCTTCTATCCTTGAGGTAAGTGTGCATCTCTGTCCTAAGCACAAGGTAACCGAACGTCAATGTGTGTCAGGAACATCAGAGGGGACCCATAGGGCCTACCCCTAAAGGGTATAAGTACTGTCAAGTTTTGACAGTTCTAGGAGGTCACCGGATTCACGTCACCAGAAACAGAGGAATTGGCACTGGTAGAGAGCTCGTAAGAGCTGTCTGTCCACCGGAAACAAGGCACCAGATTCAAGCCCAGGTGTTTCCAGTGGCTGTTTCCAGTGGACACACAGAAGTATGCCCGCAGATTTAGGGCTTTTCATCTCGGGCCCGATTGCCGGGATTTTTTCCGTGGAGTTTGTAGAGTGTTCCTACCTTCATTTTAAGCTAAAGAAATCCCGATTCCATCTGGCCATTTGGGAGATACTACGATCGAAAGATCGAAACCCTAGATGGTTATTTGGTCACAAGTGTTGCCGGAGCTCACCCGGCTTGGTTTAAGCTCATCAAACACACCGGTGAGGTGAAATGATCATTCCCAAGGTCGACCTCTTGCTCCACTATCCTAGGTCAAAATGAAGAGAGAGAGTGTCGTAGGAGATGTAACACTTACCTCCGGTAGGATTCCGACATGGAGTGGTGGAGCCGAGGACTAAGGGAGTTCTAATATCCTCCTCCTTCCTCTTCTCCTTCCTTCTCTTCCCTTTTCTCTTCTTTCCCTCTCCCACGTTTTGTATAAGTGAGGTGAGAAACTCACCTCTCCTATTTATACTAAGTCAGATACTTAGGGCCGGTTTGGTTGGCCCATATCTGATCAAATTGGGTTATTCCACGATTCGAGACATATGGGCCCACCTCCTTAGACCCATATGGAGTACAAGTCATGAGGAAGATGTGGGAGAGTGCACGGGGTCTTCCAGGGTTGTTCACGATCCAGGTGGTGGGGTCCACAGGCATCGGAACCCAACCAGCAACCTGTTAGGCCACCGGATTCACCTCACCGGATCCAGGCCCAAGTTGTTTCCGATGGTCAAGGCAGTGTTGTGCCTTGACTGCCTGTTGTCCTCAAGTGGTTCTTGCACGGGTGGTTGCCCTGGGCTGTGTGCATGGTTCTCCGGCAATTTTGGTATGTGCCGGGATTTGGGTGTGGGGTGCCCGATCACTTACCGTCTGGGATCGGAAAGTCTGAATCCCCTCGAATTGGACTACCATGATATGCACGAGCAAGTGGGGTCATCCCTCCCCCTTTTACAATGAGCTGCCACGAGCCAAAACCCGGTGGTATTTTCCCCCTTTCTTTCTTGTCTTGTTTGCCAATTGTGAGTGTGTTCGAGTGATTATTTGAAAACCAATTGAAGCCTCGAAGACCTATAGCATTTGAGTTTGAAGATCAGCAAGATCACCCAAATCGATACAGAGCAGAGTCAAGGTTTTGGCCTGGATCGATTTGGCCAGATCTCCCTAATGGCCTAACCTGAAATCTGATTCAGGAACCCTTCTGAGGGTTTATTAAGGACCAAAAGAAGGTCCTTCCCTCTTCGATCCAAAAATCAGGGCCATCTGTGGCCTGGTTTGGCTGCTGTAATTTTTCTCCCATTTGATCCTTCAAAACCTTAATTTCAGGCAAGGGTGTTTCATATCTGTTGCTGCCTATATAAATACTTGCTGCCACCCATATTTGCAGAACTAATTGAGGCCATCACAACCTACAATCGACCAGGTTGTTTGGTTCATCAGAACCTTGGTTTGTGAGTAGAATTTCTCTCTATTCAGCCCTATTTTCCAGATTTGAAATGTTACAACTGTTGGTGAGATCTGAACTTGATTTCTGAGTTTAGTTTGGAGTTCATGAATTATTTGGGGCTGTTTCGGTGAATAGCCTTATTACAAATGCTTGAGGATAGAAGGTTACACAGATGCCGATTGGGCCAAATCCATCTCAGACAAACGGTCTACATCGGGCTATTGCACATTTGTGGGTGGTAATTTCGTCATAAAGAGGAGTAAAAAAACAGCATGTTGTGGATAAATGAAGTGCAGAGGCAGAATTTAGGGCAATGGCTTATGGAGTGTGTGAACTCTTATGGTTGAGACGATTGGTCCGAGAGTTGAGGTTTGACATTAAAGGACTTGTGCGGCTCTAGTGTGATAACAAAGCAACTATAAGCATTGCTCACAATCCGATGCAACATGAAAGAACAAAGCACATTGAAGTGGATCGGCACTTGTCAAGGAGAAGATAGACTCTAGCTACTTTTGCCCCCCTTTCATGAAGATAGGTGATCAATTGGCAGACATCTGCACCAAAGCGTACCCTTTTATGCAAGCTAGGTATGTATGACATCTATTCTCTAGCTTGAGGGGGAGTGTTAATAAGGGTACTTTAAGAACTAGGTTATTATCTTGTTGTCTTATATTGTATTTTCTCTTTTTTACCTTCTACCTCTCTAGGGAGTTAAATGTAATTCCTTACATTTTATTGGTGAAGCAATATAGGTGTGGTAGACATCATTCTCTACACATAACATTCTACTATTGTTTTTTCCTCTCCTCTTCTTCCTCTTCTCCAACCTTCCACTTGCTTATTCGCTTGTTCTCTTTCAATCTCTATATTCTTATACGTGTGTACATGTACTACCAACCCTTGTACTACTCTCCGTATGTATCTCCCTTTATACTACACTCATATATTATAGATAAAGAGGGCCTTTGTCATATCTGACAAGCCAATCCATTCTCTCAACCAACTCTGGGTCACCTGCTTTCACTGCATCCACCTATATTTGCAAGGCCACAACATAGTCATAAGTATAATCAGTATGATTTGACAGCTAGATCACTACAGGAGTGACAAAAAAAAATCTTTATTGAACTCCACCCAGCTGTAAAAAGGGGGGAATCCAAGAAATGTTTCTTAGAACTTCCCCCTAACTTCATTTTCCAAATCCTAACACCGAGAGATTATGATGTCAAAATTCATGTAAAAAAAAATCCATTAGCAAACTTAAACCCTTGATCCTGTAAATGCTCAGCAGTTAAGAGCTTATCCACCCCAAAACTTGAATTGAAAGCAATGGAGCTCTGAGGCAATTCCTCCGCCCACTAACCACCATGGGAAGCTTGTATAGTTGTCCATGTGAACTCAGAATCCCCCAGCTTCTGCAACGCACGACGGTGGTAATAACTGTGGTTTAGCGTTTCCCTTCCATAGTTACTAGTGTTTGAGGTACTGATTTATAAGATGATTTGAGGAATAACACAATCAGGATCCTATTGATATTGCATTTTAAAATAAGGATTCTAATATTATTAACTAAAAGTTAAAACCAGTTATAAGAAAGATTCAATGGGAAAGTAATATTATTAACTTTTAAAGTTACAACCAGTCATAAGAAAGATTCAATGGGAAAGTAGGGAAACAGACAAACCTGTGTTTTGAAATCAGTCAGAAGTTTAATTTTATCTTTGACTTCTGCCAAGAGAATAAGTGTTTCCTGTGCTTTAGCTCGATCACCCCACAAAGAGCTATCTGCAGCCTTTTCCTCTAAAACTGTGAGATCTTCCTCTAACTGTCGCAGACCTGCAGATGCCCTAATCTCTTCAACACGTTCAATTGTTGTTTCCACATCCTTTCTTATAGTATAAAAATCTGTGGCCAATACAAGGAGATTACTGAAATTCTGCTCAACTGGTTTCTCAGAACTATTTTAAACAAATTTCAGACTAACCAAGTTCATGAACTCAACTCTTTTTATTAAAGTAGAATGGAAAAAATGGAATATATTAACTTCTACAAAACCAGCCCTTTATGGTTAGACCCTAAACAAGTTAAATGTACTAATATACTAAATATCCAATATGTTCAAACCACAAATACAGTAAATATAACATATACCATCAACAAACTGGACAAAAAAATATATAATAACATTAAAATGTTTGAACTTATGACTACTTGATGGATGCCACAAACCTAGTAGGACAGATTCATAGAACTAACCCCAGGACAAGGTAGCAATGGATTAAGAATTTAGAAAACAGAACAGAAATGAGGAAAACTGAACTACTTGATATCCAACGACCAACAATCTGATGTGGTAGGAAAGCTGGTCGAGTATTGTATGTAACCTGCAGAACCTGTGCTCAGAATGATCCGATGGTTGGATGTGCATAAACTGGTATGGACAGGAATTTAGTAACTAGGAAAGATCACAAATAGAAAGTTTATAAAATGCAAGAGCCTAGAGATCCACCACTCAGACGGACTTCACACTTACAACGAGAGGAGTCTCCTTGAAGGGGAAAATTTTTGTCAAAATATAAGCCCAATGCATGGTTAGGAAGGCTGGGGTCACGGGCTGCTGGAACTTGCTATAAATTGAAAGAAATAATGAAAGAAAAAAAAAAGAAGTAGAAGGATATGTAGGCATCTCACCTACCGTAGAAAAGGTCTCCCACCTCTCTCTACCAGGGCATCTCACCCAAGCTGACTCTCACAAGCACACTCATGCAAAAGCAATCATAGCTTTCTGTCCAATTGTGGTCGTAGTAACCCCTTCTTTCTGATTAACTACACATGCCCCCTTACAACTTTGAATTCTTTGATATAGTAACTACTTAAAAATAGAAACGAGTAAAGCTTTATAGAAACTGGGTACGCAGTAGCAGGAGTCTCATGCATTGGGTACAACAATAACTCAGCCTTGCCAAAATAAATGGGGTCGTCTACATGGATCCGTGCAAAGACAAAAAAGAATAGTAACAGTAAATAAAAAGGGAACAAAACAACAACTCAGACAAATCCCACCTAAATGGGGTCGGCTTCATGGATCTTTGCCCTCTAATCAGCTGTATTCAATGACATACGTGGGACAAGACCTACACTATGCATGTCTTCCCTCAATCCTCACTACTTCTCCTATGATCATTTCAGGCCTGCCCCTAGCTCATATAGATTCTTCAATCTGAATCAGATCACTCCTCCTTACTGATGGATCCCAAGCCTCCATTGAACATGGCCATGCCACCTCAAACGGCTTTCTCGGAGCTTATCATGAATCAAGACAACTCCCAAATCAGCTTTGATATGGTTAATCTTTACTTTATCCTTCCTAGTTATGCCGCACATCCATCTTAACATCATCTTTGCTACACATAGCTTATCTATATGACACTTCTTATCTGCCTAACATTCTGCACCGTACATCATAGCCGGTCGAACGACAGTCCTATAGAATTTTCTTTAAGCTTTAAAGGAATAGGTCAGTCACATAACACTCCAGACGCACCTCTACTTCATCCATAGAGGAAGAGAAGGGGGAAAAGAAAGGTAATTAACATCATCATCTTTGCTACACATAGCTTATTTATATGACACTTCTTAACTATTACAATCCCAGATTCCTGCAACCAAATCAATAACACCAGAAAAAGAGAGAAAGAAAAGAGAAAGAGGAGAGAGAGGAGAAACCGCAAAGAGCAGCCTGCGATCAGTCCAGAATGAGGCTGATCGCAGGGTTTCTTAGAATATATAAGTGTAATGATAAGTGAACAAGTACAAGATTGCCCCCAATACAAAAGAAATAAACCCTAACACCATATAAGGACCCGATAGGACAGAATTGCCCCTATCAGGTCCAGCGAACGGCGCTAATCCGGATATCGGGATTAGCTCTTCTTAACACTCCCCCTCAAGCTGAAGCATATACATCACCCATGCTCAGCTTGGTACAACCATTGCGAAAGCTAGGAGTAAACAAAGACTTAGTAAACATGTCAGCTAACTGATCCGTTGAAGGAACAAACGGAGTCTCAATCAGCTTCTTCAGAACAGCATCACGAACAAAATGACAGTCCACGTCTATGTGTTTGGTCCTCTCATGGAAGACCAGGTTACTAGCAATGTAAACAGCAGCTTGGTTGTCATAATACATCTTCATTGGCTTGGTCATTGGAAATCCCAACTCCAAGAGTAACGACCACAGCCACATCAACTCAGCAGTGGTATGAGCCATAGCTCTGTACTCTGCCTCCGCACTGGACCTAGCAATAGTAGTTTGCTTCTTGCTACGCCACGTAATAAGATTAGCTCCAACAAAGGTACAGTATCCAGTGGTAGATCTCCAATCACTAGGAGAACCAGCCCAATCAGCATCAAAGTAGCCAACTAGATCCATATGCCGATTAGGACAATAAATCAACCCTTTTCCAGGAGCACCTTTCAGGTAACGAAGAACACTGATAGCAGCATCCCAATGTGCTTTCTGAGGAGACTACATGAATTGACTAAGAACTCCAACAGCATAAGAAATGTCAGGACAAGTCACAGTCAGGTAAATTAGCTTGCCAATCAAACTCCTGTACTGATGTACATCCTGAAACAGTTCACCATCATCAACACCAAACTTGTGGTGAGGGTCCATAGGAATATCAACAGGTCTGAATGTAAGCATCCCAGTATTAGATAGAAGATCCACAACATACTTTCTTTGAGATAGACTGATCCATTTCTTGCAGCGGATCACCTCAATCCCGAGAAAATAATGGAGATGACTAAGATCCTTAGTCTGAAAATGGTGCTGAAGATACGTCTTCACTTCAAAAATACCAGCATTACCCGTACATGGCCTTATGATACGTGCATGTGCACGGCTTGGGTACACCCGTCTCCTCTGGCACTGACTTGGACTTGTCTGGCCAACCTGCGTTCAAAGTCACCCTTGCCATCATGGTCGATAAGGAACCCGCCTTAACCCACTCTGGTTCGGGTCCTGCATAGTTAAACCGGGTCAACCGTGTAATTAGACCGGTTTTAAAAAGTAGGGTATCACATTTACCCCCCCTTTTTGAAAATTTCGTCCTCGAAATTGGCGTACCTGGTTGCTCGAAAAGATGAGGATACTTGGCTTGGATTTCATCCTCTTTCTCCCAAGATGCTTCTTCAAGTGAATGATTTGCCCATCGTACCTTCACGAAGGAAATGGAGAGGTTGAGAAGAGTTCACTTTTCTGTCCAAGATTTCAGCTGACTGCTCTGTATAGGTCATATCAGCTTCTAGATATTCTGGTTCCACGGGTAATACATGCAATGGATCATGAACGTATCACTTCAGCATGGATACATGAAATACGTTATGAACATTCCCGAGAGAAGGTAGCAGAGCAAGCATGTAGGCTACTGAGCCAACCCGAGCTAAGATCTCAAATGGGCCAATGTATCTCGGGCTCAACTTACCCTTTCTATGGAATCTTTGCAACCCTTTAGTAGGGGAAATCTTGAGAAACACCTTTTCTCCTACTTGAAACTCGATGTCTTTCCTACGGTTGTCTGGGTGGCTCTTTTGACGTGACTGAGCTGCCTTAATCCTTTCTCGAATAACATCGACCTTGTCACAAGTCATCTGTATCATTTCAGGTCCTAACATTCGGCGTTCGCCTACCTCATTCCAATACAGAGGAGTTCTACACTTCCTACCATATAATGCCTCATATGGAGCCATCCCAATTGTAGCTTGGTAACTGTTGTTATAGGCAAACTCCATAAAGAGTATATATTCTTCCCAACTACCACACATTTCCATTGCACATGCCCTGAGCATGTCTTCTAATATCTGTATGGTTCGCTCCGACTGACCATCAGTCTGTGGGTGGAAAGCAGTACTCAAATTCAATTGTGATCCCAAAGCACGCTGGAAACTTTTCCAAAATCTGGAAGTGAACCTTGGGTCCCTATCTAACACAATGCTCACTGGCACTCCATGTAAGCACACTATGTTATCCATATAAAGTTGTGCTAACTTGGCCATAAAGAACTTGGTCTTGATGGGAATGAAATGAGCAATCTTAGTAAGCCGATCAACTATCACCCATATCGCATCCATCCCCTTAGGTGTGCATGGTAGTCCGGTGACAAAGTCCATTGTAATCCTATCCCACTTCCAATCTAGTACTGGGAGTGGCTGAAGAATACCATAAGGTCGATGCCTCTCAGCTTTTACTTTTTGGCATGTAAGACAAGTCGCCACATATAGGGCTATTGTGATTCTCATGCTTGGCCACCAGTAATTTTGTTTAAGGTCTTTATACATCTTTGTACTTCCTCGGTGGAGTGAGTACTCGGAGCTATGTGCTTCCCGCACTATCTTGCCTTGTATCTCCAAATCATCGGGCACGCACAACCTACCTCGAAACAATAATGCCCCATCACTGGCTAAAATGAAATCAGGGTCGTTCATTGTTTGATCTTGAACCTTAACTTTGATCCGCTGCAATTCAGGATCCAAAGGTTGTTTCATTATCACCTCTTGCCTAATAGACGGATGCACCTGTAGAGCCGCTAGGGATACAATCAACCATTTAAGGTTTTCTAGTTGATGTTCAAGTTCTAAGGTTGCTCCTTCATATAAGAGGGTTTCATCCATTAGCATCGCCTCTTGTACGAGTGGTGGGCTGACTGCTAAGTATGAGAGTGACACAGTCTGTGCCTTCCGACTCAACGCATCTGCCACTACATTAGCCTTGCCAGGATGATACTGAATGTCGCAGTCATAATCCTTCATGAGCTCAAGCCATCTCCTCTGCCTCATGTTCAAATCTTTTTGGGTGAAAAAGTACTTAAGGCTTTTGTGATCACTGTATATCTCGCACTTCTCCCCATACAAATAATGTCGTAAATCTTTAGGGCAAAAATGACTGCGGCTAGTTCCAAGTCATGAGTGGGGTAGTTCTTCTCATATTCCTTTAGTTGTCGAGATGCGTACGCTATCACCTTACCGCGTTGCATGAGAACACAACCCAACCCAACCTTAGAAACGTCAGTGTAGACTATCATTCCACCTGTGCCTTCAGGGATGGTCAACACAGGGGCCGACACCAACCTTTTCTTCAATTCCTGAAAACTCTTCTCACATTCCTCTACCCATTCAAATTTCACACCCTTTTTGGTTAACCTAGTCATTGGTGCTGAGATCCGAGCAAAATTTTCAATGAAGCGCCGGTTGTATCCAGCCAAACCCAAGAAACTTCTAATTTCAGTAACATTCTTAGGGCTTTTCCACTCTACTACTGCTTTCACCTTATCAGGATCCACCTCGATTCCGGCCTCAGACACTACGTGTACCAGGAATCCAACTTGCTCAAGCCAAAATTCACATTTACTGTATTTGGCAAACAATTGTTGTTCTCTCAGCCTCTGTAACACCATCCTCAGGTGTTGGGTGTGCTCCTCTTCTGTCTTAAAGTAGATCAAGATGTCATCAATAAAAATAATTACCCATTTATCAAAGACATCGTGAAATACTCAATTCATTAAATCCATGAATGCTGCCGGTGCATTGGTTAACCCAAAAGATAACACTAGGAACTCATAGTGACCATACCGAGTCCTGAACGCTGTCTTGGGTATGTCGCCGCTCTTTATCTTGAGCTAATAATAGCCTGATCTAAGGTCTATCTTTGAAAATACCTTTGCACCTTGTAATTGGTCAAACAAATCATCAATGCGTGACAATGGATACCGGTTCTTAATGGTTAGCTTATTCAATTCCCGATAATCGATGCACATACGCAAGCTGCCATCCTTCTTTTTGACAAACAAAACTGGGGCACCCCAAGGTGAAACACTTGGGCGAATAAACCCCTTCTCCAATAATTCTTGCAACTGCATCTGTAACTCCTTCAATTCGGCTGGTGCCATCCTGTATGGAGCTTTGGACACTGAAGCTGCTCCAGGAATCAAGTCTATGGCAAATTCTAACTCTCTATCAGGCGGTAGATGCATCAGATTATCTGGAAAGACGTCGGGAAATTTTTTAACCACCTTTACTTCTTCTAGAGGTGTAACCTTTGCATCAACATCAAGTACCGATGCTAAGTAACCCTGACATCCACTTTCCAACATCTTGACCGCTTGAAGAGCGGAGACGAGGACCTTTCTAGCCCGTTTCATTTTATCTGCTTGGTATACCAATTCTTTTCCTTCATCATCTGTCACCCTAATTAATTTTTCGGCACACACCACATTAGCTCAATGGGCCGACAACCAATCCATGCCCAGTATAACGTAAAAATTTTGCATGTTGAATTTAATGAGTTGTGCATCCAATTTCTTCCCACTGATTTCCACTGGGCACGGCCCATACACCTCCTTCAACTGTGTAACTTTACCGGTAGGCATACTAACAATCATCCCATGATCTAGTGTCCTGGGTGACATACCAAGTTTCTCAGCAAATCTCTTAGATATGAATGAGTGTGTAGCTCCTGAATCAAACAAGACATAGGCTGATATACCTCATATAGGTAGAACACCTAGTGCAACATGCATATAAGTACAGCAGGTTATCAACATTTAACATAAGGAAAATCTTAAATTAGAATGTACATGCTACCACTTCCGTGCTGGCCTCAGCTTCCTTAGCTGATAAGGCATACATTCTTCCTTGCAGTTGATTCCCCCGAGTTAAGGGAGGTCTGTACGCAGAGGGCTGACTGGAAGGTAAAGCTGGTCTAACTCGACAATCTTTAGCAAAATGCCCAAAACTGTGGCAATTGTAGCAACGGACCTGTGACGCCGAAACTGGGGCAAGGCCCCTCTGCACTTGACCTAATGCGGATGGGGGACGGGGTGGCCTTGTGACTGTAGGCACCGTACTAGTGTTTGGGCAAAAAGATGTAGAGCCCGGACCACCAGCTGGTCGAGGAAGGTAGCCAGATGGCCTATAGGGTTGTCTGTATGTAGGCCCAGAACTATACGACCCACGGTACACCCTGGATGAGTTGTCCATGTCCGGAAATGGATCAGTCCTCTTCCACAATCCAAGTGTGAGGGACTGTTTTCCCTTGTGCTTATCTTCCATGGTTTTAGCCTTTTGCAGAATCTGGCCATAATCTGTCAAATCTAAGACCTTGAGCATTGACCTAATAGATGCCTTTAATCCCTTCAGAAATCTTGCCGCCTTTTCTTCAGCTGACCTCATATGCCTAGGGGCAAAATGGAACAAGCTTTCAAACTGCTGCTGATACTCAAGGATAGTCTTATTCCCTTGAGTTAAGGCCATGAATTCCGTCTCTTTATGGTCTCTGAAGCTACGAGGGTAATGGTTGGCCAAAAACAACTCCTTGAACTGCTCCCATGTGGGTTCCGGATGTGCGGCCAACAATATAGGCTTAGAGGCTTGCCACCAAGAGTTGGCTTCATTCTTGAGTTGCAGCCCTGCACAAATAAGCTTCTGTGCCTCAATGCACTCAATTACCTCATATATCTTTTCCAGCTCTTGGATCCACTGGTCTGGCTCTAGAGGATCACTTCCCACCTTAGAGAATACAGGTGGCAAATTCCTCTTGAAAGATTCCACTACCCTTGACGTATTATTCGTCGGCGGGTAATTGGGTGCATATGCCGTATAGTAAGGGTACGGAGGGGGCACCATATACGGAGGAGTGTTGAGTGGCTGAATTGGAGGTGTACCTCCAGCTTGTGGCCCCATACCAGACCCTACAGGTGGGTCTTGTGGAGTAATTATCCGGGGATGTTGACCGGATTGAGGAAGGTCTAACTGTTGCTGTATAGCAGCCATAAATGCCTGCTGCTGCTAAAGCATTTGTTGCTGGAAGGCACCCAGAGTGATGACTGGTGGAGGATTCGGAAGTGTAGTCACAGGTGGGTCCCTTTGTGCCACACCCTGATCAAAGGTTTCTTGAGGTTGTGGGAGTGGGGTTTGCCCCACAGAGCGGGACCTTCTAGGATTTGGTGGTCGACCGACCAGACGAGGACCACGTGAAGTACCTCGTGCATTGCTATCGGATCTAGTACGTACCATCGTGTCCTTGCACCTGGAATATACCATACACAAACATTGGTTAAGTACCTTAGAATTTACATAGGCACATAATCATATGCCAACACACAGGGTATTGTAGTGTATGATGTCTTGCAACTAGCCACAGCTTAATCCCGAAAATATGGAGCTAGTGCTTCGACAAGTAGGACAATGGTCCCACTCGACTCCTCCCCTTTTTTTTTTTCTTTTTTCTTTTTTCTTTTTTTTTTTCATTATTACG
>NC_056558.1:22879000-22891473 GCF_013358625.1 Macadamia integrifolia
TACAGTACCCAACCACAGCATACACACATCTAAGATAAACGTTCAAAAGTTCAGCGGAAGACTTAATTTACCTGTAAATACCCCCATTATACTTGATACCCAAATTGTCGTATATAGATAAATACATGTGGGCCCGCAGGCATGATATTTACACAAAAAGAATAACAATTCACGTATCAAGTACACAAAAAGTGGTCATCAAAAGAATCAAAAAGTAAAACTCTGTACGGCATCAATACTACGGTCCCACAGCACAGCCCCCGCACGTGCAATCTGTGCCCTGCTCATACTCCTTGGGGACCCACAAATCTTCATCGGGAAACTCAACTGTGGGACCCGACCCTTGATCTTCAGGCTGGTAAGTGAAAAGATGGACCACACAAGAAGGACCACACAACAATCACATCCATATGCACTATATGCTATGCAATTCATTTTAAATCTCATCCACCTAAACAACATTACTAAGTCTTTGGTTTAGTGCTACTACAACCACAGTGCGCGTATGCTCCGGGTACGAGCCACGAACTCCATCCCGCGATACGCGCATAGGGCTGTTGGAGAAGGCCTACCGTGAGTACTCGGAAAAGTAAAGCATGCCGACTACCGGCTCTCAACATAAAAGTAAATGACAAAAAGTAGAGATGCTGACTCCAGCAATTTAAAAGCAGTACGATTGGCCCTCTTGAATATACCACTGAGGTTGCCGACTGTCCTAATGACCAGCCGGGCGTATGTCTAACCGCCACAGTGACCCGACACCCACGACTACTGCTTCCCCCCAAGTGATAACCCAACACCTCAACCCCTGTTGGGAAGGGTCGTAGCACGGGACGATGATAATCCTAAACCGCATGCTCCTAGATGACAGTACGATTGCATAGTGCCACCGCGTCCCATTCCACGGGCCACCAATGCACTCGTTTCCAAGCCGACTACGACGTCTAGTCTAATAATGCATCATGCACTGTGATCCCATCATTCATCACATAAGCACATCAATCATTTAGCATTGAGAAGTAAAACACAACACACATGTCATAATCATATGAGGATGACTAAGCTACACATAATTTACATGATGACATGGCTAGTCTAGATACAATTGAATGATGTCAAACAAGCCTTAAAATAAAATCAAACATCCTCTCCCCACTTACTTGTTGTGTACAAAGACTCACGCCCGGTACTGGTGAGATCCGGCGCGAGAAACGTAAATTTTAGTGAATCTATCATAAGTGAATGGGGTTAGCATTTCACCACTTTGGGGTCAAAACTAACAAGATTTGATGACAAAATCGTGTTTAGAATCACAAAAGAAGGTTGCACATCCGTTTTGGGTCCATTCGGACACAAAAATCACGTTAGGGGCCTCTCGGGTGGGTCGGACAGCCCACCTATCACGGCCCACTGGTCTTCTCAGGTGGGCGACCCGCCGGTGGGTCCGCCGGTCCCGGCCCGCCGGTGGGGACCGAGGGCCGGTCCACTCAGGCAGGCAGGTCAGATCGCCGATCGGCCCGCCAGTCGGCCCACCGGTCCTAACCGAGGGCCTGCCTTCTCAGGCGGGCTGTGAGGCCCACCGGTCCCAGCCCACCTGAGAGGGCGGAAAATTGCCCCCTTCCTTGAAACTTTCCCCAACCTTTGGGAAATCAAATAGGGCTTTTCCAATCCCATTTTTCACACATCCAAGGTCTTATAAGATGATTCTAGCTTAGATCTAAGTTAGATTTAAGGATTGAGGAGCCATCTTACCTTCTTTGCTCAAGAACTCTTTCAAAACCCCAAAATCACTTCTTAGCTCAAGAAATCACCAATGCTTCTCCAATCTTGTAAACACTTCTTCAAATCCTTCAAAATCGACACATAGACCATCTATTAAACCTTAGATTCATCATCTCAAGGGGGATTTACAAGACCTCAAGGAACTCTACCCAAATCAAGGGTTTTACTTGGGTTTGGTGAAAGTTTAAGAAATATAGCCTTTGCTCACCTCCAATTGTAGATCTCGTGTTGGGGATCACTCTTTCGGAGTCGGAATGGGAAGATCAAACGTTGGCGCCACTTAAATCCATTTCTTCTTCCTCTTCCTTCCCCATTCTTCTTCTCCGTTCTCTTTTCTCCCTTATTTTCTCTCTCCTCTTTACTCTTCTCACCAACTCCTTAATGTAATAAATGAGAAAATGAAAAACACAATAATGCTATTTATACTTTTTAAAACATCTAGTAACCACATGGGTGGGTCACTCAGGTGGGCGGTTGTGCCCACCTGTGACTGCCCACCTAAGAGCCGAAAATTTGCCAACAAGTGGGATTTTGATGGAATTCGACTCTCGACATGTATCTCACTCTCGGCACAAGGTATATTCTACATATGCACTTTAGGATACGGCTACCTACCAGCATTACCCGTACATGGCCCTATAATACGTGCATGTGCACGGCTTGGGTACACCCGTCTCCTCTGGCACTGACTCGGACTTGTCTGGCCAACTTGTGTTCAAAGTCACCCTTGCCATCATGGTCCATAAGGAACCCGCCTTAACCGACTCTGGTTCGGGTCCTACATGGTTAAACCGGGTCAACCATTTAATTAGACCGGGTTTAAAAAGTAGGGTATCACACTCTACCATTCTCTAGCACAACCAATCAATCGGGAGCAAGAAAATCGAAGTTTTTGTGTTTCTGTCAAGTTATGGTAGCCAAAATACTCCTCTCAAAGAATCTATCCAATCAAGGACTTTATCCCTTTGTCGAGTAAAGTAACGAACTTCTAGAACTATCTTCGGTTAGGCTCTGATACCACTTAATGCAGAAGTAAATTACAAGAAACTAACCCCCACAATTTATAAATCCCAAACAAGACAAATAAGACCAGGAAACAAGGAAATAAGACCATCAAATAAACCCCCAAGGGTACAATACCAATACAGGAGCGAAACCAACCCAAAACCCAACCCGATAGGAGAGAGAAAGGCATACAATATGGTTGGTCAAAGAGAGGTGCGGCTAAGTCTGTAGGGCTCCAATTGAGCTATACTATTTGGCGTAGGTAGTCCCTAGGAAGGGTACAAAAACTTAAAAATTTGAAGGACTTTCGACGGTCGGTTGCTAAGATATTCACTTTTTTGAAAATCAGACCTAGGAAAGAGAAAAACTTCAAGATTCTGCAGAACAGCAACTAGTAGCCTTAAATGGTTCTTCCAAGATGGATCGATTGATCCACTAATGATGTGGAACAGCCCCTAGCAAGACCAGGCAGATCAGACTTCAGATGGAGGAGATATTGGAGATCAATTGGACTTCAAAACTGAAATTCCTTTGCTAGTCGATTCTGATTTAATAGGGCTTGACAGATCTGAAAACTCTTGGAAATCTCACATCAACAATAATTAAGAACATAAAATATTAATGGAAACTAAGAAGAAAACACAAGATGGAGGGTTGAGAATGATGAAAGATTATAAAGGAATAGGTATCTCACCCCTCAGGTTTTGGGTATCACACCCCTCAAAAGTTTAGGCATCTCACCAGTTACCTCTCAATAACAGCTTTTAACTAAAGAGTAATCACTCTATAATTCATTCATTCAAATCTGAGAATTATGTGTACATAAGCTCCTCTATTTATAGAGGGTAAAATAGCAATCAAACTATAATTAGGAGCTAGTTTCCAAATAGGACCAGACACTCCTAGTACAACTAGGACTTGAAATAGACTAAGACTATAACCTCAAACATGGAGTAGGATTGACTAACTAATAGTCCATATAGGACTTTACAACCGATGGACCCAATGGGCCTTTATTGAATTAAAACAACTTAAATAAAAGCACTTAATATAAATCACGTTTTCCTACTTTCTACCCTGTTAGGGATATGTCCACACTCCTATAGTTGGTTTTGATGATAACAAACATATGAAGGTATTTCACAATTTGCCTTTAAGTATTGTTTTGTAGAGACTTCATATCAAATATCGAATTTGATAAATGAAATGAAGAAATGAAGATTGAAGTCATCAAATAAAGAGTATCAACAAGTTGGCATCAACGCTTGAAGAAGAATGTCAAGACATGAAGCTCATAGACATGGAATTTCAAACAAGAAGAATGGAAGAAGAAGTGCAAAGAGTGGAAGGTTCAAGTGAAGAAGAAGATCACTAGGATAGATTGGTCCTTTTTAATTTAATTTGTAACTTCCACATATATATGTGCACTCACCGCATGCATGTGCATTGCATCATAATAGAATGACCATAGAGCATACCTTAACCTAGTATGAAAAGTCTCTAAGTGGTGAGGAACATATTAGGAAACATATGTTCTAGTGAAATTCTGTGAAAACCACAATGACCTGAATCAAGGGCATTTTTGGTAACCTTAAAGTTGGTATCAGGAGATGGACCCTTACCCTTCACAGAAGTTATAGGACATCGAGTCACGATTCCAACGCAATTAGTTTCGGGTCAATCCGAGGTCGGACCGAAAATTTATGATCAAAACACTGACGACTGGTCAATATGACAGCATTCTATCAAAACAGAGCCTGTCATGTTGGCGGTCGACCGGTGACTGCCTGGAAGTGCCCCAACGGTTATATTTTGCTCTAAAGGCTCTTTTCGGTCGACCAGCTACCGATGGCGATCGACCGGTGGACCCAGAATATGACAGTTAGAGCCTGATTTGCTGCCTAAAATGCTCTCCTAAGCTCACCTATAAATACCTCTAATGCTACTCATTAATTAACAATTGATCTCAACTTTGGAGAAGCATTATTTGAGCATTAGAAGTGAGAATTGGTCTACACCATCTCTTGAGTTCAAGTTCTTCATTTTACATTCAAGAGGAACTCAAGACCATCTACAAGGCTTCATCTACATCTTGGCATTTGTATTTTAAGCATTAAGAAGGCTTCAAAGGTGCATCTTATCATCATTGCATATTTCATTTGCACCACACCGGAGGTAATCCTCTTTTATTCCACTTCTCCATTTTCTATTTTACATTAAGTCTAGACTATACTTAGGCTTGTGTAAGGACCCTCTTATCCTTAAGAGATTGTAAGGATCCTCTTATCCTTAAAAGAGTGTAAGGTGCCTCTCTACCTTAAAGGAGATTGTAAGGTGCCTCTCTACCTGTAAAGGAGATTGTAAAGGCGCATCTCTGCCTATAAAGGGGATTTGTAAGGACACTCTTATCCGTAAAAAGATTGTAAGGGGATTTGTAAGGATACTCTTATCCGTAAAAAGATTGTAAAGGTTTTCTTCCCTACCTACTATACTGAAAGGAGAACTAATGGAATACCTTACAAGAGGATTCTTATAGGGAGTGGACTAGACTCGAATTAAGTATACCCACTATAAATCTTGGTGTTGTGTGATTGTAACTTTTATTCCGCAGCTTCTGTTTCTTTCAATCACACTTGGGATAATTATTTCGAAAATATTAAATTTCCACTAGTATAACCTATTCACCCCCTCTAGGTTATTTCATACCTATATTTTAGGCCCATTAAAGTGGCCCATTACAAATAAAACTCATGGGATCAAAGGCCCAACACATACATGACCCAACCCAAGACTTATTTGTAATAAAATAAGCTCATTAAGTGACTTATCTACATCAAACATGCTTTGCAACAAACTACATCGCTTTGAAGAGCTTCGAAACAAAGAATTCTAGACTTAGGTCCATGTTTGCTTTAAAGGATTAGTTTAACTGGGAGGGGTCTAGTTCTCGTGACGGGCAGCCCAGTCCACTAGTGACAGGTTTCGAGATGGCCTCAAGAAGGTCCTAAGGATCTTAGACACACTCGTCACCATCTTGAGAATGGTGGACTCACAGAAGAAGCCACCTTACCACACTTGTGGGCTGATACTGATATGATGAAGATGTAGGTGGAGATGGTGTACAGACAGGCTAACATGAGGTTCATTTTCATTATCAGGGATCGGTGGGAAAGGCAGCTCATGCATCTACTACATAAGGCTGGAGAGTTTTTACTTTATCCACCTCAATTCAAATTACTTGTTAATTTTTCATTTAGTTGCTTATTCACTACTTAGTTTTTTCTTTACCATACTATGTGAATCAAAAGTACCAATACAAACATAGACTTGTGATGTGACAAGATCTAATAGATGCAGTTCACAAAGTGGTGGAGAGGCTTCATCCAGATGCAGATGCTCAGTCGTTGGTCATGGTCAAGCAAGAGTTGAGAGTTAGGATTGTTTGGTAGTTAATAACTGATGCAGATCCGGGTTCCAATAGTAGGGATTGGATCGCTTAGGGTCCACTTGGACACTCAATAAAACAATAGCAATAACCAATGGTAGGTTCCTATTGAAGTAAGGCTTCAACTAGATGGCAGAATTGTAATTAAACTTAGGTTTTCAAAGAGGATGGCAATTTTGTAAATACATAGGAATTTGTAAATAGTGGCAAACTTGTAATTTATGAGCTATTCAGAACCCCTTTAGAATTAAATAATTGACTTGGGACACAAAAGGAATTAAATCAAAAGGAGACCGTTGATTCTGAAAAGTAAAACAGAGGTGGGGATAAACTAAAATAACAACTCAAAATCAGGGCCTTTATTGTAATATCAGGAAATAGGGCTTAAGTGTAAAAAGAAGACTTTAGCTTCTTCCTCACACGATAGGAATGAACCCAATGGTAAAAGTAACTAACCTCAAAGGGAAAATTGCTGGAAATGGGATGTTTGATCGAGCGGGAACTTCAAAGACGTCTCTGATTATTGAATACCTTCGGATAACCCAACATCAACAGCCAACGGAGATGTCTAGAACAGCAAATCAGATTCTGCAAATTTATTTGACCAGGCGATGGTTGCAGGTCCAACCCTAGTTTCATAAATAAATCTCTCCACATGAAAGGCATTAGAGCTAGGGCTTCAAGGGTTTGAATCACCCCAAGTTTCAGACTGAGAGCTGCAGAATCAAAGGAGTTCGAACTCCTTCACTAGCTGCAAGTATCGCCTAGAACTAAACCAGAGAAAGAGAACAAGGAAGCCAAAAAGAAGAAGAAAGTCAGGGATGGGAAGAGGGAGATGCAAGCCTCACGGCAACCATAGACATTCATTCAATTCTTCAATTTTTCAAATCTGCATTCTTCTCCATTACATGGCTATATAAAGGAAAATAAAAAGTATAACATTGGAAGCCAATTAAAAATGGAAACTTAAATAAAAATCCAATCTTCCTACTAATTTGACGAGACCCTACACTAAACAACTAAGGAAAGCATCTGAAATTACTAAATTACTTCCAAAGTTTCCCACGCCTAACTGCATCAACTCTCCCGGTCTTAAAAGAACTCAACGGAACCCTTGTAAATCGCTCGCTGATGAGGTGGCACATATCTTGAAACAAATGACGGGAACGTAACTCCGTGAAGAGGGAGAGCAAGCTACGTGTCACTGGAGCAGGAGTCAGTCACCAATGTGGCATGTCTGATAATGTGTGTGGAGTCATTAAGTACGTACAACCTCCTTACTTCACCTTGATGGTGTTCCTTGCACCATCGTAGAGAATACATGCATGTCGTTACCAAGGTCGTCCTAGAAAAATGTCGCAGTGTGCCAATGGGGTGACCAAGCAAGATATATGGTATTGTAACGGCCCAAACTATAAATGTACTCGAACAACTACAGTGGCCTCTTCTCGAGCTGTGGGTCCAAAACCTTGCACGTGAATCTTCTTGAAAAGTTGCTTCTGTGGAAGGTTGTGTGCTCGAACAAATTCAACAGAGATAAAATTTGCTTCTGCTCCGATATCAACAATTGTATGAATATCAGTAGGATCAAAACCGTGCATGAGAGTACCCTTTTGTCTGAAGAGAGGGGCCTTGTCAACTAATTTGTTTGAAAAGGATGTAAAACTAGCAGAATGAGCTTCAACATCATCATCATCATCATCATCATAGACAATATCATCTGCATCGAGGGGATAAGGATGTAAATCAGGATCAACTTCATCACTCTTCTCTGTCGGTTGCTTCTCTGCTGCATTTACAAAATGAGTCCTATTGGGGCACTTGTTAGAGTAGTGACCCTTCTCATCACAACTATGGCATCTGATGTTCACCCAATCACTATGCTTGTTGAATTCTGACCTTTTTTCTTCAACTTTGCGAGCTTCAGGCTTCTTTTCATCCATACATGGTGGAGGTCCATAAACTAAAGGAGTCTTGAGCATACTCTTCCAATAAATGGACTTCTCTTCAATTGTCTTAGCATGAGTTGCTGCCACATCAACGGACCTGATATTAGTGTTAACCAATTCGAGTCGGATCTCAGTACTTAGCCCACTAATATATCACATCACCCAT
The DNA here is from genome assembly GCF_013358625.1 of Macadamia integrifolia. Taxonomy (NCBI): domain Eukaryota; kingdom Viridiplantae; phylum Streptophyta; class Magnoliopsida; order Proteales; family Proteaceae; genus Macadamia; species Macadamia integrifolia. Next base: position 22,887,348 of record NC_056558.1, read on the forward strand.
TGCTGGTCTGTCTCCTGAAGTCGACACCTTGAAGATAGTTTGTAGAATTCAAGGGTGTAGGTATCCACATCCTTGTTGCCTAGTTGCAAATTAAGCAATTTATGGAACATCACCTTCTCATAATTAAGATGAACAAATTTCTCAGTCAGGATCTACTTCATGACCTCCCAATTAGTAACGGGTCCAAGTCTTCTGACAAACCTTGCATGCAGTATATCATCCCACCATGAACATACCCAATAAATTTAGTGAGGATGAGTTCACACTTCTCGTCTGGAAGAGATTTATAAGCAAAAATTCTCTCCACTTTCGTAAGCCAGTCAAGGAATTCTTCAGGTCCCTTTTCACCACTGAACTCTAAAACCTCAACTTTGATGCCATAATCTCTGTCAGAAAATTGTCGTGTAATATCCGAAGGGTAATTGCATTAAGTTGCTACCTATGAGGTGTATTTTCGATCCGCAAGATATTGAACTGCAGAGGTAGTGTAGAGGATCTTTCTTCAGCTCGTTTGTCGAACCTCTTCATAAAAGCAGTTATCTCTTCCATAAACTTGTCAAACTTGGCTTCAGTCCTCTCAAGCTTAGCATCAGTATTTTGTTGATTCTCACATAGTACCCGTTGACCCTCAGCTAACTCACGATACAATTTTTGTAGCTCGGCATTAGTGACATGAACTACCATGGTTAGGAAAATTTGCAGGAAATTTGCTCTGATATTACTTGATGTGGATCCGGGTTCCAATAGTAGGCATCATATCACTTAGGGCCCACTTGGACACTCAATAAAACAATGGAAATAGCCAATGGCAGGTTCCTATTGAAGTAAGGCTTCAACTAGATGGCAGAATTGTAATTAAACTTGAAGTTTTCAAAGAGGATGGCAATTTTGTAAATACATAGGAATTTCTAAATAGTGGCAAATTTGTAATTTATGAGCTATTCAGAACCCTTTTAGATTTGGAAAATTGACTTGGGACACAAAAGGAATTAAATCAAAAGGAGACAATTGATCTGAAAAGTAAAATAGAGGTGGGGTTAAACTGAAATAACAACTCAAAATCAGGGCCTTTATTGTAATAACAGGAAATAGGCCTTAAGTGTAAAAAGAAGACTTTAGCTTCTTCTTCCTCACACAATAATAGAAGTAGATAACCTCAAAGGGAAAATTGCAGGAAATGGGATGTCTGATCGAGCTGGAACTTCAAAGAGGGCTCTGATTATTGAAGACCTTCGGATTACCCAACATCAACAGCCAACGGAGATGTCCAGAACAGCTGATCAGATTCTGTAAATTTCACCAGGTGAGGGTTGTAGGTCCAACCCTAGTTTCAGAAATAAATCTCTCCACAGGAAAGGCATTAGAGCTAGGGCTTTCAAGGGTTTAAATCGCCCCCAGTTTCAGACTAAGAGCTGCAAAATCGAAGGAGTTCGAACTCCTTCACTGGCTGCAAGTACCGCCTGGAATTGAACCAGAGAGAGAACAAGCCAAAAAGAAGAAGGAAAGGGGAAAAGAAGAAGAAAGTCATGGATGGGAAGAGGGAGATGCAAGCCTCACTACAGCCATAGACATTCATTCAATTCTTCAGATCTGAATTCTTCTCCATTACATGGCTATATAAAGAAAAATAAAAGCATAACATTGGAAGCTAATTAAAATGGAAACTAATCTAAATTGGAAACTGAAATAAAAATCCAATCTTCCTACTAATTTGACCACACCCTACACTAACAATTAAGGAAAGCAACTGAAATTACTAAATTCTTCCAAAGTTTCCCACGCCTAATTGCATCAATAACTTATGCAATTATTAATTTGGTATTGATGCTAACATTTGTACCAAACACTGAAATGGATACAGATGAAAACCTTCAAGGATTGATGCAGGTGCACAACCTTGGAACGATCCAAACCCATTTGTGTATCTAGACAAAGATGAACCGGGTCCATATTTGAGTATTTGATCCAGTAGGAATGTAGGATATTTATGATTTTTATTTATTGGGTTTACTTATTTGAGTCGATTTTAGTTTCTAATTTGAGTTGGATTTCATGTAGGACTTAGAGTCGGTTTACTTTGTTTAGGGTAGTTTCTATTTTCAGATGGGTTTCCTTTTCTGTCTTTTCTTTTCAATAAATTGATTGTAACTGATGGAGAACTCAAATTGAATAGAATGGCATAGTTGAGTTGTGGTTTGAGAGCCTGTGTGGTACTGTGATTGTGTGTGATTTTCCCTCTTCCCCCCACCCCTCCTTTTCTTTGGTGCTATCCCCCCTCTCTCTACAACTCTGATTTTTCTCATAATTCTTCTCTTCCCCTACCAGCCCTCCATCAATTTAGTATCAAAACCGAAGGATCCCATCCTTTTCCCAATCACCTCTCTTCTTTCTTTTTCCCATTATTGTTCCTTGCAACATCATTGTCGCTTCCCATCTTCCACTGAACCCCTTCCCTATCGCTCCACTTCTGTCTCCCATCTTCCACAATAACCCACCATCAACCTATTAACTTTGTTGAAGAACAGAGAAATCGAACCAAAACCCCAAACTCCCTCCCTTCAATTTCCCACAGGGCAACACCACCTTTATTCTGTGATCAAAACCTCTCCCTAAACAAAAACCCCACCAACCTCCCTTTATTTTTCTTTGATCAAACCCCCTTCCTCACTAAGGTGAGCAGAGCAGAAGAAGAGAAGACCGTCAATTCGGACCATAACAGCCAACAGACAGGATCACTTGAGCACGAGTTCTCATCATTGAGCTGAACACTTGATGTAGGAGACTACCTAGACAATAGGATTTCCTACAGTTGCTGTCCACGTGGACTATGTTGACTATGTTGACTCACTAAGACCTAGATAGGGACTGGAATTATTAGAGGCAGCATAATTCAATGATAAGCTGCATAAGCTTGTATATTAGAAACAGAGAACAATGCAGCAACAGCCAATAATAATCTAGAAGGAAAAGCATTCAAACTAACTAGGTTCCAAGCGGGAAACATGGGGAGGGGAACATGGCAGTGTACTGTTAGTTCAAGCACAAATCAAATCAGGAAATATAAAATAGGTACCGTGCCTTCCTCAATTCATTCAACCAATAAAAGAGATCAGCAGAATTTTTAATCATACAAATTATTTCTGAAAACAGTAGCAGCAGGGTATTAATTCAACAAGGCAGAAATGAGGGGGAGGGAAAAGGGAAACCAGGAAGAGATGTGAGAGGAGGGGAGAAGTAGATGAGGAGTTAGTACCTTACCTGGTATCCAGAACAGAGGAGGAAGAGAAGAAACAGAGGTCACCATGGGTAAGAGAGAACCTGCTTCACAGTCGAACATAGTAGGGGAGAGAGGGAGGGGCGCGCATGGCTCAAGAGAGTCGTCCTTTTCTTATTTCAAAACTGAAAACTTAATCGTGGCCCTTGGCCTTACATATGTAGGAAAAGAAATACTAACTAGGAAATTAATCCAACGGAAAAAGAAGTCTCCTAACTTAACCCAACAACTTGGGGCAAATAAGAGGACATTATTCAGTTTCCTAAGTTATCTCAAAGTCTTAGAAAACAAATAAAGAGACTAGAAAAAATAAAATAGGTAACTAATGGATCTCTCATCTTGCGCCAGCTACTCAGTGGGGTCCATGATTGGCTAGCCAATCAGGACAGAAGGAGAGAGAGGGATGAGACTAGTGGTAGTCTCCTCTCTCTTCTTTCTCTCGGCAGAACAAAGGAGAAGGGTCGACAGCTCTTCCTTCTTCTCTCCTCCATCTTCTCTTCTAGCTTCCTTCCATAAAAGTGTCTTCCAGCCATAGTGAACGTGGCTGGTTTTTGTGGCGGCGTCTCTGGTACACTCGGATGTCCCCATCAACGCTGCTCCTATCAGTTTGTTGGACGGCAACCCCACTCCTCTTCTGTGACCAGAGATCTTAAGTTGACCAGTATTTTGTGAGAACGAACTCCTGCACGAAACCCACCACTACTGCTCTTCGACTGTCCTAAGCTTCCACCATTTCTCGTCACTAGTTTTCTCCTGATTTGACAGTAGCTTCCAACTCCAAGGAGACCTCTCTCTCTCTCTCTCTCTCTCTCTCTCTAATTTGTTGGTATATAAACCCACTTCTTTTTTTAT